>NC_021160.2:37454548-37499950 GCF_000331145.2 Cicer arietinum | reverse complement strand
AAAGGCCTCCTTAACTTATTTTTAAAAGCCTATTACAACGCTCTTTAAAATAGCGCTGTAAAATACTTCCTTAACTTATTTTTTAAAAGCCTATTACAACGCTCTTTGAAATAGCGTTGTAAAAGGTCTCCTTAACTTATTTTTTAAAAGCCTATTACAGCGCTCTTTAAAAGAGCGCTGTAAAATACCTCTTTATCTTATTTTTTAAAAGCCTATTACAGCACTCTTTGAAAGAGCGCTGTAAAAGACTTCCTTAACTTATGTTTTAAAAGTCTATTGTAGTGCTCTTGAAAGAGCGCTCTAAAAGACCTTCTTAACTTATTTTTTAAAAGCCTACAACAGCGCTTTTTCTACAGCGCTTGTCAAAAAAGTGTTGTTGTATCCTCCGTTATTTTTAAAAAAATTCTACAACAGCGCTTGTATTTAATAAGCGCTGTAAAAGATGCACTGTAAAATGTCATTTTTGGCGTAGTGAATTAAATTAGCTTTATTGAAATTTTTTGTTTTCTACAACTCTTCCATTTCTAGTTTGCTATCTACTAGTACTATCTCGATGATGTCTGCAATCATATATCATTGAAATAACAAGAAATGCTTTAGTTAAGGTACATGTAGGAATAAACATTTGTTCGGCTTCTTACGAATTTTTCCATTGGTATGGGTGACACTGTTATAACTTTGTACAGGTTCATGCAAAATTTATTTATTGGTATGTGTGATTTATATTCGAATCATGCATAGAGTTTTGTATTGGCGTTCATACTAACTGCATTTTCATTGTTGGTATTAATTGATATATGTGAAAGTTTTACCTTGTTGATGTCTATATGTATGTGAGTATTTTCTTAAAATTATAATGTTTCACTTTATGAATAAACTGACTTGATTTTTCTTAGTTGTATTTTTGGCATTTGATGAAAAGGTAATTGGTGCTCCCTGTGCTGTGATATTTATTTGATTATTTAATTTTGTTGAAAAAATATATAATATTTTTAAAATTAAGATTTTATGTATGTGTGTTTGTAATAATGATCGTATCCATTTTCTTCTGATTCCATTTTGTGGCGCTTTGATAGTTGTCTTTTTACCTTTTGTGTAACTTTGAGAAAAAAATGTTTGACCATTTCTATAGTGAATTGATATTCTTAACTTGATTCATATTATTTTGAAATGACCCTTATATAATATTTTAGGTACTGTCGAGTTGGATTAAATTTAAGAATAATCTTATTGTTATGTTGTTTGTTTTTGTGACATTACAGAGAAATAATATCATGATAGTGTAGTTGCTCTAAGTATTTTCTAATATCTCGTGACCTTCTAATTCATTTATTTTCAACTTACAACTATACTTTCATTTTGAGCATATGTAGTTTTTTTAGTTTTTTTGCGAAATAAGCTTCACGAATTTCGTTATTTTATTTTCGTGAAATCTAATTGAAATTATTTAACTTGACGCATTGATAATATTTCTAAAGTAAATAGAGATTAAAGGTTATAATTTAATAGTTAATGTTTTAGCTGTTAAAAAATAAATTTTTTTTTACCTATTTTGTCGTGTAGTATTCGTTGTAAAAACAATTCTCATTTTTTAAAAGAATTGACGTTGTTTAGCTAACACCTTGGATAAAAATCTGGGGTTTTTTTTTTCAATACCCTCTTTTTGAAAAAAAAACACCAAAATACCCCAATTTGAAAAAAATATACCAAAATGCCCCATTTTTTTTTTCTTTACTTACAAGTTTTCATTTGGAATGGCGACTTCCTTAAGGAAGCCCGAGTTTCAAATGGCGACTTCCCACTTGATTTTTAAAAAAAGAGGCATTTTTATATATTTTTTTTAAATGGAATATTTTGGTGTTTTTTTTTCAAAAAGAGGGTATTAAAAAAAACAGACCCAAAATTTGGTGCATTAGACTCATTGCTGCCAAGTAGTGAAGTTCATAGGCTCACAGATCATGCTAGTGAATCCCAAGACATTACCTTCTCGGTTAGAGATCATATGTTTCTGTTTCTATTAATTTTAATAGCAACCTAGACTTAATTTCATCCAATGTTAAGTTCGAAATAATCAACCTAACCTTACCCTATGTCGATACTCAACCCTAACCTGAAATACTAACTGCTGTATCTGAAACTGAAACTCAACCCCCTCTAACACTAAACAAACATATAAAACCACAAACACCCCCCACCTTTGAGCAACCCAAGGAAAAGCCTATCAATGTCTCTTCTTGCATCTAACTCATACTCTTTTGAGACCTCGAATGATACATTTCTTAATAAACCTCAAGAAGAGTTAGACATTGCTCGCTATGTAGAAAATCCTTACCCCTTATACTTTGAACTCCCAAACCAAACTGAGCTAAACTTAGCTAATACAACACCTCCAGCCACCCCAAACAATCTAAACCAAACATCACCCTCACTTGCCACTATTAGGGTTTACATGATTAGGAACATGAACTCAAGCAACTTTGATCATAATGAAGTATGTGCTAAATGGGACAATTGTCTCTCTCTCATAGTTAACTAGAAAAGGGAAAACAATTGGTTCATCAAAACTCTATTGCTATTCAAAATATTGTATAGATCATTTACCTTTGGGTTATGCACTTCAAGAAGGCACAAGAAACTCAAACCACGAGGACTCTAACTGCAATAATAGAAGGAATAACTTGTGTAGTTGCCTCTCTATTTAGACCTGATCATTTGGAAATTCCAGTGGTTGTTTCACCAACACCGTTGCAAGTCCCTTTGGTCATTAGTTAGTTTGAGACACCTCCCTTGGAAGTCCTTACAATTAATGTTTCTTTAGAACCCAATTCCTCTACCAAATCTGATGTCCCACTAGCTACTCCCTCTGTACTATTTTGAAGAGAGAGAAACTGAATTGTTGTCGCTCATAGGTTAAGTATGAGTAATAAAAATGTAGCTTAAGACAACAACTCGAGTCGTCGCGCGAGGACTTTTGATAATATTAACCGAATTCAGAATCAATAAAAAAAAATAAAGAAGGGCGTTTATAATTTTAGGTTCGAAACAATTTGAGGAACAAATTACGATCACGTATGTTGGAACGACTAATCCACTAGTTCGAGAATTTCATACCTATCACAAATTCTATCAGCGGGTTTGATTTCTAATTGAGATTTCATTCATGTTTGACTATATAATTGATCAAGCAAGCTTAAAACAATCTTATGTGAATTATGTTTCATTGACTGTATTAAGCATCACATTAATCGATGTATTATAGTTAACAATCAAGTGTGAAAACCTACAGTTAATTAATTTAGAAACCGAATTTTGTCAAACCAAATTATCAAATCTATTGACATTTGAATTAAGCAATAAGAAAACAATATAATCAAGAAAAGGAATAAAATCATCAACATTATTAAAATTATAAAATAAACCTCAAGGTCTTGATGAAATCCTGAACCAGTGGATTTATCCTTGAATTTAGCCTTCCATCAGAAATCTGCCAAGGAAGGTTATTGTTCTATTTATTTCCAAATAAGAAAAATCTCTATTGTATACGAGTATTTGAGCCCCCAAAAAAACCAAGCCTGACTTACTAAAAAACAAAACAAAATATATAGTACTTGTGTTGGGCTCTTAAAGCTCCAGAGAGAAAAACAAGTGGCCCGATACTAAATATTATTATGAAAGCCCAGGTCATGTAACCAGCATTTTTGTCCAAGTAAAGTTCATATGTGAGCTTTTTCTCCAACATAAAAGTTGTAACTCTAACTCTTAGCTTTTCAGGACCTACTCACACACGTCAATCCGATATCTAGAACTCAAGTTATGGTCTACAGAGCGAGCTAAGATCAATATGCAAATAATTACATTAGAACTCAATTATGACTCAAAGCTAGAAAGATGGTAAAAAAACTAATACTATGCTAAAAAGGGCTTTCAAAATGTCACATTACAAAGCTAGAAACATGTGCATAAATGCATTGATAAAAAAACACAAGAAAAGAGGTTTAAATTGTGTTTTTAAGGTTTTAAAACTTTTGATAAAACAGATGATAACATAAAAGCGTGATAAAACAAAATTAAAGAAAGAGATAAAGAAAGGAAACACAAGTCAAATTATCTTAGTTCACCTTCAACACGGTAGCTATGGCCACTATTCAATTTGATTGCATTCATGACCTGCATCTATCCCTAAACTAAAAATTCATGAATTTCTCATCTCAAGCATTCGTAAATTCCACTTCCGTTTCAAAATACGATTCGTAGAACATTTCAATGTTGATCAAGCAATAAAAAACATTAAGCAAAGATATGAGAAAAATAATTCAATAAACACATTCATATAACTAGAAATCAAATCAGAAAAATAAGAGTTTCATCTTGTTAGACTCATCCCTAAAAAATAGAGTTTAGTACTCATGACAGAGATAGAAAAGATAGAGATTAAAGAAGAATAACAAGAAGGATTCATGAATGATTCTTGATAAAACTCCTCCAATGGTGTTAAGAACAATCGTCTATGAGTTTCTCTGCTAAGAACTTCCCAATAGTCAAAAAGATCCTAGAAAGTGAAGAAAAAAAATGCATTTTAATGTTTGATCTTGTGTGCCACGCGCCCCAGGCGCAGCTGTTGCGCTTCAAGCGCAAATTGACAAAGTCTCCAGCATGGAAATGCGTCACATGCGCAGCTGTTGCGCTTCATGCGCACAACTTCTTTTGTTTGACGTTTTTTTGTATTTTTCCCCTCTTGAGTCTGAATTGGGTCCCGATGTCGTCATGAAAGTTGTAGCTACAGATTTTACATTTTACTTTTACTTGGTGGGACTCCAATTTGACATCTACAAGTCAAGATATGACAAAAATACTCCACATAGGTCATGTTGATTTCTCGCTAAAATTCAGCACTGCACTAAAACAAAAAGCAACATAAAATTACGAAAAAAATCCCAACTTAATCAAGGGAATAAAAACACAAACATTTTATTAACTCAAAGAATTAAAAATCAACAAAATATATCAAATAACTCCTTAAATTAACTAATGATTAAAGATAAATAAGATTAAAAATAATGAAAAATATGTATATGATGAAGAGTAATCAATCCACAAGCACAAATGAGTGAGGGTTGTAACACACCAAATTTTATAATAAACTATTTTATTAATTAAATAGGATTTTAAATAATTAATTTGATGTTAAAATTATTTTATAATATATGTTGACAGATTTTGGGATTAATTTTCGTTACATAGGTGCTTCCTATGATGTGCTAGTTATATAAATATTAGATTAAATGTGCGATATAAAAAATAAATATTTTATTTTATTATTTGATATATTTTTAAAAAAATAAAAGTATTTTAGTGTAAAAATTTAAAGAAAAATATTTTATGCAATTTTACGTGTATATATGCGTACCCAATGAATGTAATATTTTTCTGTGAACTTGACTCATGTTAAGTATGTAGTTATATTTCAATTATTTATAACTATTTTTTATTTTTAGTTAATTTTTTTATAAATAATTATCTTGAGATAGAATTGATATTGTGTTTGATTTCCTTTATTTTTATATACTTGTTATGACGTTGTCATTTTATATATATTTATTAAGATTTAGTAATTAATATAAAGTGTTGATGTTATATTTATTTATTTTATAATTTTGATTATTCTCTAATGATTGTAATATTTTAATTTGAGTATTTGGAAAAATAAGTATTATTATAGGGATTATTTTGAATATGAGAGTTTTGGTTATTAATGTATTTTAAAAGATTAATTATTTTATTTTATAAATTATTAGTTTTGAAATATTAATAATATTTTATTAATGAAATTGTGTTTTAAAAAAATAAAATAAAAATAGTAATAGTAAAACTTAAAAGGAGACTAATGGGCTTGACCCACGTGTGTAAAGAATTTAAATTGTAAATAAAATAAAATAGAAGAACAAGGAAGGAACAACCACTAGTAAAACCAACACGAAACCAACAACAAGCCTATTCGGTGATCGACGATAATTATCCCAGAAAACTTTCTCCATTTTCGTCCAAATTTGACTATGTTGTTTCATTTATTTAGCTAGTCAATTAAACATAATTTTTCATATTTTTAACAACCCCGATTTCTTTCTAAAATACATAACTTCTCCGTTTACTGAATTCATTATTTTGCACCGTTTTTCTTCACCGTAAGTCCGATTTGAGTGAAACCAACGCCAAAACGACCGTGTGCAAAGTGACTATATTATTTTCTAATTGGTTTTCTGATTTATGGTAATTTTCCTTGACCAATTTTTTAATTTAGTTTTTTAGAATATCTTCTCATAATTTATTTTTGACGTTTACCCATAAACTGTCGAGTTAGATCAATTGAAGGACAAAGAGTCAAAGAACAAAAAATGTTTGGTCGTGGAATCGTATTCATAGGTGAAAGCATCGAAATAAGGTAAGGGGTGAGAGAGCGTTTGAATTCATGAGTATAATACAATATGAGAGCGTTTGAATTCATGAGTATAATACAATACGGCAGTATCCCTTTGAGTGATAAATTGATTAATGTAAAAATATGGGAATTGTGAGATTAAAATATGGAATAGAAATATTTATAAGGTGTTGATTGATTTAACTTCGTTAAATATGTGGTATTTGATATTATTATGATGTTTGATTTATTTTTATTAAATGTGAGATATTTGATATTATTGTGATATTGGATGTCGAATGAATTTTATGTATATGTTTGATTAGTCGTGTTTATGTGATGTGATAATAAAAAGTGAATTCATTTTGATAAGTTTATGTGATTATGATGATGTATAATTAATAATAATGATGTTATAAATTTGTGATAAGCTTATGTGATGATGTATGATTGATGATAGTGATGCTATAAATTTGTTATGAGTTTATGTGATGAGATATGATTAATGATAGTGATGTTGTGAATTTCTGATGAGAATATTGAAGTAACCCATATTTGGTGAAATAATTGTGATTTCAATTTGTGTTTGAGATGACGGACTTAATGGAGTATCATAGGCCAACGAGGGGATAAAATAAATATTGAGAATTTGCAAAGTGAAAATTATTTTGTCATCATATAGGTTAGGTCTGACAAGCCTAGTGATTCGGGGAAGTACAACTGAATGAGTCTGATCGTGGCGGTCTGCTGGCGAGCCTTAAGGCAAGATTGTTAGACCTTGGAGGTATTCGGGTGAGGAATTCTAGGTGACTTGGAGGTAGCACTCCAAATGTCAAGAGTTACCACCAACACACGTTTACCTTGACTGTCACGTATATGTGTCTCGGGTTGAGTTAAGGGGATCTATGAGGACAGAGCCAATTTGAATTTTCCGTCCATCAGGATGGTGGCATAGTATCAAGCCTCATAACCAAGTACTTCAGAGTTAGAATGGTACCACAATGTGAAGTAGAGTCTAAGCTCATGCATAGCATTGCATTTTATTGTGATTGTTTTGTTGTGATTATTATGTATCGTGTGTGGTGATAATTTCTCTTAGACTATTTGATGTTATAGTGAAATTTGTTGATTTTCCTTGAGTGATTTTGACTTTTTAATGTGATATTATGATTGTTTGTGTGTTCTTCTTACATGTATTATATTGTCATCGCGATTTCGAAACTCACCTCCTTCATTGTTTGTGTTTGACTAGTTTGTCCCCGCGTTTGTAAAATCGCACTTGTTATAGGTTAATGAATCTTGAATTTCAAGTTTATGAGGAACCACACTCTGATAGGTGATACCTGGAATAAGAGTTTAATTTGTATTTTACTTATTTAATTTGAAACGAACTTTTGGATGAAAATCTTAGAAGTACTAGTAAGTTTTTAAATTAAATCAAGCTTATTGAGATTACATTATTTCAACGAAGAAAATATGTTTAAAGCGTTTGATTTTTGAGAAACGTGATATCCTAAAAGAAAAATAAAAGTTTTTCTTTTCTTGGAAACATATTTTTATTTATCTGCTGCAAATTTTATAGAAATATAATATAAATTACTATTATTATTATTTTATATATATATATATATATATATATATATATATATATATATACTATTTTGGGGTTTAGAGTGTCACAAGGGTCAGACGCAAGTGTGGAAGAAGTGGGTTAGGTTTGAATAGTTGTTTGTGTATGTATTTGAGGAAGGTTATTGTGTGAAGGTGACAATGTGAAGGTTAGAAATTTAGTTTTAAAAGGGTGTCAATTTCTTCTATACCTAAGGGCTGCAAAGTTTTCTTCTAAGTTTTTCATAAATATTTCATATGAGGTATTTCTATCCAAGTTAGAGCTAGGGAAAACAGTAAAGTAAAGCTATGTGAGATTGTTTGGTTTGAGAGTTTAAAGGGAAGTGAAAGTTTAGTAGGTTCAGGTTTAGAGGGTGTTGTAGTTGTTTGAGGTTAAGTCATGTCATGTTGAAATATATTGTCGTTATTAGAACTATTCATCTACTTTCATTTTTTTTTTTTTTCTTTATATCACTCTTAAATTTAAGGAGGTGAATAATTTTATTTTCTCCGCTAAAATGAGCCCTTATTTGTCAAAATAATACACAACATTTATCAATAATATTTCATTATATGGTATCATGAGCCTTAGGTTTTTTATCTAGGCAAAAGGGATGAACCATTCATCTTGGCGACAAGCCCCAATTGGCTCCCTTATGAGTAACCCTATTTGCGTTAAAAACCCAACCGACGACACAACAAATAGAAGCATTGGTCACAGTGGCAACCATTGTGATGGAATCGGACTAGACGACAGAGTCGGTGATGGCACAGGCCGTGGTGGCAGTCCAGGAAGGGCTATTTCTTGCGGTGGTAGCTCTGGTGATGGAATCAGACCAGACAGCAGCACCAATGATGGCATGGGCTGCAGTGGCAGTCCAAGAATGGGTACTGGTCGTGATGGCAGCTCTGGTGATGGAATCGGCCTAGGCATAAACTCGAGCAAAAACGGCGGCAACCCTGGGCATAATCACAATTTTGGTGGTACTGGTCAGTGGAACGATGGTTCCTTTCAAATTGGAGGCAACTTTAGAGAGTTTTACAACAACGACTATTATGATGGCTATGGCAACATATACGAAGGTTCTGATGGGTTTGGTATGGGAGGAAACAACCAAAGTAGTTCCTTACAAGTCAATGAGATAAACTGAATGGGAAAAATTACACAGATTGGGCCCAAACAGAGCAACTCATTTTGGATGGCAAAGGAAAATATGGCTTCTTGAATGGTACAATTTCGAAACATGTAGAAACAGATCCAACTTACAAGTTCTGGAAATCTGAAAACTTGTTTATCATTGCTTGGCTAATTAGTTTGATGTAGACAGGAATTGGGAGACTATTCATGTTTATACCTACAACAAAATAAGTATGGGAAGCTGTCAAGGATACTTACTCTGAAATTCATAACTCATCTCAAATTTATAGTATGAAATTGAAATTGTGGAGCCTGAAGCAAGGTTAAATGATGGTAACAATCTACTACTATGAGTTGATGAGCCTATGACAAGAATTGAATTTGTGCTAGGAAGATAATTGGAAGTGTATGGACGATAGTGTTCAGTTCATCAAGAGACAATAAAACGATTATGCTTTCATGCTTCTTCCAAGTCTAAACAAAGAACTTGATGAAGTAAGAGGCATAGTCCTTGGAGAAAGCCCTTTATCATCTCTTCGAGAAACTTTTTTAGAAGTCATAAGAGAAGAGGCAAGTCAAGAAGTGGTGATGGGAAGTCAAGTATGTATACATCAATTTTATGAAAATCTGATTTTTTTTGTTTCTTTCTAGAAAGTATGTATACATCATATAATTATGTTACTGCTGCACCTAAAGAAATTGCCTCAGAAACAATAAGTGATTCTACTTCTACCATGAGTAAGGGTCCTACCGAATTTGAGGCAACAATTAAAGAAAATGTTTTTCTGGAACTTAATTTAGAAAGATAAAAAAACCAAATATCACCACATAAGAATCCTTATGATGAATCAGAAAAAAGATTTGAAGAGGATGACCCAACTTGGAAAGGAAAGGTATATGTAAGAAGGAACCAAGATCAATTAGTGGAAGACCCCATTCCTCAGCTCAACCAAGAATGTGAATCGAGTGAAAGTCAACCAACCGAAACAAGTAAAATTCTTACTAATCCCACTCCTATTTACACTGATCTAGATGTTCTTATAGCCTCTAGGAAACCCATTAGATCATGTACTAGACACCATATGCTAATTTCATATCTTATTCATACTTGGCCTCCTCTTTTGCTCCTTTTACCTCTCACTTGTCTTGCATAAAGATTCCAAAGAATGTACAAGAAGCTCTAAAAGTTCCAAAGTGGAAGAAAGTTGTTCTTGAGGAGATGAGAGCTCTTGAAAAGAATAACACTTGGAATGTCATGACTATACCCGCTGGTAAAAGAACTGTGGGTTGCAAGTGGGTGTTTATAGTGAAGTACAACTCTGATGGATCAATTAAAAGGTACAAAGCTAGGTTGGATGCTAAAGAATTTACTCAAACCTACAACAAAGATTACTCAAAGACCTTTTCCCTTGTTGCTAAGCTTAGCACAATCAGAGTTCTCTTATCTATTGATGCTAATTTGGACTGGTCGCTCCACCAATTAGATGTTAAAAATGCATTCCTCAATGGTGATTTAGAAGAAGAAGTGTATATGGACTACCCTCTAGGTTTTGAAGACAAATTTTGGTCCCAAGTATGCAAATTGAGGAAGTCTTTGTATGGACTAAAATAGTCTCTGATAGCGTGGTTTGAAAAATTTACTCAGTCAACAAAGAAATAGGGATATACTCAAGGGTAAGTTGATCATTCCTTGTTCACAAAGTTTAGCTCAAATGGAATGATAACGGTTTTAATAGTGTATGTTGATGACATTGTTCTTACACGTGATGATGTCGAAGAAATTGAGAAACTAGAGAAAAGTTTAGCTGCAAAATTTGAAATCACATACTTGGGTCCCCTAAAATACTTTCTTGGCATTGAAATGGCAACATAAAAAAGGGGGATGGTAGTCTCTCAAAGAAAATTTGTTCTAGAGCTCTTACAACAAACACATATGAGTGGTTGTAGACCAGCTGACACTCCTATGGACCTAAATGCCAAACTTTGGGAGAAAGGAGACACCCTAGTCGATACTGGAAGATATCAAAGGTTAGTTGGAAAATTGATATATTTGGCCCATACTCGTTCTGACATTGTCTTCTCTGTTAGTGTTGTCATCCAATTTTTGCATGCCCCGTATGAAGAATATCTCGAAGCAAGTTACATAATCTTCAGATACTTGAAGGAAAATCCTGGCAAAGGACTATTCTTCAAAAAGACCAATGATGAAAATGTGGCATTATATAACGATGTATACTTGGCAGGATCTGTTACAGATAGGAAGTCAACTTCAGGGTATTGCACATATGTGTGGGGGAACTTGGTAACTTGGGGAAGTAAGAAACAAGGAGTTGTTGCAAGAAATAGTGCCAAAGTTGAGTTTAGGGCAATGGCCCAAGGAATTTGTGAAGGTATATGGATTCTTAGAGTTTTGAAAGAACTTAAGATAGTGGTGGAACTCCCACTAAAGTTATATTGTGACAACAAGGCTGCTATAAACATAGCCCAAAACCTGGTTCATCATGATCAGACAAAGCACATTGAAATCGATTGCCACTTCAATTCACAATGGGCAAAAGGAATTTCAAGTCGCCAAAGGTAGAACATATATGTAACCAAAACAAACCTATTTGAACAAAGGCATAATAAAATCATTTTATAGAGGAAAAAGCAATTGATTTTCCTAGAGCCAAACTAACACAAAGTTAAAGTTATCATTCCTTTAAAAATTGAATATTCAAATTCTTCTTTATAAAGTTGAAAATATCTTTAGCAATGGATTTTGTAAAATTGTCTTCCCATCGGTAGTCGTGTCCACAAATTTAATGTCTTAAATATCCTTCTAAACATAGTATCTTATAAAATGATATTTCATCACTATATGTTTTGTTGTATAATGTAAAATAGAATTTTTTGTTAAGCAAATAGCATAAGTATTATCACAAAAGATAGAAATGTTACTCTCAATAATTTTATTATCTTGTAGTTGATGTTTCATCCATAATAGAAATGTGCTACAACATGATGTTGAAATGTATTTTTCTCCTACAGTGGATAACACATATATTTTATACTAGTTCACAACAAACTGTTGCTACATCTAGTCCTTCCCTTACAAAGATATTTTTCCTCAGTACAGTCGATGACTTAATCCATTATTTCCATAAATAGCATACAAGTATTCTTAACTCTGCCTCTTTAAGCTTTAAGTATTTTTCTATAGCCTCTATAGGTTGTCGTCCTTATAACCTTCTTCAACTTCTTGGCATCCTGCCATTAAGGTTCATGAGAGTCGTTGTACCATTTCAAGTACCTCTTAGGGGTGAGTGTGTTGTTTCCACTATTGAGTTGATTTACATTAATTCTAATTGGTGTCTGGTTTGACACAAATTTTGTTTCTAGAATTATAACTCTCATTTAGGGGATATTACATAACAAGTTCTATATTAGTACAGTGTGTGAGAACACTTTGACTGATTTACATCAATTCTAACAACTCTCTATTGAGAGAATATTTCACTCATTCTTTTATGTTAATGTTTTCTTGGCTTTCTCATATTTTCTTCTAAACACATAGCCTTTACTTTTAATCTCACAAATAATAGACTAAGTGATTTCTTCTAAAAAAGAGAGATGAAGTGATTGTTGATAATATTACTATTGGAAATCTTTAATCACCATTTAAGACAAATCAATCTTTCATATGTATCTATATATATCTTTGTGAATGATTTTGTGTATCTTGGTATGAGGATATGGAAGTATAGGATACTATGATCAGAGTACGTATCATAGACCATCATCAGACAAAACAGCTTCAGGGTGATTAGAAGATGCGTGAAGCTTTGTCTTCTTGGAACAATGACTTTATTCGATCATTGTCTATCATCAATGCATTGACTTCTTCAAATCATTGACTTCTTTAGAGTGTTGACTTTTCTTTGGAGTGTCAACTCTTCTTCAGAGCGTTGACTTTTTCCATAGGATACACAATATATCATATTCAGACGTTTGGTGTGATTATTAGAGACAATCACTTATTTGTCACTCTTATCAGAGGCAGACGAGCAGTCGCTTGTTGAATTCAAAAGAGATAAACTCTCACATGCAGATTGTATTCATTGGAGGCACACGATCCAAAACACATTTGCGTTCATCAAAGGTAATTGGAACATAACATATATGTGTTCATCATAGGCAATTAAACAAAGCATTGCTTGGGTTTCTAGAGGCAACTGAGACACAACCTCGACCCAATTACAATATTCAATCGAAGCTTGCTTGTTTTTCCAGAGTCAACCATAGCTTACTGAAGGTGCAAACACGAGAATGGGAGTTGAATTGTGTTTGACAAAGTTGACATTTTTTTGCTAATTTGAAGAAGACTAGTTGGTTTTTATAAATTACCTGTATAAAAAGCAATCAGATTTAGAGGTAGCAAACAATAAAAACGTAAATAATTTGACTCATATATTTATCCTAATTCACCATTAACTTGGCTACATTCAGTTCCCTCATTTAGAAGGCTTTAATCTATTGAGTCAATTACCTTTAATTACAAAGCATCAAACCCTCCAAGTTAGTCTTCCCAAATAGTCTGACAAGCCCAGACTTTTTGAGGAACTAACCACGTTGACCCTACAAGCAAAGTCTTCTCCTAACAACTTGACAACCTCATATTGAAAAGGAATTATACCACTATTGGGTTGGATACAAAAGATTGGAACTTGAGTAGTTTGCTTCTAACAAAGCTGATAATAATAATAATAATAATAATAATAATAATAATAATAATAATAATAATAATAATAATAATAATAATAATAATAATAATAATAATAATAATAATAACTCTCACACTTTAAGAAAATAACACTTAGAAAATATTTCTAACCTGAGCAAGTGTTTCTCTCTTTGAATTCTAAGATGAATTTGGAATTTTGAGCTTGAGTTCTTTTACTATTTTCTGTTTGTTGGTGATTTTCTTCTTCAGCCTTGATTATCTATTTATAGTTAAAATTTGGCCTTCAATTTAGACACCATTGGGTACAACACACTTGGAGCAATGGATAGAATTATCTGCAATTAGAGCTGTCAATTTCACAAGTCTACAAATTATTGACCTCAACCTACATGTTGGAAGACCCAAAAAATTTTAATTTAAAAGGCTCAAAAAACGAAAGCCTCAAAAACTAAAAAACCCCTAAACTTTTGTGGGTTTAGGTGGACCTGTGGACCTACTTTTTCAAAAAAAAAAAATCAATATTTTCCTCAAAAAAACTTCAAATTTTATTTTTTATTTTTTTCTGAGAAATAAATTTTTCGATAAGAAAATTTCGATTTTTTTATCAAAAAGATTTACAACTTTTTTTACTCAAGAAAAATTATTTTTTTTTTATTTTGCTCACAAAATGTTTCGAGAAAAAAAATTATTTTATATTTTTTGAGAAATTTTTTCAATATTTTTGTGATAAAAAAAATATCTCAATTAACAAAACATTAGGTTATAATCCCTTCCCTTAAGTCTACTGAAATAATTGGTCGGAGCCTTCAAAATTTATTTCAATAGCTAATGTTAGAGATTTAATATGAGATTTTTAAGAGGGCATTTGGTACTTTATAACTTTTATGACAACTCTATGTGCAATGCTCAATGGCTTGATGATGTATGGAATTCAATCACTTGCAATACTTTTCCTAGATGCTAATCAAATAACTATCCAATCATATTTAACGCGAATAATGAGTAACTACTTTTCCTTTTTCCTATAAATTTCAAATCATGTGGATTAATAATGTGGCTTTTTTTTTTAATAATACCACTAAAAGGCAAATTAAGTATCATACTACCACTATATTCAAATTATAAACCATTCAACCTTGTTTTGGAAGAAAAAAAATTGAAAGGTGAAAAATTGATATTCCTGAAACCGACTTCTCAAAATTAATTTTTTTTTTAAATATAGTGAACGGGAATTCGTGTAGTGGAAACTGATTTCCCGTGTACAGTTTTTTTTTTTTCTATTATAAATATATGTATTTAACTTTATTAGTAATGTGTTATTTAGTAGGCATAAATATAGGAGGTTTGATCAATTAACTAGTTTTTTTTTGTTAACATCTTTTATAATAATAAATATATAATTTATTATTCAGTAATTACTATTTTAATTAAATGATTAATTTAAATTTCAATAATTATTAATTTAAGAAATTAATATTTTAAATAAATAATAAATTTAAATTTTCATTAATTATAAATTTAAATAACTATTGTTTTAATTAAAAAAATAAATACAATGTTAATTTTTTTATAATAATTATGTAATTAAATTTTATTTTTTATAATTATTAAAAAAAATTAAATAAAATGGACTCTATAAAAATAAAAATAATTAAATATTATAATTAAAAATATAAAATGAACTAATTTTATTACAATAAAAACAAATTTTATTACGATACTTTTATTACATTAATCTTTTATATGGTGTCCAGTCTCACATCGTGGTGGTCGACGAATACGACGTGGACGATATGGAGGTGGATTTTCTTTGTCAACTGAGACATGTATCTCCTGTACATTTTCATTTAGTAGGTCGACATGCATCGAAGAAGTAGGATTTACTTGATTGGGGAATGATGGAACATCAAATGAGTATATGTTATTAATATAACGAGCAGTCGACTCAAGCGTACCTATGACTCTTCTGCAACACCACATCGTGGGTCTCGCAGTACGTGCGGAGCTGATAGGTATAACTTGGAGTTGTGTCTAAACCACACCATATACTTATTTGTTAGTATTGGGTGTCCATGTATTTGTTGGCCGGTAAGACAATGACTTCAATGTTCGTTCCAAAATTGAATCCATGCAGCATGGTTGTCTTTTCAATTTTCCAGATGATTTCCTCTCATATCTTGACAGTGAAGTGTATCAATATTTTCAAGTTCATTTGGTATTTCTTGGGAAACTCCAATATGCAGTTTGACTTTATCTATTTGATGTCATTCTACAGTTTAGAAACAAATCAAAGCGGTTTTGACAGTCCATATCATTGAATTCTGATATGTTTGTTGTTGTATGATGTATTCAATACCCCTGTAAGGCGTCCATATGAACTAGAGAAAACAAAAGACATATTAGTAATGCAACACAATTATAAGTAGTATAAATTTTGTTGAACAATGAAATTTTAAACCTGATAATGTTGCATGTGATCAATGTTTGATCTATAACTGACAAGATTCCCGTATGGAGTTCCAGAATAGATTAGTCCCCTGTTAATCCATCTAGTAAAAGAATATAAAACTATTATTTAACAAGTTTGGCAAGTACATTATACGTAATTTATTGGGCTAATATGAAAAGTGTTTTACCGTTTTGCTAGTGGAAATGGTATCTCTCTAGTGCAATGAGGGGCAATGAACGGCATGTGATACCATACCCAAGATTGAAGGAGCAATGTATATTCACCCATACATGCATAAGACGGTGCGGTTTCACGTCACATTTGTCTGTATAAGTTTGTCAAACAGGCTGAACCCCAACTATATAGTCGAACACGTTGAAGATGTTTCAACAGGAGGAGATACATCAAATGAACTATATTGCAAGATTTGTAAGGAATCACAAAACCGCCAATCAAACGCAATAGGTACACTCTACAATGTTGTTGTACTTGCTAACTGTTGCATTATTCGGAACATGAGCAAATGTGTCTTTCAACCATTTCAGTTTGATGAATTGGCCCACCGCCTATCTTTTTGGAGGAATGACACTCAAAAGTTGTTGGCATTCTTCATCCCAATCTAAAGCGCTACCTCCAGTTACTGGTCTTCCGTTGACAAGTAGACCCAGTTGTAATGCAACATCTTCAAGAGTTATTGTACACTCTCCTATTGGAAGATGAAATCTGTGTGTGTTTATGTTCTCCAATGTTCTACCATTGCGGTTACCAATAATGGGTCCACGTTACAAGATCCCAATGTTGCAACGGTAAAAAACCTAGCTTCCTCCAAGTAGGGAACTATCATTTCATTTGGTTCCTCCATTCTGAAGTGGTGGTGACATTCAATCAAGTTCTACATTTTAAAATTAGTATTAGAGTTATGAAATGATGATTAAAAACATGTATACATAAGATGATTACAACCACTTACCCTCTCAGCGATATCTCTAGACCTGTGGAGATACTGGTTTATTAAAAGAGCCATGGAGCTTGTATGTTGTGAATATGAGAGCTTGTATCTTGTGAATGTGAGAGCTTTAAAATGTGTGTTAATAATAATATGAACATAATGACTATCTACAGAATTGTTTTCTCGAGGATTGTGTTATCCTATCCAAAAATCCAAACTAGCCAATCAGTGGAGGATTGGTAGATTACACTGACGTCATCGTACACTTCAAAGATATCTTATCCAAAATCCGAACCAACCAATTAGTGGAGGATTGGGGGATTATGTTGACGTCATCATAGCAGATTACGTTGACGTCATTGTACATGTAAGCGCTATCCTATCCAAAATCAGAACCAACCAGTTAATGGAGGATTGGCGGATTACATTGACGTCATCATACACATCAACGATATCCTATCCCAAATCAGAACCAACAAATCAGTTGAAGATTGGCGGATTACGATGATGTCATCGTACACGTTAGCGTTATCCTATCCAAAATCAGAACCAACCAATCAATGGAGGATTGGCGGATTATGTTGACGTCATCGTAGCAGATTATGTTGATGTCATCGTACACGTTAGTGTTATCCTATCCAAAATCAGAACCAACCAATCGGCAAATGATTAGCGAATTACGCTGCATCATTGCGATCTTATCCAACATAATATAAATAGGTAATGTCGTCCACTTATTCAATACACTAACAAATATCATTCTAAACATTTGCCCATACACATCTTTTACATACAATGGCTCCATCAGAGTTTTATGTCCTAGTATGTTACAATGGACATGTTGATAGGACTAATATAGAAGGTGTTGAATGTGCATGCGCCAATACTTCCTTGTTAAAAGTGAAGAAAAATATCAAACTTGATGGACTTATCAAATGTATCCAAACAAAGATTCAACCAAACAAATCAAAGAGGGTGGTCGATGTTATTTACTGATACCTATAACTCTTGCGCCAGGACATGTTCGGTGTGAATCATTAAATTTTATAGGAGATGAAGACGTGCAGATGATGTTTGACATGTTCATAGCAAGTAAATGTCTTGATATTTAAACAATTGAAGTTTATGCAGGGTTAGTAGATGATCCTAAAGATGACACCTATTCCATATAGTATATTGAGCCAACGCCTTATTCAATCCCTAACTCCATTCCATCTTCATATTCCAACTTCATACCTTTTTTATTGAAACACAAATCCATCATCAATCTAAACCTTCTTCGTCATCACAGGATCCATCAACAGCCACCCATGATATTGACCTTAAAACACCGTACGATGATGGTCCTATCAATGTTATGGTTGGTATCCATAATGAAGAAGTTGGCGATTTTAGAGAGAATGAGGATGCCATTCTTGCTGAAGTTGTTGTCGATGATGATAATGATGATCATGAACCTGTAGTAGAATGTCCATCTACTACAATTCTTTGACCCCTGCCCCCCACCTCACATTTTTGCAAAGTGACCTCCGACAACATGAATTACATTGACGATGAATTTATCAACTCTATCTCCCAAAATCAATTTTACCTGGTTTCAGATCCTCACAATCTCCAAGTGTGGATGACATTTCCCACAAAAGTTGTGGCAATGCAGTATGTAAAAGAATATCATATGTACAATCCTATGAGTTTTGGCGTTGCGCATTCAGATAGCACTAGATGGATTGTCCGTTGTAAAAATAAAAAATTGTATGTGGAGGTGTAGAATCTTGAATGGAAAGAAATCAAACATCTGGAAGATCAAAAAACTAGAAGGGCCACACACATGCTCATCAATAATGGTTTCACAAGATCACTGACAACTCTCTTCGGTTGTTATTTGTGAAAGCATTCTACAAATGGTAACGACAGATCCCACAATATCAGCTTCAGTATTGATTACATATATACGGTCTCGGTACACATATACCACTACTTATAGAAAGACAAGGATTGCAAAACAAAAGGTCGTTGAGAGAATATACAGGAATTAGGAGGAATCATACAAAGAGCTTCCAAGGTGGATCCTTGCTTTCAAACATTATCTTCCAGGCATTGTTACCGATATTGAAGTGCGACCCTTTATTAAGGATGGCCAAAGAGTTCATAGCAAAGCTCTCTTCTATCGCCTCTTCTAGAGTTTCCAACCATGTATCAAAGGGTTTGATCATTGTAAGTCAGTTGTTTCAATTGATAGAACATAGTTGTTTGAGAAGTATTGTGGGACCTTACTAATGGCAATCGCTCAAGATGGTGATGGTCATACCATTCCTATAGCATACGTCATTGTTGATGGTGAAACATCAAATGCATGGTTTTACTTCCCCAATCATCTACGAATGTTTGTCACACATCAGCCCAACCTCTGCTTGATTTCGAATAGACATGAGTCAATTAAAAGTGTTGTTAGACGTGTAAACAGAATTTGGCATCATGTCTTTTGTATTCGACATATATCACAAAACTTCGCGAGGACCTTCAAAAATGGCCAAATGAAAACTATTGTAACCAACATGGGTTAGTTTATATATATATATATATATATCACACATTTTTTTGTTTTCAAATTGTTTATAACAACATCAACTTTTGTTTCTTCAGGATACGCCATGACTCAACCAGACATCACATACTACAGAAGACAAATCAGTGATTGGAGTCAAGATGCAGTGAAATGGCTCAATGACATTCCAAAGGAACAATGGCTACCAGCATATGATGAAGGTAGACGTTGGGGACACAAGACAACTAACCTTTCTTAGTGCATGAACAATGTATTAAAGAGGACATGCAATCTTCCAATCAGTCCTTTGGTGCAAGCAACATACTACATAGTGAATTCAAAATTTGAAGAAAGAGGGACACATGCCCAAGCAATGATGGCATCAAGTTTGATTTACTCAAATACAATCATTCAAAACCTTAACAAGGAACACACAATATCGAATTCCCATGATGTTGTTATTCACAATTGAGCCCATAGTATCTTTACATTTAAGGAGTTGGTTCGTCCACCAAGCGGTCGTCATGTAGGGACATTCAAGGTAGACCTCAACAAATGATGGTGTGATTGTGGTGAATTTCAAGCATTACGTTATCCATGTTCACGTGTCATCGTCGCTTGTTTGTTTATTCACCGTGGTTACATGACGTATGCGTCTTCCAAGTATACATTGCAATGTATCTTTGACGTCTACAAGGAAGAGTTCCCAACAATTCCTTTTCAATCATATTGGCCAGAATACAATGGAATAGAATTGTGCCACAATCCAGCCATGAAAAGATATCCAAAAGGTCGTCCACAGTCTACTCGCATTTATACTGAAATGGATCAACAAGAGAAAAATACACACCTCAAGAGATGTGGTTTGTGTCAGAACGAGGGGCATAGCAAGAATAAAAGCCCATATCGTACTGATGCTCCCGATGGAAATTAGTTCATTGTAATAGAATTAGTTCATTTTGTATTTGTATGTTTAATTATCATATTTAATTAAATTTTGTTATTTTAATGGACTCCACTTTATTTAAATTTGTTAATAATTATAAAAAGTAAAATTTAATTAGATAATAATTAAAAAAATTAACATTGTATTTATTTAATTATTTAAAGTAATAATTCCTTAAATTAATAATTAAGGAAACTTAAATTAATAATTAAATTAAAATAATAATTAATTAAATTAATAATTAATGAAACTTAAATTAATAATTTAATTAAAATAATAATTACTGATTAATAAAAATGTATATTTATTATTATGAAAGATGTTAACAAAAAAATAATGCGGGACATTATCTTATGTTTATAAATTATAATATCCACTATCTTGTACGTGTGCATGGTTAAATTCCTTGTATTTGTGTCTACTAAATAGCACATTACTAATAAAATCAAATACATATATTCAATATTTTAAAAAAAAAAATTAATTGTACATGGGAAATCGGTTTCCCCCACACCAATTTCCCTTCACTATATTTAAAAATATATATATATTTACCTTTGAGAAGTCGGTTTCAAGAGTATCAATTTCTCACCTTTCAAATTTTTTTTTTCAAAAGCATGGTATATAATTTGAAAAGAGTGGTAGTATGATACTTAATTTTCCTTTTAGTGGTATAATAAATCGGTTTCCCCCACACCAATTTCCCTTCACTATATTTAAAAATATATATATATTTACCTTTGAGAAGTCGGTTTCAAGAGTATCAATTTCTCACCTTTCAAATTTTTTTTTTCAAAAGCATGGTATATAATTTGAAAAGAGTGGTAGTATGATACTTAATTTTCCTTTTAGTGGTATAATAAAAATTTAAAAAAAAAAAAAAAAAAAAAAAAAGCCTAATAATGTAGAAGATTTTTCTCTGATCATTATAGGGAAACTATTATAGGATGTCCATGTTTATTTTGTCTAATAACTTTAGATATCTCAAAGCTAAATTAAAAGTTTCAAATAAGGATGTTTATTGTGATATTCATCACAAAGTTAGAAGAGCCATTGAAGTCGTGGATTGAATCCAAGAAAGACTAGATAGTGAGTACTTTGATGCTCTAGATTTGGAAGAGAGGAAGGCTCAAATTGAGCTTGATAAAGTTGTTTCTTTTAAAAGAAAAACTATAAAGCTATTTCTTATGGTATGGCTACATAGACACATAATTTTATCACTCTTTCTTGGTATAAATTGTGCTCTTCTTTGGAGTGGATTAGGCCTCATAAGTATTGTGAAGATCAATAAAGAAAGTGGTCTTAAGGTGTGGTGGAACATCTTAACTAAGAATAATTAAAGTGCAAGAGTTCTTAGAAGCAAATTCTTCATCAACAAGCGACATGTTACTAGTTACATAAAATCCTCCATTTGGTCGGGTTTACAAAATATGTTGTTGGTAATCCAAGAGAATAGTAGTTACAACATTGATAAAGACATAAATGTTAATTTTTGGTCTGATAAGTAACTCCAAAATAGAATATCTGATAAGTAACTCTGCTATGATAGATTATATTAGACATGGTAAATGGTATTTTTCAAGTATTATGTAGCAAAGAATTACTCACTTGTGTGATGACATCTAAAAAATGATTATCCCAACTAGTTCAACTCATAATACTAGAGTTTGGGATCACTCCAAATTTGGAAAGCTTGAATTTAAAGGTGTATATAATAGGGTTTTCTGGGGTAAATTCATTTGATCCTATTGTATTCCTTGTAACACCCCAAATTTTATAATAAAACTATTTTATTAATTAAATAGAATTTTAAATAATTAACTTGATGTTAAAATTATTTTTAATATATGTTGATAAATTTTGGGATAATTTTCGTTATATGGGTGCTTATGATGTGTTAGTTTTATAAATATTAGATTAAATGAGCGATATAAATAATAAATATTTTATTTTATTATTTGATATATTTTTTTTATTAAAAATAATAGTATTTTAGTGTAATATTTTAAAGAAAAAGATTTTATGTGATTTTACGTGTATATATGTATACCCAATTAATGTAATATTTTTCTGTGCACTTGACTGATGTTAAGTGCGCACGTAATTATATTTCAATTATTTATAACTATTTTCTATTTTTAGTTTTTTTTTATAGATAATTATCTTGAGATAGAATTGATATTGTGTTTGATTTCGTTTATTTTTATATCCTTGTTATGACATTGTGATTTTATATATATTTATTATGATTTAGTAATTAATATCAAATATTGATGTTATATTTATTTATTTTAAAATTTTGACTATTTTCTAATATGATGTTATTATTATATAATTTGAGTATTTTGAGAATTTTGAGAAATAAATATAATTGTAGAAATTATTTTGAATGTGAGAGTCTCAATTATTAGTAATATATTTTTTATATTGATTATTAGTAATGTTTGGAAAACTGTGTTTGGAGTAATATTAAAAAGGAGATTAAATAATTATTAATTTTGTTTTGACAAAATAAAAAATAATAATAATAAAACAAAAACATAAATAAAGGGACCAATGGGTTTGACCCATGTGTGATCCTAATTGTAAATAAAATAAAATAAAATAAAATAAAGGGGGAAAGGGAGTTGGAAGGGCAGCCGTAAAATGGAAACACAACAATAATCTATCGTTTGATATCGATGATCGATAATTGTTCCAGAAAATTTTCTCAACTTTCTCCTTTTTCGCCCAAATTTTACTATGTTATTTCATTCGTTTAACTAGTCAATTAAACATAATTTTCCAGATTTTTAACAACCTCAATTTCTCTCTAAAATATCCGACTTCTCCGTTTGTAGATCTCATTATTTTGCACCGTTCTCTTTCACCGTAAGTCCGATTTGAGTGAAACCAACGCCAAAACGACCGTGTGAAAAGTGGCTATATTATCCACTGATTGGTTTTCAAATTTATGGTAATTTTCCTTGACCGAATTTCGAATTTAGTTTTTAGAGTATCTTCTCATAATTTATTTTTAACGTTTACCCATAAACTGTCGAGTTAGCTCAATTGAAGGACAAAGACTCAATGAACAAATGACGTTTGCTCATGGAATCGTATTCGTGTGCGAAAGCGTCAAAATAAGATAAGGGGTGAAAAGAGCGTTGGAATTCATGAGTATAATATATTGTGAGAGGAACAGGAAAACCATATTTCCCAACGATTCATCCGGAGCTTGCTACGTACGGCAGTAGCCTTTAAGAGATAAATTAATTAATGTGGAAATTGTGAGAATAAAATATGGAATAGAAATATTTATAAGGCGTTGATTGATTTAATCTCGTTAAATGTGTGTTATTTGATATTGTTGTGATATTGAGTGTCGAATGAATTTTATGTATATGTTTGATTTGACGGGTTTATGTAATGTGATAATAAAAAGTCAATTCATTTTGATAAGTTTATGTGATTATGATGATGTATAATTAATAATAATAATGTTATAAATTTGTGACAGGTTATGTGATGATGTATGATTGATGATAGTGATTCTATAAAATTGTGATGAGTTTATGTGATGAGATATGATTAATGATAGTGATATTGTGAATTTGTGATGAGAATATTGAAGTAATCCCATAGTTGGTGAAATAATTGTGATTCAAATTTTTGTTTGAGATGACGGTCTTAATGGTATCATAGGCCAACAAGAGGAGAAAGTAAATATTGAGAATTTGTGAAGTAGAAATTATTTTGTCATCATATAGGTAGGGCTTGACAAGCCTAGTGATTCTGGGGAAGTACAACTGAATGAGTTTGATCGTGGCGGTCTACTATTGAGCCTTAAGGTAAGATCGTTAGACCTTGGAGGTATTCGTGTGGGGAATTCCTAGGTGACTTGGAGGTAGCACTCCAAATGTCGGGAGCTACCATGCAACACACGTTTACATTGACTGTCGCGTATATGTGTCTCGGGTTGAGTTAAGGGGATCTATGAGAACACAGCCAATTGGATTGTCCGTCCATCAAGATGGTGGCATAGTATCAAGTCTCCTAACCAAGTACTTCAGAGTTAGAATGGTACCATATTGTGAATTAGAGTCTAAGCTCATGCATAATATTGCATTTCCTTGTGATTGTTTTGTTGTGATTGATGTGTTTCAAAAGTAATAATAATTACTCTTAGATGATTTGATGCATATTATAATGAGATGATTATTTTACTTGAGTGGCTTTGATGTTATAATATGATACTATTTACTTAAATATTTGGATATATCGTAATGTGATTATGATACGGTCTATTATGATTGTTTGTTTGTTCTTCTTACTTATATTATATTATTAACATAATTTCGAAACTCACCTCCTTCGTTGTTTGTGTTTGTCTGATTTGGTCATGCGTTTGTGAAATCGTAGTTATTACAAGTTAATGAGTCTTGAAGTTCAAGTTTTGCAAAAACTCCGCTCTGATATGTGATACCGGAAATTTAGAGTTGTAATTTATATTTTAGTTATGTAATTACAAATGATATTTTATATATAAACCTTAGTAATAGTAAGTTTTTGGAATTAAAATAAGAATTTATAGTTAAATCAAGTTTATTGAGATTAAATTGTTTTAATTGAGTAATAAAGTTTGAATTGTTCCATGTGTACTTTGAGAAATGTGATATCCTAAATTAATTACAAAAGCTTTTATTTTCTTGTAAATAAATTTTTTTTATCCGCTGCGCATTTTACTCAAAAAAATCTAGTATAAATTATTATATATGTCATTTTGGGGTTTAGGGTGTCACATTCCTCCTGCCACGTCTTTGCTTTTATGGAGAGTTTTTTGTAATGTGGTGGCTATATGAAGATAATTTGATGAAGAGATGATTGGTTATGGTTTCTTGTTGTTGCTTGTGTGGCAAACATTATGAGCCCACTAACGACATTTCTGTTAAGTGTGATTTTGCAGGTATTTATGGAATTGGTTTGCTAATGCATTGCATGTGCAACCAAATTATAGTTCCTCTAATGAGGTTCTCAATTTTGCAACCAGAATTGGAGTAAACAAACCAAAGATCTTATTCTTTTTATCACAAACATTATTTGGATGATATGGAAGTGCATGAATCTGATTAGCATCATAAGATGTGAGGTATCTTTGTCAGCTAATCACTCCAAAGGTATTCATCAATTTGCGAGTTTCAAATTTGCAAAGCTTTTCATGTCAAATGTCACCCTTCTTCGGCTCCTAAAATAATTTCAACATAATTGATATTGTCCTTTTTTATCTTGGGTGATACGTAACACTTATGGCGCGTCTAGAGGTTGTCCTTGGCTTTCAATATGTGGAGGAATTTTCAGAGATCATGAGGGGAGTTTTATTGGTGATTTCTTTGTGTCCTTAGGAATCAATATTGCTTTACAAGTTAGGAGCTATGTGTACTATAAAATGAAGAGAGAGAAACATAATAAAGGTGGGTATGACTTGTTTTTATAAGGTTTTAAAAAAATTTAAAATGACTGATGAAAATAATAAATGTGATAAAGCAAAATCATGTAGAAAGATAAAGAAAATAAACACAAGTCAATTTATCATGGTTCACAACCAACACACTAGCTATATTTAGTTCCTACAATATGAAGGATGTAATCCACTAATCACCAAAAGTATCACATGTCAATAGAAGCACTATGGGCCAAGTTATAAACAATGTTTAAGATGGTTTTCTGAAAAACTCTCATACAAGAATGTTTACAAAGTATGCTCACATAATGTATTTTAGGTTTCTCAACACTTAGAGCTAATACAAGAATTTTCATGAGTTACGTTATATGTGACAGTAGTCGGTTTTTCACTTATCTGTTGCAATGACAATCACAAGAAAACCTTTGAATCCATTAGGGTTTTTGATTGTTGTTGTGATTGTATGAAATCAACATGTGAAATAATGACTTGTATCAAATCTTCAAATATCTTAAATCAGCATTAAAAACTTGTCTAAATCTGTCTTTGTGATTTATTTGGTGTATCTTGATGGAAGTGGAAGGATGACATTTTCAAAGGATGTAATGTGCTTTTTCAGTCAAACAATAAGTCCATAATGAGGAGCATAGGATGTTAGAATGTTGATTTTTCATCAAAACATTCATTCTATTTGAGTATTGACTTTATCATAGTGTTGACGTGAAGCATATGGTCAAAAGTTTACCAGATTTATCAGACGCATAATCGTCAAAGTGAGTTTGTAATCAAAATCAGTAGAGGCGCGTTTAACAAAGGCATACATTGCTTCAACAAATTCTTCAGAGCATTGCATTGATTTCTTTGTTTATCTTTTCATCAGAGGATGCATCATAAAGACTTTAAAGTTCATGACAAGGATCTCCACTCTTAAAAAAATTTATTAGCACAATAAATTGTTCCCACAAAATAATTTGTGTTATCATCAAAATAATTAAGGGTCATTGTTCTTCAAACCAACTTGCTTTTATCATAGAATGTGCATCTAACAAGGGTTGGACTAATATTTGACTTGAATGTTACTTCTTTTTTACTATTCAAGCATTTAGTAATTGTTCTTTGGTTCCTTGGAGCTTACATAAACAATGGACTAATTATTTCAATATCATTCGAGGATTTCGTTTTTGAGTCTCTCATATCTTTAGGAAAGGCAATGGTTGTGAGGAAAAATTGGTTAATCATGGTTTCCAAATTAATAGTGTGGTGTGGTAGGATCTCATTCTAGTTGTCATTGTTGATGGTTTTGCTCGTAACAAGAATGTTCTTCCTTTTATTCAATTCTGTTGATTTCCTTTTTGGAATTGTTTTACTTAGTGATCTTATAATTTGGCTTTCTCATTATTTGTCATATCACTCTACACTCTTTTTTCCTTCATTAGGTTTTATCTCTTTGAAGTTTTACTAATAAGGTTTTTAATGAGACAAATGTTGTTGGTCCTTTGGATTGTACCCTTGGGGTTTGGCATGGTCCCCTCCAACTATCTTTGTCATTATTTATTTAAAATGTTTATAGGAGTTTTGTTTCCTTGACGTGTGACCCGTTCCTTTTCACTCAAAAAACAAAAAAATTATCTTGTATTTTTTTATTATATTCATCAATGATAATTTTTTTTAATATTTATCAATATTTGTCTTATATCTTTTAATATTTATATATGATAAATATTTGTCTCGTATTTTTTATATATTAGTAGAAAATATTTGATTCACGATTTTTTATATTTGTCATTAATAAATATTTGTGATAAATAGTGGTATCAGTGATAAATATTTATTCTCTGATGTTTTATATTTTAACAAAGACTTCTTCAAAAAAACAATTTAACAATGACAAATATCTGTCTCGTATTTTTTATAAGTATCAATTGCAAATACTTATCTTGCATTTTTTAAAATATTTATGAATGAAAAATATCTATCTCGTATTTTTTTTATGAACCCGTTATAAATATTTTTCCTACATTTTTATAATATTTATCATTGATAAATATTTGTCTCATATTTTTATGCATATTAGTAGTAAATATTTGTCCTATAATTTTTTATATTTATGATTGATAAATATTTTTTCCGTATTTTTTATGTATCCGTTAAAAAGAATGTCATCATATATGTTATTTTCTTATATTATTTCATATTTTATAATTTAAATTATAAATCAAAAGACAATTAATAATTCAACTATGATAGCAAATAATATATTAAAAGGAGCTATGTGTAGACAATACTAATCGTTTAATATATTAGAGCATGAACTAAATACCCAAATTAAAAACCCCTGCTTCCAATTTAGAATTGATAGTTACAAATTTGAGAGAGACATAAATATGTAAGTGTTAGGTAGGTGAGTAGCAGATTTATAGAAGCAATTACAATTTAATCCTCAAAATAGTTATTGTCAATAATAGGTTAAATATCCCTTAATTTAATTTTAATTAATATTTTAATTTTTTTTCTTTTGATTTGACCATTTATTTTAATTTTAAGTGACAATTTAATTTTTGATGTTTTAAAACATCGACAATATTATCATTTTTTTTACAAAAATTCATCAAATTTTTCAAACAAAATCCATAAAATTAATTATCATCTTCAATATCATGCAAATTTCATAAAATGCATAACTCAAATATTCAAATAAAATCATATTTTCATCTCCAACAACATCAAATTCATCAAATAAAAAATTAAAATATGAGTTTATTTAAAGATTTAAGTTATGAATTTGATGAAATTTACATTATATTGAAGATGATAATTAATTTTATGGCTGTTGTTTAAAAATTTTGATGAATTTTTGTGAAAAAAGAATAACATTGTTCACATTTTAAAATATAAAAGATCAAATTGTCACTTAAAATTAAAATAAAAGATTAAATAAAAAATAAAATAAAAGATTAAACGTTAACTAAAATTAAGTGAAGGAACAACTGTTATTTAGCCCCAACAATATTATCAACGAAAAAAAAGGTTTAATCTCAATATTTATTACTATTATTATTAAATTAGTATTCCTTTCTTATACTTATAATAGATTTTTATATGCTATAAGCGATACAAACTACATAAAAATAAAGAAAATAATTTATGTCCCTCTATTTATTAGGAAATAGTTTTGGCTTTTTGTGCACCAAATATGAGTTGCGTATTTTTTTGTAACCACCAAATATGTGTTGTCTACTCGAACATGAGACAATATCATTCATTATATTTTAAATATATACACTAACAGCACAAATCAGCACAAATATGCACAAATATATTAGTCATATATATGATATGATTGATTGTTATTAGTTAATTTAATTGTTATGTACTGTTATTATAAAAAAGCTATATACTATAAATTTATCATAACTATTTATAGAGGTAACTTTATAAAAAATAATAATAAAATTAAATATTTTTAATGATTTAACAATTATAATTACTTAACACTTTAAAAACTTTTTATATTAATAATATATATAAATATAAGAATTAATCTTTTTGGTATTTAAACTCAGTTTTATTAACATATTTAGAAGTAGAATCGAATACCTACCTCTTCTCGTGCTATGTACGGGGTTTTACGCTAGTATAAGACGAATTAAGTTACATAATTAATAGTTTATTATTAAGGATTGGCTCATTCATGCATTAGCTGAATTTAAATGACTACTTTTTTAAAATATTTTTAGAATGACTTGTTTAAGTTACATAATAATTAATTTATTATAAGAGATTGGCAAATTAATTCATGCACTAAGTGAATGTAAAATGTTTTTGTCTTTGTAAAAATGATTTATTTTAATTTTAGTCATTGTAATTTTTTATATATTTATACTCTTGCAAATTATGACAAGTATTAAAAAAATCTTTTATTAATCATTTTTAGTAAAAACATAGTGACATAATTAATTTTGACTGAAGTAACACAAAGTAACTTTGTAATTGTTGTTGACTGGACAATACTTAATATTTAAAATTAATTTAATTTATTAAGTCATTAAATCATTTAATTAAAAACTTAAAACTAATTAATTGTTATTGACTAATTAATTATTATGTAGTTACAGTTTAGTTAAATAATAATAATTTAAATAATAATAATAATAATAATAATAATAATAATAATAATAATAACAATAATAATAATAATAATAATAATAATAATAATAATAATAATAATAATAATAATACATATAAAAATATATGATAGATAGAGGTTCAAATTTAAATATGGAATTTTTCATTTTTCATACTTAGAGTTTACGCGTGAGTCTTACCCTAAATTTATTTTTCAAGTTAGAGGATTACTGTGAAATAATATTTTCTTACTATAAAAGCAAAATCATAATATGTGTTGTAAGTTTATTTTTTCCGATTAGAGTATTCCTATGAAATAATATTTTAGTTTTATTGCAGTTTTAATTTTTAATTTTTATTGATTTACGAAATCGACCATTTTATTTAAAAATTAACAATTGTGGTTTATTTATCTAATTTTTTAATTAAAAAATAACAATGTGATGTACTTTAAATTACATGTGATATGATATGATGATGTAGAATGCTTAACACTCATAAAATTAAAATAAAATACCATACTTAACTTTCAACATCATAAATTTTTTATATTTGTAATTTCATGAATGATATATGAATAATTATTGCATCTAAGTAGTTCTATATCATGTAATTGTATCTCATGCTATTTAAAATACGTAAAATCATAACTTTTTAATTTAAAAATCTGAAAAAGACTAAAATTGTTAATTTTTAACAATGTGATGTACTTTAAATTACATGTGATATGATATGATGATGTAGAATGCTTAACACTCATAAAATTAAAATAAAATACCATACTTAACTTTCAACATCATAAATTTTTTATATTTGTAATTTCATGAATGATATATGAATAATTATTGCATCTAAGTAGTTCTATATCATGTAATTGTATCTCATGCTATTTAAAATACGTAAAATCATAACTTTTTAATTTAAAAATCTGAAAAAGACTAAAATTGTTAATTTTTAAAATAGAAGGACCAACTTCATAAATTGATAAAAAATATAAAACCCAAAATTGTAATAAAATTTATAATAAAAGAAATAAAATTATATAATACAAAATTCGATCAACTGTGTTATTTTTTTACGGAAATCAACTATATTATAAAATAGATCAAAATTAATTTATTTCGTAAATTGAGACTACATAGAAAAATAACTAAAACAAGAAAGTCAGTGAAGAATTAGTTCCCTGTCTTTTAGTTTAGTTACAACCGAAAACAAAATTTGTATAAGAAAACTAGTTGAAATATGTGATATTAGTATTCCCACGTCCACCACCATTGTCTAAACAAGAATTAAAATTTACTACACCTACGACTATTTTTAACCGAGGTATCCACTAATCACTCACGACACACGAGTAATCAGCTCCTCATTACGTTAATTAATTACTACATTTAAAAAACTCACTAATTATTCATCTCAAGCCATGCCATTGTTGTTTCTCGTTATATAAAGACCAATTCAATTCGCAATTCTTTTGGATCCGTGATCCTTCTTCTTTTCATTTCAACTTGACTTTTCAATCGCTACGCTTTACTCTCCTTTTTCTTCTCTGTATGTTCCAAACCCTAACTCGTTTTCAATATTCTTTCATAGTTATTCAATCTTTCTTTCATTATTCTGATTCTTCACTGTAATAACTACGATCCACGATCTTAAATCTTGTGCCTATTTTCTGCCATCTGAGTTTATTTTTTTTCATTTTTTGATTCTTTTTTTTTTTGCTAATGTTAACGAGCTTGATGCAGGTTTTTCTGTTGATTGTTTTAAATGGCGTTCTTTAGAAGCGTTTCTGCGCTTTCTAAGCTTCGATCTCACGTGGTAATAACTGATATTAGAACTTGCAATTTTTGTTTACCATTTTTGCCTTTTGTTTATTTTTTTGACCAATTTATTTGTTGTTTGATTGTTTAATTTGTTTTTGTAACTTGATTATTATTTTTTATGGCAGGGTCAACAATCTAGTCTCGCCAATTCAGTTAGATGGCTCCAAACTCAGAGCTCCAGTAACACGGTACGCACTCTCTCTCTCTCTCTCTCTCTCATTATCAATGTAACAGTGGACCTTATTAGATGCAGTGTGTTTTTTGAGGATGGTATTGTTATTATTTGTAGTTTGGAACTGTATATTGTAGTTTAGCTTGTGTTTGATTAACTTTGGAGGAGATCTAAAATTGATGTATGAGATTGCTTGTATGCCTTGAATTTGTCTATGTTGACTTTTTTTCTGACAGTGATTCTTTTTTCTATTTTGTTAGGATCTTTATACTGAGATGAAGGAGCTAGTTCCAGAGTATCAGGTTTGTCTGCAATTTTAAGTTTTGGTAGCGGTGCTTTTTGTATTGGATGAGTTAATGCATGATCTATGCTGCTTTCACTGGGTTTAATGTAAATTCTGTGTTTTGTTTTCCCTCAAATGCATAGTAGTTCAATTCTCCCTCTGAATTATGATGTAACTCACGAAGTGTGGACTTTATTGTTGGGTTATTTTAATTATTTGGTTGTAATGAATGGAAGTGAATGTGAATCAATTTCTTTTTTGTGCTGAACTCAATGTGCATTTAGTTGTAGTTATCTGTGCAGGTCACATACTATTGTGAGTATGAGAAACCTGATAAATGCCGTTTCTGATTCGTAATTCTCTCCGATGATTTTTCCTTCTGTTTTGCGTTTTTTCAGTATGGCTTGAACTTGCAAATCTTCAATTAACATGTTTCAGAATTATTTTCTATGCCATGTCATAATCTATGCATCAAAACATTGTTGCAGGAACGTGTTAAGAAGCTGAAGAAAGATCATGGAAGTGTTGAATTGGGAAAAATCACAGTTGATATGGTAATTATGTTACATTTTTCATAGCTATAGAGTTTCAAGATTCTATTAGCATTAAATGATGTCCCACTCTCTTGTATATAAGCTTGCAATGTAACTTATTTTTGGAAGTGCACTTCTCTAATTAAAAGGTACTTGGTGGAATGAGAGGAATGACAGCTTTAGTGTGGCTAGGCTCAGCTGTTGACCCAGATGAGGTATATATCCAAATGACTCTTCATATATTTGTGAACTATTATTAAAAGTGAATTACGACTTTGATGTGGAATCTTAGATGTAACATTTGTTTGTTATTGTTCACTAATTGGATCTGATGTCAGCATGTTTTGTCTGTTAGGGAATTCGCTTTAGGAATATGACAATTCCTGACTGTCAAAAAATACTTCCGGGGGCTTTTCCTGGCGGGGAGCCTTTGCCCGAGTCCGTTCTGTGGCTTCTATTGACAGGAAAGGTATAATCAAATTGAATTTATTATTTAGATGTTGGCATATGTGTAATGGTATGTGGCATCACAGTATCATCCTGTATGAAGGTGTTCTCGTACATGCTCTTGGGTTGTCATTTAATCATCGGTTCATACATTGTGTCACAGGTACCAAGTAAAGAGCAAGTAGATTCGTTAGCCCAGGAATTGCGTAGTCGTGCGAAAATCCCAGGTTCGTTTTCTTTTGAAGTCAAAGCTTGGTATGTTGAAGAAATGACTGTACATTGACCTTGTAATATAATTGGCAGAATCCCAGTAGAATGTCATGATTTTGTACTGTGCTTTTTTCAGTCATATGTTCAATAATCATAAGTACTATACTGTAGATGCTTTTCTTTTTAATTAATAAGAATTGACACAATATAGACAGTGCATGATGATATATTTAAAGAGTAATATTATTGGAACACAAAATAGGACACAAATACAATACTTAGACATTTTATGAAAAACAAAACATGACCCCCACTTTATTTTATAGGGTATTGTATTTGTGTCAAGTTTTGTGTTCTAATAACATTACTCAGATTTAAACTGGGTATGTGATATGAACTTAGGGATACATGGCACGTTCTGTTCTTTTAATATCATTGCTGTGAAGGAACTTTATAGGCAATGAGGCTAACATCTCAAATTTTCTTTTCACGCTTTTGATCCTTGTTTGAGGAAATGCTCACTGTAACTGAGCTCTTTTTAAGGAAATGAACATGCTTCAATCATTTTGTCTGTGTTGCCAACACTCTACTTGTTCTTGCTTAAATATCACGTGTATAGAAGATTTTAACATAATAATTTTTGCTACATTGTATATGATGCACATGATTTTGAATTCATTCTTTTTATGCCCCAAAATTGTTGGATTCCTCATTATTTTTATTTGCAGAGTATGCTTACAAGGCAATTGATGCACTGCCTGTTAAAGCTCATCCAATGACACAATTTAGTACTGGTGTCATGGCCCTCCAGGTTGAGTAACAGATTCTTTATTGAACTTCTGATTTTAATGTCTTCCTTTTGCATTAATTTTTGTTTTGTAATTCAACTGCTATGGCAACTATAATCATTCTTGGAAGTTGGAAACTCGGTTTTGTGATAAGCTGTCCTTTTTCTTCAGAAAAAATAGTCTTTTGTATTACTTTTATTTTCTAATTCAACTGCTTTGGCAACCATATTCATTATTGGAAGTTGGAAACTTGTTTGTGATAGGCTGTCCTTTATAGCTCATTGTTGCATCATGTTTGGTTTCGTAGACTTATATGCCCGTAATTTATTTGATAATATTAACAAATGAAGATATTTCTAAAGTAAAATTAATCTGAGGGTGATTGGTAGTTGTTCCAATTTTAGCTCAGAAAATGCGAGGATTTAATTGACTGAGAAAATGCTTCAATAGGCACATTTAACATGTGATAATCTTCAATGAAACAGACTGCTGCCTCTCACAAAAACTCACCAGAGATATATGATTTTCATGACTGCTGGTGCAAGATGTACCTCATGCAAGAGTTTAATTAATTAAATATTGTAAAATACAGGATTTTAACATTGTTCTTCTCTTATGGATAATCATAGCATTTTTGGTTGATCATATGCATCTAGTTTCTGTGGTCTAGTTGCTTGATCAGTATTCTGTAGTTATTCTGCGATCTGCCTACTGCCTATATTATTATAGGAAAGATCGAGTCAGAATAATTTGTCTCTAACTCACATGAACTCAGTCAATGAAAAAAGAGAATTAACAAGAATGCAGAGGTCGAAGAATCAACATTAGTATGTTTTTGTAATTATATAGCGCAATGGTTTTTCCTCCTGTTCTATTTCCTTTGTATATTTTTTCTTTCTACTCTCCATGTCTTTCTACTTCTAGCTTCTACCTTTTTTGAAGAGGGAAAGGAAGAAGAAACCGAATTTAGTTTTGCAATATGTTGTCACTAAGGAACACATCAAACTAAATTGACTGCCTAACATTTACATCATTAATATTCTCGTAATGACGAGTTCTGATTTTCAATCAATTTATTTCATTTCCAGGTAGAGAGTGAATTTCAGAAGGCATACGAGGGTGGGATTCATAAGTCAAAGTAAGATTCTAAAACTCTTTTGTGCTACTTGCACCTTATAACCTACTGAAGCCGGTTTGCTGCTTTGGTGTAGGTATTGGGAGCCAACGTATGAGGATAGCATGAATTTAATTGCTCGTTTGCCTGCAATTGCTGCTTATATCTATCGGCGGTATGTAAATCATATCATCCTCTCCATGTCTTTCTATCATCCATTTTACATTTTGGATTGATTTCTTACCCTATTTTAAAGGATATACAAGGATGGAAAAATCATACCAATGGATGATTCTTTGGATTATGGTGCAAACTATGCTCACATGTTAGGATTTGATGATCCAGAAATGCTGGAGTTTATGAGGCTTTATGTTTCTATCCATAGGTTTGTGTTTCATTCCCAATGATGGCACCTCCTATGATCATGATGAGCTGTATGGTTCTCTTTTAATCATCAGTGACCCTTGTTTTTTGCTGTTTAACATTTTGTTTTGGTTCAATTTCATGTGCAGTGATCATGAAGGTGGCAATGTTAGTTCTCACACAGCCCACCTAGTAAGCTACTTCTCTTAAAGCACTTCTTCCATCCAGTTGCAATTTGGAATAGTGAATTATTTACAGAGCATTCAATTATTTAATATAGATGACTTGTGCTTTAGTAAATGCCTGTTTTTATTTTATCGTTGTACATGATTCATCTGAGAACATTATGGTGTCTTTTGATTCATGTTATCTATCTCACCTAGTTGGACAAGGCTTCAGTTGTTGTTATTTTTGTAATTTAATGTATTGTTATGTGTTCCCTTCAGGTTGCTAGTCCACTATCAGATCCTTATCTTGCATTTGCAGCTGCTTTGAATGGTTTAGCTGGCCCACTGCATGGCTTAGCCAATCAGGTTATTTTGTTATTTCTTTTTCCCTTACCATCTGTTTTCTTTCTCTAATATAAAGTTTTCTATATTTCATCTTCCTGTTCATAAACCATGTTCCATATAGTATTTACTCAGAGTCTCAGACCTGTCACATTTACCATTTTTTATTTAAAAATGAAATTCTCCTGGATTACTAATATGTGCTTTTCTGAGTCAGATACTAGTCATAACATGGGCTTTTACTGAATATATGGGGAGAAAAATATGCCATGTGTTGCTGAAAGTTTTGAATTATATAATTGTGAGAGAGTGTTGGATTGGTACAATGTACCTGATGAGATGTATATTATGATTAATGCCCATATTGTTCTTTATTGGTTTACTATTACTTTTAGTTTTGTTCACGTTTATTATGTTGTTACAGGAAGTTCTACGATGGATCAGAAATATAGTTAAGGAGTTTGGAACTCCAGACATAAGTAAAGAACAATTGAGCGATTACATTCATAAAACATTGAGCAGTGGCCAGGTGATGTTACTGATATGAATCTTTGAAGCTTTCGATGTCTTCTTTTTTCCTTTTTAGCTTTTGCTTCTTTGATCAATTGTAAGTACATGGTCAAAAAAGTATATAGCAAAGCATGCTGCTGTACTCAATTTGTTATGTTCAAATCTTTACTTTTTGAATAGAAGGATTTTTTGGTTGAGGGGCATTAGGGTTCTTTTGGTCTCCTTGTTTTATGTATATGGACGCAACACAAACATGCATGCCCTAGAACTGTCTTTATGATACAAGCCTTCCCAAGAGAAAGTTTCCAAAATAATGTAGAAAATTTGTAAGTTTCAAACCATTACAAAGGATTTAGAGAAATAGTCTATCTTTGAACCACTTCACTACAAAGCTTTGTAGTATGGGTTGATCCACGTAGCTGACTCGATCTAAGGGGAAGAAACTTGATTGTTGTTGTACAAGTAGGAGATGAGAGTAATATATTCTATGTTTCTTAAAAAAGAACAGTTTATCGTGTCATAAAATATGCATATCTTTGTCCTAAATGGTTATTTTAAAGAGAATACCACTGTCACGTTCCATACTCTTCTATTAAGAAACCTCTATTGAATACATGACATGACAGTAATTATTTTTGCTAATTTTGGTTTTGCAGGTTGTGCCTGGATATGGACATGGAGTTTTGCGCAATACAGATCCAAGATACACTTGCCAGAGGGAGTTTGCATTGAAGCATTTGCCTAATGATCCACTTTTCCAGCTGGTATATTTCCTAATTTTAAGTTTGCTTTGGAATGTTCTCTGATGATGCAACCAAAGTTTGCTTCCGGTAAATTTCTTCATGATCTAGCGCGACTTTGTTATCCTTTCAGGTGTCAAAAATAAAAGAGGTTGTGCCTCCCATTTTGACCAAGTTAGGCAAGGTAATGTCATGTTTTTATTTTTCAATTTCAATGAGCATTAGAATTATTTTTTCCCCCACCTCGTTCCTTTGAGATTCATAATGGTTTTTGCTTGATGGGTGTACACTGTCATATGCCCGTATTTTATAAATACTTGTTGAGTCTAGATAATAGATGGATTATAAGGGTTTAGCACGGGCAATCAAGTATTGAATGAAACACAACACCAGATAGATGGTCTGATAGGGGTTGAACATTATTACATTATGAACTTTTAGTTTATTTGTGGAGTTGTTTAGAGGATTTTAGTTCAATGATATCACCTCCACCAATCATGGTGAGTTTTGTTCTGTGAAGTATTTTGGTGGAAAATAAATGATGAGGATGTTGGGGAAGACTCAAAAGAGGAAGAGTTGTCTTAGTTTTTGTATTTGCTTACATTTTTTATTGCATAAGTATTTATTTTTGTTCCAGGGTGGTCAGTCTACGTGATTTTTCTACACAATTACATGAATTTGGATCTAGTCTTTTACGCACTAGTTTGGTTTTGTTTGCTTTGTATTTTCACTTTTATTTGTTCTTTTTGCATAATTTATTCAAAACTTCACCAAACATTTTCATTGATTCCTGCATCATATTTTCATGGACCTTACACCAGATGTACTCAATGCTCACTTACTATTTTTATAGGTTAAAAATCCATGGCCTAATGTTGATGCTCACAGTGGAGTACTACTGAACTACTATGGTTTAACTGAGGAGAAGTATGGGACTACATCTCCTTCTTGTTCAACTTAGATGGGTTTTTATTTGCAATTATTTTTTATGCCGAAACTGACAATCTGTTAATATTCTGGACAGCTATTATACCGTTCTCTTTGGTGTAGCTAGGAGTCTCGGAGTTGGCCCTCAGGTTTGTGATGCCCGATTATTTGCTTGTCAACATTACTCTCTTTGTTGGCTTGAATTAACAAATCTCTTCCTTTGTTGGATTTCAGTTGATATGGGACCGGGCTCTTGGAATGCCACTTGAAAGGCCAAAAAGTGTCACCCTGGAGAAACTCGAGAAATTGTGTGGCGCATCATCCTGAAATTTAAAGCATCATTTATCTGTTGATTGGTAAAATACGCTCTGCGATAAATGTGGGGTTTGTTAACTTGAAAATTTGTGTGATTTCTACGAGAAATATTCGTTATCCACACTCCACTCCCTTATTTATCTGGTTGTTTTGCCTCCATGTTGATTTAGAAGATTTTGGTATTTAGGAAAAGGGTGGATTATCACTCTCACAGTTGTCTTTCTACTTTTTCTACACTGCATAAATTAGGTCCCCAGGGAGCATCAGAATAAAGGCATTATTGTTTTGGGGTAGTCCCTCTGTATTCTTTCTAAATGGGATTGATCCCTTTGACAAAAAATACAAGTTCTCAATAACATGAGTTTTGCTTTAAGTTTGTGACCTGTGGATAAAATTTACGGTCTTTTAGTGCGTTATGTACAAGATTGTTAAAATCAAACTGGGCAATTCGACCGGTATTAACTGACTGAATGAAGCCGGAACCAGATATAACATGAACTGAGGAAAAACCTACTGAAATTGGTGAAAACTTGAGAATCTTTGTTTTCTTCTCTAACGGAGTGATTGGTTTGCGATAAACTAAGACTACGTCAGTTTTGACGTGGATTCCACACTTTTCTTCTCAATTTTGTGGAGAAAGACCGGATAAACGTTTATCGTTTCATTATTCCTTTTTTGTCCTTCATTATTTCATAGATCAAGGTGACAAAACATTACATCTTGAAAAGAAAGAAAATCAACCTTGCATTTGTGGTGTGGTGTGTTAGACTTACTCCAGTGTTGATAGATGTCTCATGCGGTGCTAGATCAAGATTAACCGGAGTTGGAATTGCCTTTCCCATGTATCATAGTTGAGGAAGGGTGAGGACGGTGGGAGTGCATCGATCCATTAAACTTAAAAATTAAATTAATTCAATTTCAAGTTAAATAAATAAAATTAATTTAATTATTCCAATTAATTAAATTAATTTTGAAGTTTCTTTGGTTCAAGGGCATTTTAGTACTTTCAAAACAATTCAACACTTCTTTTATTTCTAATTTTTATCTTTTATATCAAAAAATACATCAAATCTATTTTATTTTAAACTTATTTCTCTCCTCACAATTTTTCTCACTTATTTATTTCTTTTCACATTCAATGATACCTTTAGGGTGACGCTTGAGGTCGATAGTTGGAAAGTGATTGTCGGTGTACATGACACGTACAATGAGTGATTTTTGGAACACTTTTATGAAGGAAGGTGGGGAGTGAAGAAAGGTTTGCACAAGATACATGAATAAACTAAAGCACATTGAAATGAGAGATCTGGAGGTCGTGTATATATGGGACTATTATGTTGAAATAAGGTTTATAAAGATTTATATGTATTATCTATACTAATAAGATGCATCTTCGGTGCTTATTACACATGAACTCCACAATAATGCATATTTGTCTTGAAGCAATCTTTGGATAAATGACCTTCTAGGAAATTTTCCATAAAATATGTTAAAAATACTTGTGTTATTTGTGCACCCATATAAAAGTCCCCCTCCATGCTTATTAAAAAAGAAAAATGATATTTGAACATATACATTTAACATTGTATGTCATGTTCATCGTATTTATACGGTTAATTTATTATTTTTTATTTCTATTCAATTTTTTTTTTATTTTAATAACTAAGATATTTTTTTATGTATATATAAGTTTATATTATTAATTATTTTAAATATTTTATTAGTTATTTATTTAATATATATCTAATTAACTATTATAAAATATTATGATTTAGCGGTTAAAAAAATATCAAAAATAACGAATGTCATATATTTTAGTGGTTAATAAAATACATGTTTAAAAAGTGATTAATCAGATGCATTGGAATGGTTAATAAAGTATTTAAAGTGTTTAATGCCACAAAGTTGTATATTGTGTTATAAAAATATTTTAAAAAAACTATTTTAAAAAAAAAATTTCAAAATAATGTTTTTTTTTTTTAAAAAAGACAGGACATGATATATATATACTGTTTACGTGTCAAAAATTATACTTCCTAATACATAATTATTACATCCAGTGTATAAAAAATACAATACGTGAATAGTACTACACTATACCGTGTTTGGGTAAAAAATCTGTTTAAATATCATTACTGCTTAGAAAATTAAATAAAGAGTTTATTTGAATTCTTCCATGTGGAAGAGTAGCCATTTTTTTAAAAAAAAATTCTAGTCTCTTTCTTCCATGTGATGTGAGTAGCAAATCAAGTGACCCCATTGTTATTTTTTTCTTCTATTTTAATTTTATAAAAATGTTATTTTTTTTATTTATAAAATAAATATAAAATATTCCGAATTGGAACATAACATTAACAATTTAACATAGGTCCTAATTTGTTGTGGAAGAGAGAGAGTGACATGGCTTCTCTTAGATTCTCACTCATCTCACCTGCCAGATCACTCCCACACCTCAAATTAGGGTTTCCTTCCAAACCTCAAAATCCTCTCATTTCCACTCTCAAAACATCATTTTCCACCTTCAGGTTCTCACTTTTCCTTGCTTTACTTTTTTGGGTATCTCTAATTTATTTATTTTTCTATGAATTTGCTCTGTTTCCCCTTTTGGTTTATCAATTTTACATTTCTCACCACCTTCTACTCAAAGTTATTTTTTTTTAAATTGTTTTAATTTCAAAATGTATTTATATCCCAATAGATACCACTGCTTTCAATGTGCCGAACTTTATGTAACTTTCAGAATTATAAATATTAGTGCTGGACAATTTTTTCAATAAAATTAACAAAATAATCCCAAAATTGAAAATCTTGATTGCATTTGCTATCTTGTCAATCACTTCATTCTATGAAATTATTCATAGGATATATGATAATCTGATTTTAAGAGTTTTCTAATTATGGGAATGTGTACATAAACATGTTAGTTAATTGAGCTGCAGTGTGTATCTACATTATAGTAAGCCATATTTGGATAAACAACTTAATTACGTCAATCATAATATTGCTTATGGGCAAACTATCTCAATAACAAAACATAGATAAAGTCAAATAGTTTTCATATAGTTTATAGATTGTTTTCATAAGTTATCTTGGAGAGCTCATGAAATGAAATAAGTTGAAAATTGTTTATCGACATGTCCTAAATTGGTCTTCATAAGCTCTTTCAAACAATTTCTGTTTATGCTCGTAAATAAGTTTAAATAAGTCAATCCAAACAGACAAATCTGATAATTGTAATACTTGAATTTTTCTTAATTGACAATTATTTTAGCTTCTTTGTAATAACTTTGAATGAAACTACTGACTGTATCCAGATGCATAAGCTCTAGAAGATTGCAAACAAATCAAAAACTATTGACTGTTTCTGCTACAAACCCCAACACTGGAGGTGAAAAATCTGCCAATGAAGGATCAGATGTAAAGGAAACTAGCAATGCTTCCCAGGGACCTCCTCTCCTTACTATTTTGGCTGGAATATTTGTATTTTTCCTCGTTTGTTGGGTCATTGGATCCATTGGAATGTGGTTGATAAGCTTGATTGTTAATGTTCCCCCTCCAAAATAAACATGATTGTTTGTTGTAATGTGTTGTTTATTTGTTAAACCATTGTATTAGTCCTTGGCATTTTACTTGGTTTACTTTTATGCATTTGGACTTGATACTATTTGGATGGTAAGAATGCCAAAGTGAGCTAAGAGTAGGATAAAGGAAGAAAAAAATTCAGTTCTCACTTTTGAAATTCAATTACTTAAAATTGAAATTTCACTTTCAGCCATAATCATTTAATCTATGTTTGGTTTCACCACCGCAATTTTGTATAAGCTTAACCAAATATGCACTTAGTCAATAAGAAATTAGGATATCTTTTGTAGGAAAATTTTCACTTTTCTATCAATGTAATTTTTATTTAATATTATTAACATTTTTTTGGCTCCTTTTTCATGAATTTCTAGATCTGTCTCTGGTGCCAAAATAATTATCTTTTCACATTATTCATTAAAGTTAAATTATGATAACTAAGTTAAAAATGTAATGGCAGATTAATTAACCAATATTAAAGATATTGAAAAATAGAATGGTATGTAAAAGGCTTTTGCTTTGAAAATAATTATGATTTAAGCTTGTAGCAGAGTTGAGTAGCTATATTTAAAGGTCAATACACAATGCATTGGCCTGCAATCATCATGGAATATTTCTGGGAAGATTATCTAAAATATAATGTCCAACACGACCCGTACGGAAAAGATTAAGCAGCTTCCCGGCAACCTTGTCATGAGCATCTTCTTCACATTCAGTTGAAACGTGGAAAGCTTCCTGTAAGGCAGTAAACTGTCTGACAATAAGTGCTTCCATTTCAACTTCAGATCTTATATTGCCATTAAAAGTCGTAACTGTTTCATAGAGTGTTCGTCGAACATCCTGCACTACGCGATCCTGCAAAACACAGTTAAATTGAAATGAATTTGGATTTTAATCTCATGTAAGACTGCATAGATGTGGTGTGGGAATAAAATGACAGAAAACAATGGTGTAAATTCCTGCCACATATAAATAGCAGAATATTTTTCTTAGAATAAATAGAAGAGACCAATGACAATGATCAAGTACCCAATTCATTACAATTCTTCATAAATCCTATGAACCATGGGAAATGAAAGAAAAAAAACAAGTCAAGGTATCAGACGGCCACACATCCAAATTCAAATGTATTCAAACTGAAAAATCCACATACCGATTCTGCTGCTGGATCCATCAATAATATACAAACCAACTTTAAAAGAAATGAAGAATATCTATGGAAAATTTGACTCCTTTATTAGATTCAAAATATGTTAAGTTACATATCCAGCATTAGATCCATTTGTTTTGACTCAATTCTTTGATTGTCCTTATTTTTTACCTTAATGAGTATTTTTATCAAAATACAAACGGTTTTTAATCATGCATTTGGAACATTACATAAGATTGAGATATACACTAAATAGTAACAGATACCTGTGTGTGATCTGTAGGGATTTGGTTTTTCTGTTTCATTTGCAACCCAGAGGTAGTCAAGCATTCTGCTGTGCTGTTAAGGAAAAAACTGTCATCATCCTTGCTAGATAACTTCGCCCATTTCTTGTACTGCTCGCTAGAGTTGTGAATAGCTAGAAAATATTGAGCAATTTCTTTTTTCTCAACCATATTGTCCCCAATTGCTCCTGCATAAGGATAAAAATGAAGTCCAAAACAGATAAGACACATACAGAGAGAGAGTTATATGAAAGTTTAGACAACAAAAGCTAACTTAAACCAGAAATGAACACTTGTTCCTTTATGGAAGATGTTTTGGTTGTTTTTTTGGTTCGTCTGGAAGCAAGGGCTACTTGTTTGAGACGGCGGAAAATGTAAAATGAAACTTACCTTAATTTTGCTTGGAATAACAAATAAATGTAGGAAGATTTAAAGTAGAGTATTATGTAAAAGAATGAAGAAAATATCAATGCATGAGTATATATTTGCAATACTTTGATGCATTATCAAGGGCAGAATGGTAGAATGTTTAAGAACCATCTCAACATGTACCAACATAATTTCGTTGGTATAGAATGGAACAACTTATTTGATTTCTCTATGGTGTTTTATTCCAGAATGGGCCAGGCCCAATCGGAACTAACCCACATGTACATTGGAAGCCACTTAATCACAACTGCACAATTAATCTGATGACAATTGCAAATCAAGCCAAATCATCTGTTCTGTCTAATTAAATGAAGATAACCGTGTTCCCACCAAAAACAATATTTTCTCGCACCTATAAATGGGGGTCTGCCCCTCCAAAAAGGCAGGCCATCATTTTTTTGCTCTCACTTACCTCAATTATACACCAGCCTATTCAACGAGCCCATGCCGCTGCTCACCACCGCAACATACATGTCATATGCTCACTCTGGCCATTATCTCGATCCACTCCGATAATGTTCAGTCTATTTCTTGAATGTGGCTTTCCAAAATGCATATTCAGAAGTGTTAAGGAATATGATGGTTGTTAGGACCCAATAAAACAGTCACAATAGGTAAACAGTAAAATTAAGAGGGACAACTTGGAATGAGGCTGATTTATTACTTCTGGATGAATTACAGAAGGATTGAGAATCACAATTTCCACAGAGCTAGGCTCGGCTAAATGCTCTTCATTCAATGATTACAAAATAATTCTCTGAATACCTCCTAGATTCTCTCCACCCACTCTTATTCCCTCGCCACAGCCTAACAGACTTAGTTACCACTAATTCTCTCACCTACTGCCAGCCTTCTCTCCTTCACGTGTCCTTGGGTACTCTCTTTCCC
>NC_021160.2:37381959-37454385 GCF_000331145.2 Cicer arietinum | reverse complement strand
TTTCCCTCCCTTGAGTAAACTTGCCAATCCTTGGGTCCATGAGATAGAGTTTGGCCTGATATCGTCTCATTGGGCCCAGCCCCATGTGAATGGTCCATAACGATGGTACTTTCTTGAGTTGGAGTTTCCATATCCCTGACGATTGCTTATCCTTTGCTGTTACTTTTTTAGTTCCCTTTCTTGATAGAAAAATAAATTAAGGAAACAATTTGATTTTAGTTATGGGAAGGACAACATGTCCCCCGAATTAGAAAAGCCCATGCATTTGGACCCCTAGTGCCAAGAAGCCAGTGGAGGAAATAGTGTAAGGGTCTTGTGGCTGCTGTGGGTTTGGTGAAGCTTAATCCCTGTGAGGTTAAGTAGATTACAGAACTTATTGCATGTTAGGTTTAAGAGAGGCTGGTGAATTAAAGAATTGAATTGCAGTTAATTAAGAAAACCCAAACATGAATTTCATGACAGTAAATTTGAAAAATTTCATAATTGAAGGACATGGAATAATCCAAGTGAAATCAATACCCCAAAATGGTTGCATATTGATGAACCAAAACTTTCTTGCCATTTCTTGTTTTATTGCTTTCTTCTAATTTACAATACATTATATATTGTTTTCACCGAATGAACTCACTTCAATCTTTATTAATTGACAGCTCAAATAACATTAAAATAGTGAATTGCATTTTGATCTTTCAATCTTCCAGGGACGATAACAACTCTGCTCAATTTGTACTACTTGCTCAGCCCGATATACTTGTAAAAAATATTCAACACCTACTCACAGAAACCCCCCCCCCCATAGCTCAACAAACATAAAAGAAAATTGTACCATACTACCTAAAAATGTAAGAATAAGCCAAGAAAACCAATTAAAAATACCTGTTAAGAGTAATTTAGATAGAATATCAACATCAGGAACCTCTGGAGATAAAACAGCTGGAGTGTCTAACACATAAATATTGGGATGGCTAGCAATCTGAATGAAAGGAAAAGCTTCATTAGTAAGAAAAGCACAAAATATGCTAATATAAAGACAAAAAGTAAAATAGGGAAAGTGATTGATATCTTATCGCAGATTGTCCCACAAAGAGTATGCAATTAAATAAGCATCACCAAGTTAACTCAACATTTAAATACCTGAGTTTTTTTCTTCAAAAAGACATTTAACCTTTCAATTTTTTTTCCAGAATGCAAGTCATCTTATTGAATGAAATAGCAGCCATGCCAAAAGTTATTTTTCTTTATTTTTAATGTATATTCTTGGAAGTATAATAGAAGTTGGCTACAAATGATTTGCATGTTGGAACAACTGAGAGGTGTTTAACACAATGGAAACTTACATTCTCAATTACTCTATATAAACATACATATGTATAATATTCATGTATCCAGTTTATTACAACTGAAAAGAAGCTTACATTTGGAAATATGCTTGATTAATTGATGAAGTTGACAATCTATGAAAAAAGTAATATTGTGGTTCTTATCTAGGAATGTAAAATCCCCAGGTTTTGGAAGGCACAAGCATGTGTGCTGGTGGTTTCTTAGTTTGATACAAAAAGTAATTCAAGAGCTTCGTACCATTAGTAACTTTTTAGAAGATATATCTGTTCTTGTTTTTGGTGGTTTTGTTTAACGTGACATCCTATTACCCCCTACTTTTGAGCATTTTTTTTTATGCTATAGAGAAGTTTTCTCTAAATAACAAAAAATCTTACCAGCTTACCAAACATGAGCATCTTAGACAAGCATACTAGATATCTGTGAATGTAACATGCCTAGATGAGCATACCTGTGCACAAATAACCTTCCCAAAGTTAAAACTATCATTGGTCAAGTTGTTGTTGTGTTCCAAATGATGGTCAAATTTTAATTAAGCCAAAAAATAGATTGTCAAAAAGAAAAGAATGACAAAAGTTTGTATGAGACTCAGCATTTACAAACTCTGTCTAGAGGCTAATTAAGAGTTCTGAGATCCACCAACATGACATTAAATTTATAGAACACATGATGATTGATGAAAGCATACAACTTTGGACGTCTACAAACAATTGTCTTTCCAGCAAAACTATAAAGAGTACAGTGACACAGAAAAAAAATGGCCAACCTTATAACTTCTTATGTCTTTAGTCTCTCCTGGCTCTGGACTCACAGTTGCATGCTTTAACTTTCCTTTTTCTACAAAACAAAAATCACAGGTAAAACAAATAAATAAAAGTTAAAATCTTGTGAACAAGTATCCACTTGTGTCTCTCAAACATTGAGAATATCATTTATCCCCTTCAACTAGAACTGTAATAATAATTTAAATACCTGCTGCCCTAATTCTCCCCACTTGATGCAAGGCATTAGCAAGTGCCGATTTACCAACATTTGGAATCCCTATTAACATTACTGTTGCAGTATACTTATTATCTTGATCACTTCTCAATTTTCCCACCTGGCGTTGTATAAGGCTAAGGAACTGTCTAAAAGAAAAGGTCTATATTAGTAAATTAATTATAAAATCAGTATCGATTAAGAGGGCCGGTGGGATTGCGGTGAAATAAAAATTCAATATACCAGTCCAGAGTTACTCTTTTTTTCATACTCCATGGAGAACCTTTTTCTTTTCCAAAGTTTAAAAAACAGTTTTTTCTTCATATTCTGAGCAAAATTACTTTGCAACTAAGAAATTCAACATCAAATATGAATCTCACCAAGTTAGATCATCCTAGTCAGTACGAAATTTCTCAGAATCTTATTTCCACACTAAAAAAATGAATTGACAAGAGAAACAAAGCAAAAGAAAACAACAAAAGAATTATAAAAAAAAAAGCATAAGGAATAGCAACAACTAAGTACAAACAATTTTCAGAATCACAAACTGAAACTGACCATTCCTTAGGTTACACTTAAACTGCCTCACTGAAGTAAGGACATACTAATCAATAATACTATTTTTGTGCATTACAGACAAAACCATGGTGATACCATTCCAGCATATACACATAGAGATTCCTTATTAGTTAATAACTAATATCAAATGTGAACAATTAATTCTCTGTTGCTGAGAAAAGTGAATTATTCGTTCCTCACGCTGTGATATTTGCATAAGATGATTCGTTCCTGAGACACAACAGAAGAACCCGCAAAGAGGAAGCTAAAGTTTACCTGTCTGATACTGTCCTTGTTATGAGCATTGACTTCACAAGATATGCAGTTCATTTCTCTAAAGTAATCCATCCATGCCTATTCACAGAATTAATATTAAGATAACAAAACTCATAAATTATTAAATTTAAAAGGAACACAATTTTGCCCATTATTACAAGACAAGATATGCAGTAAAAGTTAAAAATGAGAAAATAAAACAGAGAAAGAGAGGAGCACGAACCTGTAAAGCGGAACGAGAAGCGAGATCAGCTTTGTTGAGCGCAATAATATGGTTTGAGGAAGTTTGGTAGTAATCTCTGAGTAAGTGACATTGAGAGGACAAGGGAATCTGGAATAAAAGAATGTGATGATGATAAATAAAGTGAAACTGGAAAATGCGAGGAAAGTAATAGTAGTTAGTTACCCACCCTTGCATCTGTGACGTGGACGATGAGATCAACGAAGGGGATTCTTTCGGCGATGGCGCAAGAAGCAGCGGACATGAAAGGGTCATGCCATAATCGTCCTTGCAACACGCTGCTTTTTCTCCTTACAATTCTTTCTTTTACTGCTCGCCCTACTCGTCTACCAAAGTGCAAAGCTGCCATTCCACTTCCAGTTTCACTTTAAGTTTAAATCAACGCACTGTTGTTCGTTTTCGCCAAAACATGTGTATTTCTTTTAAGTTCTTTTTTTTCTTCAAGAATTAGAGGGAATAACTACACCAGAGATTATTGTACCCAAAAAAAAACATAAAGTAAACAACTGGTTTAGTCAACACTACACTCTGATTTTGATGTCTAACTTATTAAAAAAAACACTTTTGCTTCCCACACCCCTCATTTTACTTCCCACACCCCTCAATTTTTTTGTAAACCCAAAATACCCAAATTATCCTTCCCTCTTTATTCACTTAACCCTTCATTTTTATCTTCATCATCTTCATCTTCATTAACCTAACATTTTCAATCTTCTTCAATATTTTTCAATCATTTTGATACATTTCATCTTCAATAATCTTCAATCACTTTCAACATATTCATCATCTTAATCATTATAGTGACCCAAATCAACTAGGTATGTATTTTGTTGGGGTTTTGTAGCTTAAATATTTTTTTTCAAAATATGGGTTTCGTACGTGAACTACGTTTACGTGAAACGAATTCACATAAAATTAAGAAAATTCAGATGCTACGTGAATTAAGTTTACCTAAACGTACGTGAATTAAGATTGCGTACATCAATGGAGTTTTAAAATTTCATATAAAATACGTGAACTGAGATAACGTACACATACGTGTGAACTCAGTTCACGTATAAGTAAGAATTTGAAAAATCTCAGTCATACCTGAACTGAGTTTACGTATGTTCACTTGAATTCAATTTACGTATTTGCTACGTAAACTGAGTTCACGTACACATACGTTATCTCAATTCACGTACACATAAGTTATCTCAATTCACGTAAAAGTGATAAAATTTGGAACAACCATTGATGAACATTCAAAAACAACCATTCAAAAAACCCTAAACCATTAAAAAAAACAACAACACGAAAACGAAAAACAACAATTGCTTACTTGATTGAAGATTATACTGGGTTTAGGGTTGAAAATGATTGAAGATTGCTTACTTGATTCAAGAATGTAGATGATTGAAGATGAAAGTGTTAGGTTAATGAAGATGAAGAAGTTAGAAATGATGAGTTAATTGAATAAAGAGAGAAGGGTAGTTTGGGTATTTAGGGTTTACAAAAAATTTAAGGGATGTGGGAAGTAAATTGAGAGGTGTGGGAAGCAAAAGTGTAAAAAAATTAACTTCTTTCATAAATTATTTTGATGATTCTATAACTAATTTGTGTTTTTTGATAATCATATATCAAAATAACGGTATCTTATTATCAACAAAAAAAAAACTAGGAACATGGTGCATTTTTTATTGGATTGAATACAAAGTGAGAGTAGATAAATAAATGATCTAATTTCTAAAAAGTCAAATTTTCTTAAATTATTTTATTTTTATTACTTTAATTCATCAAATTATAAATTAAATTAATAACAATAATGCAATTAATTTCGTGTACTTCAATTGAAGTTTCACCATAACTTTGACCGGTGTTGGAATCGATCATTGATAATTGAATCGAGGGATGTTCATGACCAGCAAATAGAGAGAAAATATTGTCCGGGTAATTTTATTTTATGATGTAAACAAAATTAAGGATTTACAAATAATTTTAAAATGGTTGAAATCTGTTGTGCAGCCCCTCAGACAAAGCCCTTAAACTTTGTATTTCAAGTAATAAAAGGTCCTTCCGGAAGCAAATATGTTATTATTGATGATAGACATCTTAAGAGTGCCCAAGGATTTCTCAGAGCGCATAGTGCTGCATGAGAAAATACATTGTATTGAATTATTTTTAGGATAGGAGAAAATGAATCTAATTGAATTGATTGAATTAGAATACAATGCAGCTAGATATATACTATATAGTACAGGGAGAGAACTAACTCTGTAATTGAATCAGCGTCAGCTAAGATATCAAGTCAACTGAATCAGTGTTAGCTAAGCTAACTATCTAACTGACTTGAATAGAAGAAAACAAAAGTATCTGCTGTCTAAAACCAGAAGATTCAAATCCATATCAGCTACCTTAACAATAAGAGCAAGTGCCAATTCGTACCTGCCTCTGTTAACTGCAAGTAATGAGTTCACCTCATCAACTCATCCTCTCCCAAAGGAACCACAATAACACATCCCATTTTTGGTCAAATCCTTCATTCAAAACACAATACTTCACCAACTATATTTTTTCTATTTTACTGATAATGCTTTCATTACGAGAAAAGATCGAGACAAAAATGGGTATGGAGAAAATACATTACTTGACAACAAGATTTCAAATTAGGACAAAACTTACCTACATTACTATAGGTGTTGTTTTTCTAGTAAAACTAGCAACAAATGCTCGTAACTAGTCAGAGCTCATAAATCATGACTGTCCCAAAAAAGAATAGACACAAATGTTTTTAGAGTGTGGTGGTGAAAAAAAATAGTCTACAATATTTTAATGAATATGTATGCTAAAGGGACAAAATTATCAATAGGGCAATTGCCCCCATCGCCTTGTACTTAGCTGAGTCCCTGGTCCCAACATTTTATGCCTCCAAAGAGTATTTATTAGTGCACAACAACATCTGTGATACTGTAGATAAATTTTGTCCTTAAAGTTACAGTAAGCGAAAGCAAATGTGGCCAAAACATCAATAGATTCTCGAGATCTTTGCAACTTCGATTGCATCGACACCAGCAATATTTGTCTGATGTTCAACAATATTAAATACTGCATCTCATCCATGAATGCAATTTTCGCCACATGAATCAAGATTTTACATTACGGTCTACAAAAGCAACTGTAGCCACAACACAAGATCAACCTTTTAAAGGCCTCCTCAACTACAATTGTAGCCACATCAATCGACCGTAGTTATATGCCATTTTTAATATTCAGAATTCCACATGTGGCCATATTTTAAAACCATGCTTTCACTTTCACACATGCAATAAATCTCATCACGACTCAGAATACACAACCCAGCTACTACCACTCGTCACCTTCACTCCCTTCTCTTTCATTTCCCTTCTCATTCTATCAGCTTCCTCTTGTCTCCCAACACTGGCATAAATCTTAGCCAACAGAACATAGTTCGCAGCATTATCCGGCTCAACCTCAACCAAAGCCTTCCCCGCAATCTCGGCCAACTCCAACTCTCCATAATTCCTACAAGCACCAAGAAGAGCACCCCATGCCTTAGCAGTAACCTTCACAGGCATCCCTTTAATAACCTCATAAGCTTCATACAATCTCCCAGCTCTACTCAAAACATCAACCAAACAAGAATAATGTTCGCTATTTGGCTCAACACCATAATCCCTATGCATCCTCATAAAACAACACAAAGCCTCATCATCTAACCCAGCATGACTACAAGCCTTCAAAACACCAAGAAAAGTTATCCCATCCGGCTTCACACCCGAAACCTCCATTTCTCGAAAAACCTCCAACGCTTCCCTCGCTTCGCCGTGCAATGCACAAGCAGATATTAAACTACTCCAAACAACCACATCCTTATCACATCCCCTCATCCTCTGAAAAACTTTCCGCGAATTCATCAAACAACCACATCTCCCATAAGCTTCAATAAACCCACTACTCAACTGAGGATGTTCATCAATATCATTCCTTATCGCATAACCATGAATCTCTTTAATCAAATTCAATGCTGCCAACGAAACAGAAGCCGGAAGAAGGGCCAAAAGCGTTATCAAACGCGGCTTCAGTTTTAAATCCAACATCTTCCTATAAAACCATATAGCTTTAAACGAGGAATCGTCCTGATTTGACGTCGACAAGGCGGCAATAATCGGGTTAAAAGTGGATTCATTAGGAGGTACATGCATGACATTAAATAGTTTAAGTGCAGTGGTAACATGATGGGAATGGGAGTAAAGTGAAATGATGGAGTTCCAAATGACGACATTTGGGTGAGGAGTTTCATCAAACAGTTTACGTGCGGAAGTGAGAGAAATGCAGTGACCGTAGAGGTTGATGAGGGAGGAAGAGAGGAATGGGTTGGTTGAAAGAAATGAGGATTTAATGAGGTGAGAGTGGATGGAAGTGGCGAGGAAGGGGAGATTGAGGGCGGTGCAGGATTTGAGAGCGAGAGTGAAGACGTGTGGGTCGAGTGTGATGAGAAGAGTGGAGTGCATGTGGTGGAAGATTGTAAGGGCTTGTTTGTGACGGGAATTGTTTACGTGTGTTGTTATTAGTTTTGTTAAGGAGAGGAGTTGATGGTGGTTGGATGAAAACAAAGAGGAAGAGGAGGCCATCACTTCCACTTCGACACCACTTCCTCAGTCCGAAGTCCAAACGTGTATTATGTAAATGGCATACATTATTATAAGACACTAATAAAAAATTTGAGCAAATATTAATACACATTTACTAAAATATTTTAAAGCTACAGTATTATTGAAAGAAAATTAATGTATTCAATACAACCTTTATTAAAGAATGATGGATAAATTTAGTATTTGATTGATTGACTCTTGAAGTTATTAGGGAAACACGTTCGTTTTTATCGGCGAGTATATCAAAGTAAACATATCAAAACATACATGCGGAAATGGGTATATATTTTTTACATAAATAATTTTTTTTTCGACGAAGACAAATAAATATTGTAAAATACTGTTATGCTTTGATTGAAAAACGCAGTGGTAATCATGTTTGAGCAATTAGTTTTGTAGCTATTAACTAAATTTGAAAAATTGAATTCAGTAATTTAAAGTAGTTTGAAAAGAATTTTACCATTTAAACTCTAATTAATTAACAACTAATATTTATAAAAAAAACAGTTTTGAAAATTTTAAAATCACAGTAGAGAATTATGGTGGACTAAAACCTATACATTGCACTTGACGGCAGGGGAAATGTCTCGGTCCAAATTTTTCAATGTCTGTGATGATTCTTTGGTGTTCTCATTTGCATGACATGAATTTCCTGTCACTCATATAATATAACATATTGCTTCTTAATATAAAGCCTTAGCACAATAGTATTGGTGTCTTCACAATACTATTATTGAGGTTTTATAATCAATCAATGTTTTACATTTATATTATCTCTGTTTAATCTATTTTTAACTCAAGCACAAATTCCATCACCAGAAAATGAAAAACCAGCTTAGCTTCTCCCAATCAACTCTAGACCCAGAAACTAGAGCATGACCAAGTTCAAGTAGTCACGAACCTTGCAAAGACATGAACCTCCCTTTTGTTTTGTATTCACTTTAGCATAAATACATTAGCATTTAATGTACAGAAGAACGGATTCAACTATTTCAGTATGTATATTAATGTTTACTATTATAATATTAGTTTCAAAACAAAAAAATATATTATTAGTTTCAAAACAAAAAAATTATAGAAGATAGAGCATAAACTTAAGGGTTAAAATAAAAATACACTGTTGATCATGACTTAATAATATGAACTGTGTGGATATTGTCTAATAACTTTATAATACAGTATCATAAGTATGACTTTTATCATGTAAATGTCTAGCATGATTAAGTCCATTTCAAATTTAAAAATAAATTAAAATGAACATGTGGTGCAAGCCAAATCAAACAGCTACTAAGTAGAAGATAGATCCTCCTTTTTATCTTTGACAATTTTTAATATTGATTCCCATGTCAGAAAAAGAACAGTATAGTGAGACACTTTCTTTATGCATGTCAGTTTATTAGATATAATACAAAGCACTAACATTGTATCCATATTCAACAAGAAAATAGGAAATTTATTTAGAGTTTTCTGCATCCGTTTGGGTGGTGTTGTCTCCAGGAGACGCTGTAAAATTACGCCTTTCCTCAGATGTAGCAGTGATGACTGGCATCCACAGGTCAGCTGTAGAACTTAATAGAGATTGCACCTGAGGATCTGCAGCCATGGTGGATGATATCATCTCATCAACATCATCCAATTTTGCTGATAATCTATCCAACTCCTTAGCTATTTCCAACTGTGTAAACAAAAATCAAGGAATTAAAAAAAGAAACGAAGAGAATGTTATTTCATCTCATCACAGAGATGCAGAGAACAGTTTCATCTAGTAATGGCTAAACTATAGAGAGAAAACCACCTCGTCAAGTTGTTTCGTCGACTTTGAAGGAACTTTTGTGACCTCTAGTCCAAGAGTTTCAATTTTGGAACGCAGTTCAACTTCTTCTTGATTTGTCAGTGCTTCTACCTACACAGTTTACCATTAGATATGCGTGAATATATTTAGTAATAACTGGTAAGAGATAAGGTAGAAATTGAACTATTGGTGAAATCCAGAGAAGCTGCATGCATATACTTGTTCTTCGATGCTTTTTAAGTATGAAAGCCTAATTACTTGAATTTGAATTATTTACAGAATCAAGGCATCGAGGGAAACAAAGTGGTTAAATCTTTTTCTGTTTACAAGAACAGTGGAAACAAGTTAAAAATTCTATAAAGCAGGTAATCTAAAATCCTAGTAAATGAAATGAAGATCATAGAATGCTTGGCATATATTTCTCTCAGCTGGAAAAAGTTAATCCAGCTCTACCTTAGGCCTTTAACACGAGAAATTCAGTTCACTATACTGTGAAGATTTTGAGCAATTTACAATACAGATTAGCAATGGAGAATATAAAAATTCCAAGATTCAACTGACAAGCTGTGGATTTTGTTTATGTGAGAAGAAGACCGATAGAAGTTTCAGTTAGAAAAGTGGAGTAATGAAGGATAACCAATAATTAGGCATTTTTGTTGTATGATATCCTCTCTGATGCTCATTCATCTCCAAATTTTAGGAACCAAACACGACGCATATTAATCAATCGATAACTTAGTCCAAAAAAATACTGTTATACGGAAGATATCCATACTTGATTGTTTTGTTTACTGTATTGTGGTCCAAAAGTATTCATAGTTAAAACATTAGCAACAGCTTCATGATGAAGCATGCAATGCAACCATATGTTGCAAAGGGATATTGCAGGGTCCAGACAACTGTATGTGACCTTTCAAAAGTATTATACAGTTTATACTGCATGATGGCACAGCAATGAACTATAGTATTAGTGGTGCACTGCACAGCCACATAATTGGATTTTTAGATATGAAGCCATCTAAAATACAAGTGAATACGAATTAAGATAACAATATTCATCTTACCACTTAAATTTTTCTAACATGCATATCACTGACATGGATAAATTGCTTTTATCTCCCAACTTGACAATTTATGTAGCACAAGGAAAGCCCAAAGAAGTGTGTAAACTCATATTGAGTGTGGCTTTAGAACCATTGTTTCCCCCAAAGACAATTAGACAACACTTAAGCAGGGTTATCAAATCGAGACTCGAATCATAGATTAGAGGAATGAAGACCTATTTTATAAATTGTGAATCGAATCTTATTATGAATCACAAGATACATAATCAATAAAAATATGACATGTTTAAGCAAGAACAAGTGAAAAATAAGTTAATATTTCATATACAAACTTCAAAGTAATTCAAGGATTCAAGTCATAGATCAAAATGACAAAAATATTGGCTCGGTACACAAAATTTAGGGTTAAGTTGCAATTCATCGTAATGAATTGAGATTCACAGTTATGTCCAACTTCTAAGGGCCCTGGGTATAGGTGTGGGTTCTAACTTCTAAGGAGAAGCCCAATGTGTGGAGAGTCTATTTGTCGAGGAAAATAATAGAGAATGGGAATGATGAAGTGCCTCAAGGTGGAGAGCATAAAGGAATCGAAGAGGGGACAGAGAGGATCATCTTCAAAGTTTGTTAATCTGTCATGGGCAGTGAAAGAGCAATGTTATGTGGCAGTAGAAATCTACTTTCCTTACTGAATTTTCCTTTTTCTCATTAATAATACAAGCCTCGTTCCACCATTACTATTCTATTGTGTTTTCTGGCTTTCTGGTTCCTAACAGGTTCAGTTTTGTTTGAAATCGAGATATACTCACATGTTATGTAAGCCAGTACACTTATTTTTGTATTAGTAAAAAGGTACATGAATTTGATCCAAATACATATATCTTTGTACTTATATAAAAAACCGGAAAGCTAGAGGGAGTAATGATCTTTGAAGCACGAACACCTCTAGAATTAGACGAGTAGTAGTGTCCGACACACGTCAATGTCCAACACATGTACGACACTCGTATGACACCTCATACAAGTGTACCCAAAAAAACTTTTTTTTCTTTACCTCAACACACTTCTTAGACATATCTCCGACACATTTACAGGTTTAAAAATGTTTCAAAGCAATGATGATCAATGAAGTGGTTAAAGACATTAAACTTGATTGCATCATGTTTAGCTTTCCAATAGTAAATAGATGAGTGGATGTGAAAAAATAGCAAATTTACCTGCACGTATGTATATACTTTTAGATCTTTTATTAATAATGTTCATATTTTATTTAATTATAATACATAAATAACTATATGTATATCAGATGTGTAAGACCCATTATCATTTGTCTAGAATATGATAATTTGGCCAGTTAACAGGTTGTTACAAGATGTCTATGTGGGAGTTTGTGCTTCATAGTTACTGATTACCATACACACTTCAAACAAGAGAAGCATCAACTTCTCATGAGTCACTAGAAGCACTATTAACTATTAAGAACTTACACAAAATTTACGTAGCTTCGACACTTCAAATTAAAGGCATATTTTAGTGTTCCAACACGTGTCGCTACCAGCACAATACTGACAAGTATTACATACAATCATTTCTATTTTTCTCAAATTATTACCTATGTTTACGTGTGAGTGTGAGTGTCTTCATATTAGAAAAAAATGTGATGCTATCACGTCGACATGAACAAAACCACATACAGATTCGAAAAATCAGTATTGGGGACAAAATGGAAAAGTGGGTCAACAAATAAATAAACCTCGTGAACGAGAGAAACAAGAGAAGAAAAATAATAATAAATAAATAGGGTACGTGTATGCAAGAGTGGTAGAAATTTGTGCAAGATAGATCTTGGTATAATAATGAACAAGATGATTAAAAAAGAAATCAGATAGAAAAAAATAAAATTAAAAAATAACGAGATTCAGAAATGATGAATGAAAAGATGGTGAAATGAACCTCAAGGAGAAGATTGGAGAGAAGCTGAAAGAGCTGAGCATCGGGCTTTCCATCCTCTGCCATGGGAATGCAACGGCGTCGTTCACTTGTAATAATAATTAAGTATGATTAATGATTGCAAATGCAACGACGCTGACTCTGTTCTTTGCGTTCCCCCCTTCTATGCGACCTCTTTCTCTTACCACTTCTTACTCTTACATCCCCTATTTTAAGACACAAATTAAATAATAATACCTATTCTCACAAATATTTTTAGTTATTTTTTAAACTTTTTCATCGTTTATCTCATTTCACACGTATTAAACAATATAGTCTTCGAAGTAATTTAAACAATATTAATTACAAAACACAATTCAAAAATACTACATTGAAAACAAATAAAACATTTACTCATTGTGAAAGATGGACAATATTGTGTTTGGGCCGTAATAGTTAAATATAAATTCTAATTCTTTACACAATATTACATATATTATAATTCTAGTGTTTGAACGGATTTTCTATATTAATGCATAAAACATTTTTTTATATCTTTAAATGTCTTTTGAAACAAATATATATATATACTCCTACAAATATTAAAAAAAAATGTTAATATGCTTCCTTTTTATAAGCATATTCTACTTTTTTCATACATATCTATTTTATATATATGGTATATCTAGTAAAAATACATCTTTTATATGAGAATGAACTTTTAAATCAAAATAGATAGTTGAAATTAAAATTATTAATTTTAATAATATGTGTTTTATCTTTCATCTTCTCCAACCGATACTTTTTTTCGGTAACGAATCATATTGCAACATGTAGAGTTGTGGAATCTAAAAATGTCAAAATTCAAGCAAAGAGAAAGAAATTAGTGATTTATCTAGTTATTTAGAGAATTTATGAACTAATGTATATCACTAATATTTTCTTATTTTTATCTAATTTTATGACATGTATGGGTCTTTTAATGATTAAACATATTATTTTACAACTAAAAACAAATTTTTACTTTATATTTTTTTCACCATCTCTTAGTTTTTTATATTTTATTTTTTTATTAAAGTAGAAATAGTAATCACAAAAAATAAAAATTTAAATTGTGACCCTTTTAAAATTTTAATCATGCACTTATTAAATATCTATCTCAAGTATGAACTTTGAAAAAACATTAATCCATTGGATAATGTTCTTTTGATGAGAACGTTCTAAAATACACTAATAATATAAATATACTTGAACAAATGTACTCAAGTGGAGTGCAGTGTGATTTGTGTGTACAAAAATAAAGAGTTGAGCTAGAAAGATCACATCCAAAAAGTATTTTGGTTCATCAAACGTTGACTAGTTAAGTCTTAACAATTGTGAAATTTTCACTATAGTGTTTAGAAAATTTTATTTAATCTGCATTTTCACTTTAAATCAATCTTGATCTTACAACATATATGTTCTTAGCCTCAATACTAATGAGATTAATATATAAAGCACACTCAAATATGTTGATCCACATACCTGATGTAGTGAGCAGAAATGTGTTTGATGATGATAAAGAGAGCTTGATAGATTTACAGTTTGAAAAGTAGGTTTAATTCAAGTGTTACGGATAGCAGTATGATCCGTTTACCAATCATCCATCCAAATATAAATTCGTCCAATCCATCCACTACACAATAAAATTATTAATGGATTGAATTCAATTCATCCATTTAAAAGTACTGTTGGTTCGAATCCATTATGTGACACCATAAACCCCAAAATGACATATATAATAATTTATACTACATTTTTTAACTTAATTTTGCAGCGGATAAAGAAAATTTGTTTACAAGAAAATAAATAAACTTGTAACTAATTTAGGATATCACTTTTCTCAAAGTACACATGGAACAATTCAAACTTTATTACTCAATTAAAACAATTTAATCTCAATGAACTTGATTTAACTATAAATTCTTATTTTAATACTAAGGTTTTCATATAAAAAGTCATATGTAATTACATAACTAAAATATAAATTACAACTCTTAATTTCCGGTATCACCTATCAGAGTGGGGTTTCTCCCAAACTTGAACCTCACGACTCATTAACCTGTAATAACTGCGATTTCGCAAACACATAGTCAAGCTAGTCAAACACAAACAATGAAGGAAGTGAGTTTTGAAATCATATTAATAGTATAATATAAGTAAGAAGAACACTCAAACAATCATAATACACCGTATCATAACACAAATATTCTTCAAGAAAAAACATCACATTATAAAGTTAAAACTACTCAAGTAAAATCAATGCATTTCATTATAACGTCAAACCATCTAAGAGAAATTATTATCGCACACGATACGTATTAATCACAACAAAACAATCACAAGAAAATGCAATGCAATGCATGAACTTAAATTCTACTTCACAATGTGGTACCATTCTAACTTTGAAGTACTTGTTTAGGAGGCTTGATACTATGACACCATTCCGGTGGGTGGACAATTAAAATTGGTCATGTCCTCATAGATCTCCTCAACTCAATCCGAGACACATATACGCGATAGTCGAGGTAAACGTGTGTTGCATGGTAGCTCCCGACATTTGGAGTGCTACCTCCAAGTCACATAGGAATTCCCCAGCTGAATACCTCCAAGGTCTAACAGTCTTGCCTTAAGGCTCAACAGTAGACCTCACGATCAGACTCATTTAGTTGTACTTCTTTGGGATCACTAGGCTTGTCAGGCCCTACCTATATGATGACAAAATAATCTCCACTTCATAAATTCTCAATATTTATTTTCTCCCCTCGTTAGGTTATGATACTCCATTAATACTGTCACCTCAAACACAAATTGGAATCACCATTATTTCATCAATTATGGGGTTACTTCAATATTCTCATCACAAATTCACAACATCATTATCATTAATCAAATCTCATCAGATAAACTCATCATAATTTTATAGCATCACTATCATCAATCATAAATCACCATATAGAGTTATCACAAATTTACAACATCATTATTATTAATTATACATCATCATAATCACTTATCAAAATGCATCCACCTTTTATTATCACATCACATAAACATCTCTAATCAAAAATATACATAAAGTTCATTCAGCATCCAATATCACAATAATATCAAAATATCACACATTTAATAAAAATAAATCAAACATCACAATAATATCAAATATCACACATTTAACAAAGTTAAATCAATCAACACCTTATAAATATTTCTATTCCATATTATAATCTCACAATTCCCATATTTTTACATTAATTAATATATCACTCAAAGGACTACTATCGTACGTAGCGAGCCCCAAATGAATTGTTGGGACATACGATTTTTCCATTCATCTCACATTATATTATACTCATGAATTCAAACGCTCTCTCACCCCTTACCTTATTTAGACGTTTTCTCAAACACATAAATCAATGGAATTTTTCAATTGCAACTGTAGATCGACAACGTACCGCGAACAAATCCAAATAAACGTCGAGTTTACAAAACCGTTGAGACGTGACTGATAAATTATGCGGAGCGTAAAAATAAATGTTAAATCATTAATAATAATTTTTGGAACAAAATTGGAGTCAGAACGATGAGAAAAAATTGCATAAAAAGTCTCACCGACTTGTCGGAGCGTTGGAAGGATCAAACGTCAACTTCACTAAAAAATACAAATGAGTAGTACTTCTTGATAGTTTCGACGAGAGGAATCCAATAATGATGTCAGTTTTTTGAGACGACAAACGTGGTGATCGGAATCGGCCAAAAATAGCTCGCCCAAGAAAAGAAATGCAGCTATTTCTGATTAAACGAAGTCACGATCGATAAAATTGATGCCATAAATGGATTAAGTGGCCGATTTTATGTGGGATAGAGGTTGAGATCATTTCAAAATGTCAAGGAATTGGTTAGGATGAATTTAAAACAAAAATGGTTTCTTTGATGGATGCGCGTGTTTTATTGCTGAAGAAGAGGAAGTCTATAAGTGCATATGGAAGGGTAGCAGATGTACGTGTGCATGAGTAAAACAGACAGTAAGGTCCAACACAAGGGAGTCTAGTATGTATCTGATGCAGAAATAGAGGCGCAATGAGCAATTCACAGGTGTAGGAAAGAAAAAGTCAAACCAGTAATAGCTCAATAAATATGTAGAAGTAGAAAATAGGAGTGTAAACAGGTCCACAATTCATTTTTTTTGTATTTCTAAAAGTTGTTAATATATAAATAGTTTATTTTACTTTCCTAGAAACTTTTCTCCAAAATACTCATTTTAACATAATACTATTTATCCTTAACATAGATAAATATAATTTTAACCAAAATTATATTCAAAATAATAACATGATTATTACTATAACATCTTTTAAAATAATCACATAAAAATACATCATCTTTATAGAATAGTCGAAATGATATAATAAATAAATATAATGTCAACAACTTATATTACTTAATAATTAAAAATAAATATGTGCAACTATATAAAATTAAAAATAAATCAATATTAAAATTACTAATATATCAAGATAATTATTTTTAAAATAAAATATATTTATAAATAATTAAATATAATTATTTGTACACTTAACATCAGTCAAACATATAAGAAAATATCACATTAACTGCAAACACACATATACATGTAGAGTCGCCTAAAATCTTATTCTTTAAAATATTTACACTAAAATACTATTATTTATAGAAAAATATATAAAATAATAAAATATAATATTTATTATTTATATCACTTATTTAGTCAAATATATACAAAATTAGCGTATCATAGAAAGCTTTCATATTACGAAAGTTAGTCACAAGGTTTATCCACATATATTCTAAAATAGTTTTAAAACAAAATTAATTATCTAAGATCCTATTTCATTAACAAAATATTTATTATAAAATTTGGGGTGTTACACAATCAACCTTCATTTAAAATTCAATTGATCACAAGTATCTTTTAATACAATCCAATAAATTACATATATTTATTTAAAAATATATATACTTATTTTTGTAACTAATTTTTTTTTTTGTAATTATATCTTTTAAAACATATCTTTCAAACATAATTTTTTAACTATATCTTTTAATTTTTTTTTTTTTTTGTAACTTTATGTACTTTTTAATGCAATCCAATGATCACCATGTTTATTTTGCAACTAAAATATATCTTTTAAAACATGTTATTGTAACTAAGAAAAATTACACAAATATATTGTTTGATTACTATTTAAAAAAAAAAGGTTTTTTTATATTACTTTAAAAACTATTTTTATAATATTATAAAATAATGAGTTCTTAAATTAATTTTATTTATTATTATTTAAAAATGATATTATTTTATTATTTTAAAAAAACTGTTTTTTAAAAACCACTTTTTATACAAAAATAAACTTATTTAAAAAAAAAACTGAATTGTTTGTTATTTTCTTTTAATTTATTAATTGTTAATAGTAGGAGTAGATGATGGACGACGTCAGAGCTCTGCCCTCGCCCACTGTGAGGGTCGTCAGATCTTATCTGCCTGTCGACGTGGAGACCATTGAAGTCTCGTCATCAACCACCTTCAACCACCACTTTATTTTTAAATACTAAAAACTGTTTTCAAAATAATTAAAAACAGTAGTTAACTTTGGTAAAAAAAAAAACAATAGTTGATCTTAGAAAAAACAGTAATTTTAAAAAAATTATCGTATCATTTTTTAAACAAAAAATAGTTTTTAAAATTCTAAATCTAATTTATAAATAATACAAAAAATATTTTCTAAAATAACATTTTTCTTGCAAATAAGTTTTTAAAAATGATAAATATAATTATTATTTTTAAAAGTAAAAATGATTATTAATATAGATATTAATTTATTACAATATTACAAAATCTTAAGTGGATTGAACGTATATCCATCAAATAAAATTAGATAATGGATGGATTGAATGGTTTTTAATTTTAATAGATGAATTGGAATAGATTTTTTATAAGAATTTTCAGTTGATTGTTTTGATTCATCTATTATTATTTATATTGATTTAATTCATCCATTTTGCTACCCCTATCAAGTGTTGTCTCTTGACTTCAAATGTTTGAAGCTTTTTGTATTTATAGATGTTAGAAGTCTTCAGTATGACGTAGAAGACAAATATAGAAGTTGGACACATGTCCTAAAATGATATAATATATTTTTGAACTTCCTTTCTCGATAACAAATGTTATAATCTTGTGTAGTTACAATTCATAATTGGTCTTATAACATTCTTAACATTAACATAGAAGTTTTCACCTCCTTTTAAGCAATTATGATTGTTGGACACCTAGTCGAAAGTAGTAAGACAAACTTATGATATTTCCAGAATTTTCGCAATTGAAAATTCTTATCTTTAAAAAGTATGAGATAAGTTGACATGCCTTTTAGGTCATAAAAGTGGGTGGAAAGTATGAGAAAAATGTGTTGACACTTTTTTGTACTTTCATAGTACACATTTATACTTTTATTTTATGGCAAACCTTATGAATCGTAGGATATTCCGGTCAACTTTACACTAGTTTTTTTTATTCAAGACTTTATCTTGTTTGATTCTAATTGGCTCAAACAAAGTTGTGAAAGTGTTGGAATAATACTTCTTTCTTGTTTCTTTTTAGCTTTGAAATTTGAATCAAGAGAATAATCTCTTGATTTTGCAACAATGTTTTTTCCAATAAACGATGTGGAAAATGAATTATTCCTTCTAAGATACCTTCAATAAAATTGTCTTTTTGTTATTTTATTGATCTCTATGAATGCTTTATGAATGTATTTGACATGTTCTTAATGAAAATATTTTCTTGAAGATTCAATAATCTTTCTCTTAAATGATTGATATAGTAATTGATATATTTCATTTTATACTCCTTCGTTAAAATATTATTTGACTTCTTTACTGATCTTCAAACATGTTTGGATCAAAAGTATGTTACTTTAAGTCTTCAAATGAACGTTCTCATGATCATAACATTTCTCTTGAAATCTGACTTAAATGAAAAAGTATGAGGTAATATTATCTTCATTTTAAAACACCTATTGCTCTTTGAATATGAGGTTGAAAATATGTTATATTATTGTATTTTAAAGTGTACTTTTATCTTTTTATGAGTCACTTTTTTTTTAAAAAAATATTTTTAATTCTCTCCTTGATTCTCTTATTAATAACATTTTAAAAAAACTTGTAGATTGATTCAAGAGACAATCTTTTATTTGTTTTATTTTAATTGGTTTTTAAACTTTCTAAAACACTAAAACAGTGTAAACACAATGTAGGCAGAACAACAATTGGCTTTCAAATCAATGTGCCCTTGACATGATAAGAATGTTGTTTTGGTAATTTGACAAACATTCTTAACAATGAATGTATGACAATTGGATTTATTCTTCATTGTTCACAAAACAACTTTTTTGTCTTTATATTATTTAGTTAAGATGCTTTGTGGAGATAACATTTTTTTCATTTTGATTGTTCCTTCATGTTCCATGAGAATGATTGATACCCTATTGTATTGCATGATTTCTTTCAAAAAAATCATTTGAAAGCTTTAACACAAAACTCAACGTGCATTGTCACATAAACTTCATACAAAATCTTGTGTAGTTTTCAAAATTATTGTTGTAACTTTTTTATACTACTTTGTTTCTTTTATCATTGAGTAGATATTATCCACTTATTTTGTGAGTTGCTTTTAACTTGTTCACTTATGTGCTTTTTTTCTTAAACAAAACTAAGTACAATGATCAGTCGATCACCATTCATAAAACTTAACATTTACTCCATAAAATTTGTTGTCGTTAAAACATATATAAAAAAAAATTTGACCTCAACATCTATTTCTTTCACTCTCTTTACTCTCTTATCTTTTTCTTAATATTTTATTCATTTTTATTCTTTTTCAATTCTCTTCTCTCTTTTAAATTTTCATATTTTATTTTTTACCTTTTCTTTTCTAGTTTTCTCTTATTTTTTAATTTTGCATTGAAATTAAAATTATCTTTATTCAATCTCTCACGATTTTTTCTCCACCATTCTTTTTTTACCTTTCTTTATATCTTAAATTTTTCTTATCTTTGTCAACTTTTCATCTACTATTTATATGAGAATTAAAAATACTCAAAAGTTATGGTAAATATTAATTTATATATATGTATATATATATAAATTAACATTTTAACACTAATATATTTTTACATTTATCTAATTTTATGACACATAGACTTTTTCAAGTTAAATATGTCTTTTTACTATTAAAAATAAACTTTTTATCTTATTTTTTATTTTTTCTCTTACTTTTTCATATTTTATTATTTACTTTTTCTTTCCCACTACTTTTCTCTCTCATTTTCAATTATACATTCGAAATTAAAATTATCTCTATTCATCTTAATATCTTCTCCAGTTATTTTATCTTTGTAAAATTTTCATATACTATTATATAAGAATTGAAAAATAGATATATATCTCTTGTTATACATATTTATAGAAACTAATGTCCAACACTAATACCTTATTACACCTATCTAATTTAATGACACCTAAGTTTTTCAACGGTTAAACATGAATTTTTACCACAAAAATAAATGAGTAAATGTTTCACTTTATATATTTTTTTTTTCAGTGTCATATACTTTTTTATATTTTGTTATTTGCTATTCCTTTTCAATTTTCTTCTCTTTCTTAATTTTTCGTATTTTATAACTTACTTTTTATTTTCCACTTCCGTTTTCTTTCATTTTGAATTAAAATTATTTCTATTTAATCTCTTACCATTTATTTCTTCTCCATTCTTTTTTCATTTTCTTTATATCTTCTCCAATTTTTGTTTCTCTTTGCCAACTTTTCATTTACTATTTATATAAGAATCAAAATTACTAAATATATTATATAATATATATATATATATATATATATATCTATAAAAAATAATGTCTAGCACTAATACATTTTTACTCTTATCTAATTTTACGACACATAGGCTTTTCAAGACCTAAACATGTCTTTTTACCACTAAAAATAATATTTTTACTTTATATTACCTTCTCTTTCACTAGATAAATATATAATTGATAATTATTCTGTTGTTGTTGATAAATGTCAATACTAGATTTGTCTAAATTAGATAGTCTATGTATGCCTTTGTTGATTTTTATTTATCGATCTTTCGCAAATGCATTTGAATTATAAAAAGTTGTATGAAAATTGTTTTTATCATGCATAAACTCTGTTACATGACATGATCAAGTTGACACACTTTGACATGCATTGACAACTTTTCCTAAGTGATTTTTTAACTATGATAATCAACTCACATGTTTATATATCGATTGACATATGTCCTGAAATCCTTTTTGAAGCTCAATACATCGTGAATCGAGTTACACGTGTTGTAAGTAGACTCACAACATTCTAGGGATTTTTGTAACTTAAATTACACCTCTGTAAATCAATTAACAATGTATGTGAATCCACTTACACGATTTGTAGAGTTAAAAATTTGACAATTTTGTCAATTATAAAGTAATTATTTCAGTTAGAAAACATTAAATTTTGATAAACCAATTCATGCCTCTTTATGCATTGATCTGAACCTTCATTTGCATTAAGAATACTTTAATTTATTCCAAAAGTTTCATGCAGTCAATATCATAATCCAGATTGAATAATCTTTATGATTCAAGTTAGGTTTGCGATCAAAAATTTGTGTGACAAATATAAATCGATGGGATATCTTTTGTTGGGATGATTATTCAATATGCAATCAATCAAATGGATATCAATTATTGTTGCATTGGGGCTTTGAAAAGGAGATATCTTCATGTTCTAGAGAGGTATTGTCCAAAGCTTCTATCTTGCAAGAAGTGAGCGTCTTGTTTTTTAAGATAAAGGTTCATATTTTCTTAGAGGGTATTCCAAGAATCTAGTTAAAAGCGTTTAGAATAGAAGGAATTGATGTACGTGTCTGTAACAATTGTCGACGAATGTTGTAAACGCTCAATTGAAAAATAAGGGAATCAATTTTCATTCTTTAAATGGGAACTGAATATATTCTACATGCAGAGACTAATAGTAGAAGAACTAATATAAATCGTTGTGAGTGTTTTTTTTTCTTTCTTTTATCTCATTAAATTTGTTTTTCATGCTTTATCAAATTTGATATATTGGAGTTCAGAGACGTAAAAATTATGTTTTTTATTTTATTTTGATTGATATAATGATTTAGAACATTGAACTTATTTTAAATCAATATCATATTTTGATTTGTTGAGTAAAAATTTGTTATGAATAAATCTAAACAATTGTGATTTGAATCATAATTGAAATTTTTGTTTTTGTTTCAATCATTTGTGCATCATTAAGTCTTGTAGTCTTCGCAATTTGATTTTTATAAATGTATGTTTTAAAGCATTTGATCATAGCATTTAGGCACATATTTCTAGCTTTTTAGTTTGGTATTTTAAAAGTTCTTTATAGCTTATAATAATTTTTTAGCTTGTTTCTAAATTTTGGGTCGAAATTAAATTATAATTTTATTATTTGCATTTTGATCCTTGCTCGCTCATTAGGTCATAACTTGAGCTCTGGATATTGGATTGATGCATAAAAGCAGGCGTTGAAAAGCTAAAAATCAGAGTTTCATTGGGAGTTTTCTTTCTTTTCTACGAGTACTATATATTGGGAGTTTTCTTTCTTTTCTAGGGATGAAATTTTAGAATTTAGATTGATACAAGGAATAAACACTTTTTATTTTAATTTCATAGAAGGCTAATTTTATTAGATTAATCCGCGAGTTGAGAGTTACATCAATACATTGATATTCAGGTTACACTCTCAATTTCACTTCATGATTATATTTTTGTTTATTTGGTTATATTGATATTCTAATTGCTTAAATTGAATTTCAATAGGATCGATTAAATTCATTTGACAAAATTTGGTTTTGGTTTCTAATTTAATTTAATTATAATTTTGCGATGCTTAATCGTTAATTGTAATATTTTGATGATTGTGATGCTTAATCCAGTCAACGAAACCAAATTCACATAGGATTGATAACACTTGTTTGATCAATTCTATAGTCAAATAAGAATAGAATCACGAATTAGAAATTAAACTCATTGATAGAATCTGTGATAGGTCTGAAACTCGAATCACTAGATTAATCGTTTTGCTCATTTGTTACAATATATATATATATATATATATAAACCTTTTGAATTTCAACTTTCAATTTGGCTAATATTATTATATCAGAAGTCCTTGCGAAACAACTCAAGTTATTACCTCTATTTATATTTTATCAATTGTATTTGACTCATGTGCAACATCGAATCAAATTGGAGGCGTTGCCAAAGACTCTTTGATAACAATATTGATCAACTTTAGAGTATTACTAACCATCCTAACAATTGTTTCTTCGCATTTTGTTGCTCTACAGGTCAACTAGGCTTGTTGCTAGCTCATAGGCACGTTGCTAGTAAAAAAAAAAACAGTTTTCAGGCAACTGTCTCATATTGGCCTGAAATTTCGCCAGAACATCAGAAAAAAAAAAAAATCAAGGAATAAGACTCCCACATAAGGGACTTATTAAGGGATTCGACGCTCAAAATCTCAAATTCCTTAGTTTAGACCATTTTTTCAATTTTTCATATTCTCCAAAAATTCCAAAAAAAATTGTGTTGCCTTTATTTGATTTTTAGAAAGTTTTGGTGGTATTTTTATATTTTTTGGATTTTATTTGATAGGGTTTTCGATTTTTCACTTCAATTTTAGCAATAGAGAGAAAGAGATCATTGATACATTTAGGAAGGTGGAAGTGAATATTCCCTTCCTTGAAGCAATTAAACAAATTCCAAAATATACAAAATTTGTAAAAGATTTGTGCAGACACAAGAGACAGTTAAAAGGTAATGAAAGAGTAAACATGGGGCAAAATGTTTCAGCCACTGGTGTTACCATTCAGACCAATATGAGACAGTTGCCCAAGCCTCAGAAATGCAAAGATCCAGGAACTTTTTCCATTCCATGTACCATAGACAATAGTCAATTTGAAAATGCTATGTTAGATTTAGGAGCTTCCATTAATGTTATGCCTACATCTATTTTTATCTCTCTTGCAGTTGGACCTCTACAGAGTACACGTGTTACCATTCAATTGGCGAACATGAGCAATGCTCGTCTTGCTGGACTTGGAGGATGTACTTGTTCGAGTTAATGAATTGATATTTCATGTAGATTTTTACATTCTAGACATGGAAGGAGAGAATAAGTCCAACAGGGCGCCTATCATCTTAGGCAGACCATTCTTGAAAACTGCTAGAACAAAAATTGATGTACATGTTGGAACTCTATTCATGGAATTTTGTGTTAGCATTGTAAAATTTAAGATATTTGATGCTATGAAACACCCTACGGAAGAGCATTCTATTTTTCAAATTGAATTGCTTGCTGATTTGGTTGATGAAACTTAACCCGATATGTTTGCTACTGATTTTTCTTCATTGTCTGGTTTTGATGATACTTATACTTGTGAATTATGTACAAATACTCAATTGTGCTATGTGTGTGCTGAGATCAAAGTCGCCTTGCAGGTGGATCATTGTGCTGATATTGATATTTCTACTAATATAATTGATTTTGCAGACTTAGCTTCAACCACTGGTGTTGTACCCTCCATTGAACAACCACCATCTATAGAGCTTAAACCATTTTGTGAAAATTTGAAATATGCATATTTAGAAGAAATTGGCAAGTTAACTGTGATTATTTCAGCCAAACTTGAAGATGAACGAGAAGAGAAGTTGTTGCAGATTTTGAGAAAACACAGGAAGGCAATCAGATGGACCTTGGCTGATATTCCTGGTATTAGTCCATCCATGTGTATGCATAGGATACTACTAGAGGATAGGGTAAAATCAGTAAGGCATCCTCAAAGGCAACTTAACCCATTAATTTTGGATGTTGTAAAAAAAGAAGCGACCAAGCTCTTTCAAGCAAACATTATATACCCCTTCTCTGATAGTCAATGCGTGAGTCTGGTGCAGGTAGTCCCTAAGAAAATTGGACTCACAATGGTTAAAAATGAAAATAATGAACTTATCCCCACACGAGTGTAGAATAGCTGGAGGGTATGCATCGATTATAGGAGACTAAACCAGACAACTATAAAGGATCATTTTCCTTTACCATTCATTGATCAGATGCTTGAACGGTTGGTTGGTAAGTCACATTATTGTTTTCTTAATGGTTTTTCTGGTTATTTTCAAATCCGTATTGCACTAGAGGACCAAGAAAAGACCACGTTCACTTGCCCTTTCGGCACATTTGCCTAAAGAAGGATGCCCTTTGGCATTTGCAATGCTCATAGCACTTTCCAACGCTGCATGATAAGTATCTTCACTAATTTAATAGAAAATTGTATAGAAGTTTTCATGGATGGTTTTACTATGTATGGTTCCTCATTTAATCTATGCTTGAACAGTTTAGATAGATTTTTGCATAGATGTATTGAAACTAACCTTGTGCTGAATTATGAAAAATGTCATTTTATGGTTGAACAAGGCATAGTTTTAGGGCATGTGATCTCTAAAAATGGGATAGAAGTGGATCCTGCACGGATTGATGTGATTTCTAATTTTCCTTACCCATCTTGCATCCGCGAGATTCGTTCTTTTCTTGGCCATGCATGTTTTTTGAGGCGCTTTATCAAGGATTTTAGTAAGATAGCTCTTCTGCTGTCATATTTATTGTAAAAAGATGTCAATTTCACCTTTGATAACAAATGCAATAAAGCGTTTGATTTCTTAAAGGCAGCATTGACCTCTACTCCCATAATTCAGCCACCCAATTGGACCATCCCTTTTGAAATTATGTGTGATGCGTCTAACTATGAAGTGGGAGCAGTCCTTGCACAAAGGGTTGGTAAGGTTGCCCATGTTATTTATTATGCTTCTAAGACTTCAGATTCTGCACAGACTAATTATACTACCACTAAAAAGGAACTTTTAGCTATTGTTTTTGCACTTGATAAGTTTAGATCATATTTGCTAGGTTCGAAGGTAGTTGTTTTTACTGACCATGCGAATTTGAAGTTCTTGTTGAAGAAACCAGAAGCAAAACCGAGATTGATCTGGTGGATGTTGTTACTCTAAGAATTTGATTTAGAGATTAAAGATAAGAGCGGAGCTGAAAATTTGGTGGCAGATCATTTGTGCATAATAGAAATGGACGAGAACCCCATCCCCATTCAAGATGACTTCCTTGATGAGTAACTGCTACAGTTGCATGAGGTAACTCCTTGGTTTGCTGATTTAGTTAATTATATAGTTGTTGGAATCCTTCCTGCATATGCATCGGGAACACAAATACAAAAACTTAAAAGTGATGCCAAATACTATGTGTGGGATGATCCATATCTGTGGAAATTCTGTAGTGACCAAGTGATTAGGCGATGTGTTTCCCACGATGAGTCTCAATCCATTTTTTTATTTTTGTCATGCCTCTCATGCTGAGGGACATTTTGGTCCTCAACGGACAGCAAGAAAAGTCTTAGGCTCGGGTTTCTTTTGGCCCACCTCATTTTTTTATTTAAGACTTAAAAAAATTGTGAACAGTTCCAAATAACAGGAACAACAATCACTCTTAGGAGTGAGATGCCTCAACAACCTATGCTTTTCTATGAGGTATTTGATGTGTGGGGCATTAACTTTATGAGCCCTTTTTCTATATCTTTTGGTTTTGTCTACATTTTACTAGTTGTTGATTATGTTTCGAAGTGGGTGGAAGCAATACCCACTAGGACTAATGATTCTAAAGTTGTTGCAGGTTTTATCAGATCAAATATTTTTTGAAGGTTTGGAATACCCTGAGCCATCATAAGTGATCAAGGCACTCATTTTTGCAACCGCACCATGGACGCTTTGCTTCGGAAGTATGGGATTGTGCACATAGTTTCTACACCTTATCATCTCTAGACTAATGGGCAAGCTGAAATCTCAAACATGGAAATCAAACAGATGTTAGAAAAGATGGTGCAGTCAAACAGGAAAGACTGGAGCCACCGACTTGAAGAAGCTCTTTGGGCTCATAGAACAACCTACAAAACACCAATAGGGATGTCCCCTTATCGACTTGTGTTTGGTAAGGTATGTCACCTCTCAATGGAAATAGAGCACCATGCTTATTGGACGGTCAAGAGTTGTAACCTTGAGATGGAGAAAACAGGTTTGGAGAGAAAGCTTGAATTGCAACAACTTGAAGAGCTTATACTTGAAGCTTATGAGAATTCTCGGATCTATAAGGAGAAAACTAAGTCTTTATGATAAGATGATTTCTAGGAAGGAATTTTCCATTGGCCAAAAAGTTTTATTGTTCAACTCCCGTCTGAAAATTATTGATAAGAAACTTTGATCCAAGTGGATTGACCCTTTTGTTATTACTAACATTTTTCCTCATGGTGTAGTGGAAATAAAAGGTGAAAACACCGAAAAAATGTTCAAAGTAAATGGACAACGCCTCAAGCTATTCCATGAGAGCTTTGTGGTTGAAGATGCTACCATAAAGAACTCTTCTTGGAAAAGCCCACCTACACTGAAGTTTGAACAAAGAGCTCCCTTTCCTTACTCTTATTTTATACTTGTTACTTTCATTGAGGACAATGTGTAATTTAAGTGTGGGAGTATTATTTAGGATTTTTATTTGTTATAAAAAAAATAAAAAATAAAAAATATATTATTTAGGATTTTTATTTGTAATAAAAAAAAAATGGACATTGCACCGCATGCTTTTTCATCAGATTTTGTGGTTGCAAATGTTGTGTGTTTGTTGGGATTAACATGATTGCAAATTGGATTAAAATGCTAAATTGTGTATCATTTGTGATAGGTCATTAACCTTTGTGAGATTTTTTAGTCTTATTATGAATGGAATACATTTTTTCATCTTTTCTTTCTTGTGTGTTATCTCACTCATGATTGCTAGTTACGCTAGAACTTGATTTGACTCTTGTCCGCATGCATATATTGAAATGATCTAGGCATTTGTTTCTTGTTAAAGTACTAGCCAAATAAGCCTATCCTACAATTATCCATTTGTTTAAGCTCCTTTGAGCCTAATTATCATATTCTTTGTTATATAGCTCATTACAATCCTAAAAGTGAAAAACAATGAATTTACCCAATCTTAGGGGGATAAAGGAGTCTTTTGTTAAATAAGTGTATGGGTGCTCAACTTGTTTGTTTAAATTTGAGAGTTATAACAAAAAGGAGGAGGAAAAAAAAAGAAAGAAAAAAAAAAAGAAAAAAAAAGAGGAATAGAATGAGGAAAATAGTTGTGTTGTGATCAAAGAGAGAGTGAGAATAAAAGTCAGTGATATTTTGTTGAGTTACTTCTTAATGTTGTTTTTCTCTCTTAATCATTACTCATTTATCCTATTTGATTTTCAACCCTAGTCTAGTTAGGATTATCTCACCCTTACCTTGACCACGTTACAACCTAAATAAAGACCTTTTGATCATTATGTGCATGTGTTTTAAATATAAATGTTAGAGGCTTGTCAAACCTATGGTAATGCTAGCTTTCATGATGTGCTTTGAGTGTAAACAATAGCCCAAAAGAGTGGTTGAGATAATTTTATATCATGGGAGGACTCTATCACTTATGATGCATTCTTTAGTTAACTTGTCCTATTGTTTGTCTTGGTTGTGATAAATAAACTATTCATGATTGCCTTAAGCTAGAAATATTTTTTTCTCTCACCACTTTGCATTCATGAGAATATTTGGAATCGCATGCATTGTTTTGCTTGGAGTGCAAAAGCTTAAGTGTGGAGGAATTTGATCATAGCATTTAGGCACATATTTCTAGCTTTTTAGTTTGGTATTTTAAAAGCTCTTTATAGCTTAGAATAATTTTTTAGCTTGTTTCTAAATTGGGTCGAAATTGAATTATAATTTTATTATTTGCATTTTGACCCTTGCTCGCTCTGTAGGCCATAACTTGAGTTCTGGATATCGGATTGGCACATACAAGTAGGCTTTGGACAACTAAAAGTCAGAGCTACAACTTTTATGTTGGAATAAAAATCCAATGTCGAACTTTACTAGGCGTAAATTGTAGATTTCGTAATCTAGACTTTTATAATAATTTTAAATAGCGGGCCACTTGTTTTTCTAAACCCTAAATCCCGAGTACTACATATTGGGAGTTTTCTTTCTTTTCTAGGGATGAAATTTTATGATTTAGATTGATACAAGGAATAAACACTTTTTATTTTAATTTCATGGAAGACTAATTTTATTAAATTAATCCACGAGTTCAGAGTTTCATCAACACCTTGAGATTCAGGTTACACTGTCAATTTCACTTCACGATTCTATTTCTATTTATTTGATTATATTGATATTCGGACTGCTTAAATTGAAATTCAATAGGATCTATTAAATTCATTTGATATAATTTGGTTTCAGTTTTTAATTTAATTAAATTATAATTTTGCGACGCTTGATCGTTAATTGTAATATTTTGTTGATTGTGATGCTTAATCCAGTCAACAAAACCAAATTAATATAGGATTGGTTACGCTTGTTTGATCAATTCTATAGTCAAATAAAAATAGAATTACAAATTAGAAATTAAACTCACAGATAGAATATGTGATAGGTTTGAAACTCGAATCAGTGAATTAATCGTTTTGCTCATCTGTTAAAACAAATATATATATATATATATATATATAAAATTATTATATCATAAGTACTTGCAAAACGACTCGAGTTATCACCTCTATTTATATTTTATCAATTGTATTTGACTCGTGTGAACAGTGTATCAAAATTCAATAAAACCATTTTCGTATATTAAATTACCATATTTCAATCAACTTGATTTATTGTTGAAGTGAGAAAAACACAAGAAATGAGTTTTGAATTGTTTTTTAAGGTTTTAAAAAACTTTTTAAAACGAATGATAAAATAAAATATGATAAAACAAGATATAATAAATAGAAAATAAATAAAGAGATGAAATACAAGTCAATTTATCGTGATTCACCACCAACACAGTAATTAGGTTCAATATCTTCACCTTGAAATTTTTAATCCAATAGTTACCAAAAGTATCACATGTCCATTCAACACATACTAGTCAATCTGACTTTATTCAATTCTTTTCAACCTTCTAACTTAGTACAGTCAAGTTGTTGAGGGCAGTAACCACTACTAGACTAAGTTACAAATTGTATTTAAGATGGTTTTATTAAAAACTCTTTTAAGAGATTGTTTACAAGGTATACTCTCGTAATATTTTTGGTTTCTCAGTACTCATAACTAATACAAGAATTGTCACGAATTGTTGTTTTTGACGGATATAGGTTTCTCGTATTTGTGTTTTGTAGTGAAGATCTCAAAGTCCTTTCATAGAGAAGCTACAAGGCCATTATAGTTTCTGACAGTTGTTGTGATTGCATGAAATCAACATGTAAAATAATGACTCGTATCGAATCTTTAGAGATCTTGAACCAATTTTAAAAACTTGTCCAAATCCGTCTTCGTAATTAATTAAACGTATTTTGATAAAAGCAACAGGAAAACTAGAGGATGTCATACATTTTTTTTCAGTAAGAGGATAAATCCAACTTTGATGAACAAATGATATTGAAATGTTGACTTCTTTAAAGTTATGGACTAAATTGTTTGACTTAACACAATTGATTTTTTTTTTATCAAAGTGTTGACTTGATAAGTTCAACTGATTTGCCAAATGTATCAAATGTAGAAATATCAGAGTGAACTTATAATATCAAATTCATGAAAGGCACGTTAGGAACGTGTTGATCAGAGTCAAACATATCTTTAACAAATTATTCATAGCATTGCCTTGATTTTCTTGTCTATATTCTCTTTTGATAAGAAGATGGAATATAAAATCTTTAAAACTTATAACAACATAAAATCTTTAAAACTTATAACAAAGGGTTTACACACTTAAATAATTTCATTAGCATAATAAATTATTTCTACAAAATAATTTTTGTTATAATCAAGATAATTAGGGACTATTATTTTTCAAATCAACTTAGTTCTAACAATTGTAATGTCGTAAGCCTTTTTAAAACCAATTTTCAATACGAATTTTTACACAAGTTTGATTAAAACATTTTATACAACGTGATTGATTAAATTATAAAAGAAGACTCTATTTAACCCCCTTTCTAAATTTCATTGACGGTATCAACTAACAATTATGTGATAGTAAAAATTGAATAATCAAATATAATTTAAATTTAGTTAATCAGATTCACTTTAGATTTTTGAAGGGAGTATTTTAAGTCGAACCGAATTATATGTTATTTTAATCTTTACATTTGACAACTTTTTGTAGTACAAAAAAAAAACGTTTGACAACTTTTTGCGGCTATAAAGTCGATATTAATCGAATCGCAAATAATCTTAATAAGAGATATTAACTCAAGTTTTACCCATGCTAAATAATTTGATGACGAATTCTAGTGAGGCATTTTCATAAGTTGTCCATTGTAGACCAATAAATAAATAAATAAAATTTAACGATATTCAATGATAATTTTTAGAAATAATAATTCAAGGTCTTCATTGTCTTTATGGATAAAACTGGTTGATGTCGATTGAATACGACATACATATTTTTTATTTTTATCGAATCGATATCATTTAAGTCACTATCTAAGTCATAAAAATGAAGATGATCATTAACGTCTACTTCTAAAATATGCATATATGGTTCTTGAAGTTTTAAATATTTTTCAAGTATGAAATCAAGTTAATTGAAATGAAAATAAGAATAATACAATTAAATTGACCACGACTTTGGACATTTCCCTTCCATATTTTGAGATCAAATCCAATGATTAGAAAACCAGAAATACGCTAATGATACACATAAACATTTTAGAAGTATGAGAAATAACCAAATCAAAACCTTAATCCTAGCAATCAAATTAATTTCTTCCACGTATGTCAAATGGTAAAATATAATGCAAGATCCACAATCTTTATTTAAATCCTTCTATAGAAAAAAGTTGCAGATATTTGTTTATTTTGACTATATGTGGTATTTGAGATGACCAATCCACCTCATGTTGACTAGTCATATGGTAGGTTGAAGATGATGAATTTTGTGATAATCTCCAAAATCCATTGATTCAAAATAAGACACCGACAAAATGAGTCATTTGTCTATGTGAATATTGCACCTAGACGAAAAAAATAAACAACACCACATAACAATGACGAACACAACAACATCGCGGTGAGACGGAAAATCATAGATAAAACATAAAAAAAATTAAATATGTGTGAAAAATACTTATTTAAATAAAATAAGATAATAAAATAACTTAAATAAGAGATGCCCATCTAAAAAATATTATAAATCACCTCTCTTTAAAAAAAAAAAAATAAACAACTTATAAAGTTATTTAGATGAGAGAGTAGCAGCCCTATGCCATCCCTCTGTTTCCCATATTTTGATATACATATTTCTAATGAGTTTAATTAAATAAAAGTGCTACTTTTTTACTACAAAATTTCAAGTCAAACCGAAAAAAAAAATACGTGTGAAAAGCAAAATGGTAAAACAACTTTTTCAAACATAGGGAAATCTAGGTTTCTTTGTGAGGGAAGTCTAGTTATAAAAAAAGTTGAAATAAAAAAACAAAAGCAAATAGAAGAAAACGGGTTAAAAGTTAAAATTGCCACTAAACATTAAAGCCATTCTTGTGTGGACACAACAATTTAAATATATTATTTAGACTCACATAAAAAAAGATATTTTTAATTATTTTAAAATTATACATTATTTAATTATTATTATTATTATTTTTATGTGTGTGTACAAAATCCCATGTGCATTCAAGAATTATTCTGAATACCATTGGACCATGATGATAAAATTTATGGAAAGGACCATACTATCAGCCACCCCTAATATACTGTACTGATGGACTTCACGTTCAACTTTGTGCTTTAAAAAGGTGAGGGATGAGGGTACGAAAAGCTGCATACATATATGCGAAAAAAAAAAAGAAGAAAGGAAATGAGAATCCAATCCACATTAACAGATCTATTAATCTATCAATAAAAAGTGCCAATGCAACTAAAGGACCTCAAATTACCCTAACATCAACACATCGCAGTTATTAAATTATTTGGTAGAAGGTTACACATCAGCATATCATAATTATTAAATTATTTATAATATTTAATTTTTATTAAATTATTCAAAAAATTAGACACATAATTAATTGTATTGTAATAATGATATAGAATTTTTTAGTACATAAAGTTAACCTCCATACCAAAATCACTGTTAGAAACAAGATTTTTTTAAGGTCAAAAGAAAACTTATTAATAATGAAAAATGACGCCAATTACATTACAATTTTTTCTAAGTTGCAATTAAATTCCTGCAGCATACATAACCATATCCTCCCCCTTCCGAAACAAGATTAAATTCAAATACGACAATGATTGTTTATACTATGCTTTCATCTCTTTATATCATAATAATAATTTGGACAAAGAATTTAACAACGACAATAACCCTTACATACGTTGCTTTATCTCTCATTAAACAATTCTTGTCTTTTTCACAGGATTATCGGAAGGAAAAGTTTCCTATATCAAAAAAAGGAAAAAAGAGAAGGAAAAGTTTCCACGTTTTAAGGAATTTATTCACGGTTTAGAAAAATTTATCATTTTATATTAATTTTCTTTACATAATTAACTAATATATTTCTTCATAAAAAAACTAATTATAGTTTAAATATAATATAATTTCATTATTATTTTTAAATAAATTAAGATATACACTCTGTGTACAAATATAGAGATATTTAATTGTAAGACCATTTATAATGAGGTCAAGAATAAGTTGGGTCGTCGTCAGAGACATATGATCTGTTTTACTTAAAATTTAATTTTGTTTAATCTGTTTAATAAAAATGTTAGATTTAATTTTTTTTAAAGTCTATTAATTTAATAAATCAAGTTTTTTTAAAGTCTATTAATTTAATAAGTCAGACTTATAAAAAAAAACTATTAAACTTGATAGATTGATCTATGTAAATATTTTATTATAATTTATTAACATTGTTATTTGTTAGTAACTTAATATTTATTAAGTAAAAAAAGTATAATTTTATTATTTTTCACTATGCTTATTATTTTATTAATTTTTCTTATATATAAAGGTCTAGTTTAGCCTATTTAAAAAAAAGTAAAATATATTATTTAAATGTTTTAACGTGAAATATAATTTTAAATAGGTTTTTGAGCCAGACCAACCTTTAAAAAAAGGTCATACCAAGTCGGAAAAAAAGATATACCGTAAGTCAAACTCATACCTAAAAAATAATCGCAAACTAGACTCAGACATTTCAAAGTCTAACATAACCTATTCTCAACTCTATTGATAATATAAATATTTCAATTATTTACAAGTTTGTTAAATAAACACCATATTGTGAGTGAAAAATTAGGATGTTCATGGAGAAAATTGACTATTGAAACACTATCTATCTCTTTAATTTTTCATAAGTTTTACTTTAATAAATTGTAGTCTTAAATGCACTCTTGATTCTTTAATTTATTTAGAATAAAATTTTAGTACTCTCGTTTTTAAAACTAATTTTGTGGGTTCTATATTAACTAATTATTGGAATTTTCTGAGCCCCACTAATATTGATTACCTGACATATATTAAAGTATTAAATAAATTTAATTTAATTTATTTATATATTAAATATTTAAAATTAACTTATTTTATTTTAAATATTTAACTATTATTTTCATATTTAAATTTATTAAATTTTTAATATTTATTTTATTTATATATTATAATATTAAAAATAATTATACTTTATTTAAAATATTAAAAACTAAAATATTTAAAATTTATATATTTTATCCAAGAATAATTTAAAATATTTAAAATTTCCTTATTTTATATTTAATATTTTAATATATAAATAAAATAAATAATAATAATAATAATGACTCATAAATTATTTTATTTAAATCATATATTTCAAAAAGCGTCACATCATTAATGTAAGTCACACATAATAAAAAAGGGTTGAGACAAAAAAAATCTCAATAATTTATTAATAGGAGATAAAAAAACTAGTTTTAAAAATTTGAAGACTAAAAATTTATTTTTGACAAGTTATTTTGTGAACCCATTTAATGAATTTTTTTGGAGTTGTTGAAATTGAAATAATTAAGTATTTATTAAGCTCTAACATTTAAAATTAAATAAGCCATGTTACTTATGTATACTTATGAAAATCCACTTAAATACCAAAATGAAGGGTCTCAATTCTTATGCTCCATTGTCTTAATATAAGTCACTTTATTCTTTGTTTGTTTGTTAGTTAAAACAAAGTTTATTAACTATTTAAACTCACCAACTTAGTTATGTCACTTCATTTTATGATTTATAAAACAACTTTATAAATATTATAAAAACATTTTTACTTGTAACAGGGAGTTTTTGTTATGATATTTTTCTCAAATTATAGGACGTTGGTTTCTTTTTATAAAAGAAGAGTTTAATTGTCATTCATTATTACTGTAATTTTTTTTACACTATTAACATATCACAATTATTCATAATCATAATTTTTAAAATAATTAAAATAAAAATCAAATATATATGATAATTAAAAATTTATGATTGATATAATGTAAATAATTTAACGTTAACTAAATTCAAAAAGTAAATCTATAGATATGTTTTTTTGGAACTATTTACTTATAAATTGTTAAAGATGGATATATAAATAAATAAATATTAATGAAATGACAAGTTACTCATAAAAAAAAAAAATCAATGACACAAGTTTCTATTTGTAATTTTTTTCTCCTCAAACACTACAAGTCGCTCCAATATTTTGTCTTTTAAACTTTATGTTTGTTCTAAAATTTGTTTAAAGAAACTAGTATGATTATATGCTTTTTTCTTCGCACTCTTATAAAATAAAAATATGTACATTAATTAAATCAAGAATAAAAATGTTTATACTTATCTAGACTCAGTGTAACAATTATTTAAAGACAATTTAATTTAGGCCTCATTACAAAATAAGTAACTTGCCCAATAGTTTATTCTCTTGCCTTTTTTCGATTTTCATGTTTATTTATAACTAATCCATCGAAAATAAAATGTAAACAAAGATTAATTTTTATTTTTATAGGAAGTAAGTATTATTTTTTAATTTTATTCCTAAAACGTTTCTTTTAGATGAGAAGAGCTAGGAGCCTCATTACATGACGTGGCATCATGTGATTGGATAAGTAACTTTGCCCGCTTAAAAAGCACCGACTTGAAACAACGATTAAAAAAAAAGCACATAATGCATTGCGTCAACCACATTTACTATTTACTCTCTTTCTTCGCTCATTATTCATGAGAGAGAAAGTAGAGAGAGAAAGTAGAGAGAGAAAGAGTAGGTAGCAATCACACACTCACTCAGCTTACTTCACAACAACCATCACTCTCTCATTTTCTCTTACTCTCACAGTATCAAATGATTCAAGTCTAACAACCTTGTAAGTTTTATTTATTTTATTTATTTATTTATTTATTTATTTATTTTTGTTTCACTTTCTACGTTTCTTATAAACTATTCTTCTTCTTTTTTTATTCACACTTGAACTTTTGAGGACCCTTTCTTATTATTTTTTAAAGATGTTTTTCTATTTTTGATAATTAATTTAGTGGTAAACTTGATCTTCCATATATATGCTTTTAGATGCCCTTATCTTGATTCATCTAAAAGTTGTTCCTTTTCGCTGTTGCTCACTGATAGTGGAAAATTGAACAAAATTTCTTACTTTATTCATTGCTTTTTTTTACAGATGTTCATCCATGGTTTTTGAGGTTTGTCTCTGAAGTTGCTTTCTTATAATTATTACGACTTTATGTTTTTTTCTTTCAAGTTTTTGAGTTTTTTATTATTCATAGATTCAGGGATTTTGGGGAATTTTGTTTCTATTCCAATTTCTCTTCTCCAATTTTATTTAGACATAGTTTGTGTGAGGTTTTAGGGATCTTAATTCAACTATTTATTGTCAATGGAAGATGATTTCTTTTCAATCTGGATCATTAGCATAGTATAGTTTACACTCAATGTTGCATCTTATGCTCCCTTTTTTGTTTGGTTGTTCCATTTCAAATCTTAACTGAGTTTATATGTGTTTCTCTTATGAATTCTGATGTTGGCATGTGATATATACAACAAAATTGTGAAGGGTCAGTTTTCTGATGTGTACTATAGTAGTAATTTTCTATAATTGTTATATTATGATTTTACTGAATATATTTGATTTATTTATTTATTTTTTGTAGGAGTTATAAAGGCTAGAAGTGGTATAGATTGTTGATTTGAAGTAACAAGATGTCTTATAGAAGGGGGTCGGAGCAGCAACCGCAGAGGCGGATACTGCGGACTCAGACTGCGGGGAATTTAGGAGCGGACCCCATCTTGGACAGTGAAGTCGTGCCTTCCTCGCTGGTTGAGATAGCTCCTATTCTCCGTGTTGCTAATGAAGTCGAAGCCAGCAATAAAAGAGTTGCTTATCTTTGTGAGTTGATGTTTACATATTCTCTTTGAATGTATAAATATAAGGGTGTCACAAAATTTGACAACATGTCACAAAATCATTAAGAAAGGGAAATAAATGTGATTTTAAGTTCTGATTGATCACTTAAGTTGCTAGATTCTTGGTTTGATTAGAAGGGTTGCTGACGATTGTATTAAAATGGCAGTGTGTAGTATTGTTTAGAGTGTTGAGGCAGAAAATTTCCTGATATGTTGTCTTAATTAAACCTATCTTTGCATGAGTGCTTCATTTTATTTTGTAATGATACTCATAGTAATGAGTGCATTATGTATTCCTGGTAACTTTTTTTCCTTTTAAAAATATAATTGGAAGTTCTGGTTAACATAGAAATTCTAGTTTCATTATTTTTCTTTCTAATCGGTTAGATCATCCGGTAACTTCTCTTTATAGAGCTCCAAATTTGGTTATTCATTGATTTATGTTGTTTGTTTAAAAAAGCGATTTGATATGTAGAGGCATTACAATAGGAACTGTGAAATCATTATATGTTTACTTCTTTTGAATGTGAAACCACTTTGTTGCAATTTTTTCTTTATACTTTGGACCCTGACTAGAACAATTTTTGGTCAAACTTCACTACCTCTCAGCTGAACTTTTGGATTATCAGAGTCTCCTCCTCTGGTTCCCAGGGAGGGTTAAGAGTTAAGACCAAAAGTTGTTCTTTTTACTTCGATGCTCCTTTTCTTTAGGTTATTCTTTTTGGACATTATGTTAGTCTCACATTTTGACACACACAACATTAAATGTTTCACCAACTTTGATTTGCATATTCTTTGTCTAACACACTTATCTATTTTGTAATTAGGTCGGTTTTACGCATTTGAAAAAGCTCACAGACTAGATCCCACATCTAGTGGGCGTGGTGTTCGCCAATTCAAAACAGCGCTTCTTCAACGTTTAGAAAAGGTAAACTTATGATTTTATTTGTTATGAATTTCTGAATTTGGTTTAGTTCTCTTATACTTTCATTCACTTTAGGATATTTCCGTCGCTTGACCAATGAATTCCACAATTAAGAGAATCTAAATCTGAATATTAATAGCTTCTTTACTGTTCTCTATTTTGTGTATATTAATACACCAACAAAAGAAGAAAGAGCAAATACTTCCCATATATTGTAGCATAAATTTGAATGTCTTTCTTTGTAAATCTGAATATATGGAAGTATTTTCACATTCTTCACAGGAAAATGACACAACGTTGGAGGGAAGAGCAAAGAGTGATGCTCGTGAAATGCAGAGCTTTTATCGACATTACTACCAAAAGTATATTCAAGCGTTACAGAATGCTGCTGACAAGGACCGGTGAGTTTATATTCTAAATCAATTAATAATTGTCACTGACTTGACTTAGCTCTCTTATATTAGACATTATCTGTGAATATTCCTAATTACTGTTAATATGATATGATTTGTATATTTTATCCATAATAAAAAAGGAAATACTGGCATTAACTTCATATGCTTTTCCAGTGCCCAGCTCACAAAAGCATATCAAACTGCTGCTGTTTTGTTTGAGGTTTTGAAAGCAGTTAATCAAACAGAGGCTGTAGAAGTATCTGATGAGGTAAAATAAGTGTTATGCTGCTTCAGATCTCTGCATTATCACTGTCTATTAGTAACCTAATGAAGTATAAATAAATAGAATAATATCAAAATTCTTCCTTTTTTTTTAACTTTGATTATTACATTCCAATGTTTCATTGTAGATCTTGGAAGCTCATACCAGGGTTGAGGAAAAGAAGCAATTATATGCTCCTTATAATATTTTGCCCCTTGATCCGGAGAGTGGGAAAGAGGCTATAATGAGATATCCGGAGGTTTGTTCTTTTTTACTACGTCTAATTAATCCAATTTTCATTTAAGTTAATGTTTACCTAATCACCATCCTCTACCTGAGTTTGCAAAGATGCTGTAGAATCACTGAATCAAAAACGGAGTTCTTATAAATATCAAGTTCAGGGGGTAAGGAATTACCTCTGTTATTTACACCTATGTAGCACCGACAACTCGGATTGATGGTGTCTAACATGTGCCAATGTTCGACACAACACACATGGTTACATTCAATCACTTCTATTTTCTTAAATTATTACTGTTGCCTACATATCAGTGTGTTATTCGATGTACATGTCTATGTCAGTGCTTCATAGACTTACACAACAAGAAGTTAACATTCAAAACGCCCCAATAATTGTGTACCGAAATAGTATTTAGTTAACAATTTACTCACCTACTACGAGCCTGGCACCAACTTACCATTGCAACTTTTATGTGATGAATAACTTATGTTAGAATTTCTTTCGAAGTGTTGACTAGATTTATTTTTTTAAATTGGGAAAAGGGGAAATTTTTATTAATCAAAGTGACACTAATGACCAATTTTACAACTGTCCCCGAGGAGATTCGAACTCAATACCTTGAGGTAACCAGGCTAGCTTTTGCCACTGAGCTAGCTAGCACCTCAAGTAAATGAAGCGTTGCCTAGATTGCTTACATTTATTTTATACTTTGACAGATTCAAGCTGCTGTGTCTGCACTCCGTAATACTAGGGGTTTGCCTTGGCCAAAGAATCACGGTATCAAAGTAAACGAAGACATTCTGGATTGGCTTCAGCTGATGTTTGGTTTTCAGGTAGTGACACGAATTGATACGTGACCAGTGACCACCGTTTGGTTTTTGTATTTTATTTTGAGATTATTTCCTTGTGCTTACGCAGAAGGGAAATGTGGAAAATCAAAGGGAGCATTTGATTCTTTTGCTTGCAAATGTACATATAAGACAATTTCCAAAACCTGATCAACAACCCAAGGTGCGTTTTTGTTTCTGTTATTGTCAATTACTATTTCTTGGACTCTTATTTCTGATTTAGATGTACTGAAACTTATTGTTTTTTTATAAATTTCATTTCTCCTATTTAGTTGGACGACCGTGCTTTAAATGAAGTGATGAAGAAACTCTTTAGAAGCTACAAGAAGTGGTGCAAGTATTTGGGCCGCAAAAGTAGCCTTTGGTGAGATTTTCATATCTTAATATATTAATAACCTCAAACCACCTTAATTAGGCATAAGTAGATATTTAGGAATTTGTAATATGCTCTTTTAAAATTTTATTTTTATGATGTTTAGGTTGCCAACCATTCAGCAGGCAATGCAACAGCGCAAATTGATATACATGGGTCTATATCTTCTTATATGGGGAGAAGCTGCAAATTTGAGATTTATGCCAGAATGCCTTTGTTATATCTACCATCATGTAAGTATTATTTAAAGCAAAAAATATTAAAAGACTTTCTTCAATCTGAAGAGATATTTAGAAGCTCTCAAGCTCTTCCCTCCGTAGTGGTGCACTTCAATTCTATTAAAATGATCTAATATAAACTTGTTCTTTTGGCATACTCTACATAAGATATTTTTAATTACTTTCCATGTGTGTTAAGCACTTTAAATGCAACAGCGCAAATTGTTATACATGGGTCTATATCTTCTTATATGGGGAGAAGCTGCAAATTTGAGATTTATGCCAGAATGCCTTTGTTATATCTACCATCATGTAAGTATTATTTAAAGCAAAAAATATTAAAAGACTTTCTTCAATCTGAAGAGATATTTAGAAGCTCTCAAGCTCTTCCCTCCGTAGTGGTGCACTTCAATTCTATTAAAATGATCTAATATAAACTTGTTCTTTTGGCATACTCTACATAAGATATTTTTAATTACTTTCCATGTGTGTTAAGCACTTTGCATGTCTTTGCTACGAATTTGAAAATTATTAACTGAATCTAAGCATAAATTTTTATGTTTACCTACCTAGATGGCATTTGAGTTGTATGGGATGTTAGCTGGGAATGTTAGTCCACTGACGGGTGAACCAGTAAAGCCTGCCTATGGTGGGGAAAATGAAGCCTTTCTGATGAAAGTTATAAAACCAATATATGATACAATTTTCAAGGTGTGTGCTTCTGCTTTCTTATGAACTGTTTTAGTTTTCTTTCAACATTTTGCTTTCTATTTGTTCTATTTAGCATTTTTCCGTATGGCAGGAAGCTGTAAGGAGTAAAGCAGGAAAAGCAAAGCATTCTCATTGGAGAAACTATGATGATTTAAACGAATTTTTTTGGTATTAATTCTTCTTTTTTATCTGCCTGATTTCCATTATAATTGTTTTTTATCATTAAAGAGATTATCGTTCCCAAATTGTAGGTCAGTTGATTGTTTCCGTCTAGGTTGGCCTATGCGTATTAATTCCGAGTTCTTCTCTGTGCCTTTGCCTCATGAGCAGCGTGGAAGTAACAAAGACGAGGTATGGGAAATTGTGTTTTTGCCTCATGATTGTTTCTCTGTCGATGATCTTACCCTAACAAATTGCGCGTGATTTTGGATAACAGGAAAACAAATCTTATGCTGGCGAACGGTGGATGGGAAAAGTTAATTTTGTTGAGATCCGCTCATTTTGGCACGTATTTAGAAGTTTTGACAGAATGTGGAGCTTTTATATACTATGTTTACAGGTAATAGTTCCTGATTTGGTTTTTTGGTTTACAGTCTCTATTCACTTAATTCTGCATTAATTCTTTATAATGAGATGGACTGACTATACTCTTTAATTAAGGCAATGATTATCATTGCTTGGAATGACACCGGAAATTTAGGCTCCGTATTTGATGGCGATGTTTTCAAGAAAGTTCTCAGCATCTTCATAACTGCTGCAATATTGAAGCTTGCACAAGGTAGATAAAACCAACACCTGTTCATCTTGCCGTGTGTTTTTTCTTCTGTAACATGTTAAATAAATTCTGATCCAGTTGAACTGTACCCTCAAAGATAGTTTTTAGATATACACCAAGAAAAAACAAGAAAGTAGTTGATTGGAGTAGGGAAGAAATAATATGCTTTGATGGCAATGGAATTTATCATCAACTAGACAAAGATCACTAAATTTGTTACACAAATGAAATTGAGAGATACACTTAAGGCTTATTAAAGAATAAATGAAGCAAGATCAGATAAGATGATGGAATGCTTATTCAAAAAATTCACAAGATGTTGGAGTCTCTTTCCTTTTATCCCCCTTTATTGATGTTTGATTTTATTTCAATTGTAGCATCTCATTCAAAAGTTACTAAGTATTTATTCATGTGATTCTATATTGTTTGTATGTTTGAAAAATCCCTTTTTTTCATTTGGATGTTCAATGGCCAAACAATAATGTGTTCTTTATGATGTTTCTACTTGATTAAGATACCTTTTATACTTTCTCAGCGCTTCTTGACATAGTACTGAGTTGGAAAGCAAGGAATGTCATGTCACTTCATGTCAAGCTTCGATATATATTCAAAGTTATTTCAGCCGCAGCTTGGGTCATAATTTTACCAGTCACTTATGCATTTAGTTGGAAAAATCCATCTGGTTTTGCACAAACCATAAAGAATTGGTTTGGCAATGGTTCAGGATCTCCTTCTTTGTTCATTTTGGCTGTCTTCATCTATTTATCTCCAAATATTCTCTCTGCATTGTTATTCCTGTTTCCATTCATTCGTCGTTATCTTGAGAGGTCGAACAATGGTGTTGTAAAGCTCATGATGTGGTGGTCCCAGGTAAGAAGAAGCATATTTGGTTTATGAATTTATGTTTCTGTATTTTATAATGACATAGGCTCTTTCTTATGAACTAATACCTTTTTATCATCGTTACAAAGTACTTCTAAGATTTTGATTTATATTTATTTTTTATATTTTCTTAAAGATGATTTGAAACTATTGGTGTATGAGTTTAAAGAACATATTTTTAGTTTTTATGCTTTATTTGTATAATAGGTTTAATTATTCTGTAGGTCCCTGAACTATTTGAGAATATTTAAATAGGTCGCTAAACTTAAAAGTTTGTAACGAGTCAATGAATCTATCGAAAATATTTAATTAGATCCCTAAACCAATTTTCTTAATCAAGTCTTGAACTTTTAAATAATTTATAATTTATAATTAGGTCCCTCCTAAACTCTTAGATAATTTAATTAAGTCCTTAAACTTTAAAATAATCTGTATTTGGGTCCCCAAGTTCAGGGACCTAATTACAAAGTATTTAAAAGTATAGGATCCAATTGAAAACCTAATAATAAATTACTTACAAATTTAGGGAACTTATTACAAATTTGTTTAGTTCAGTGATCTATTTAAAAGTTCCAAATATTTCAGGGATCTACTGAAACCTTTTTATTAGCTTGTTTATTTCGTTCTTCTTTTTCAACAATTTCCAGCCTCGGCTCTTTGTTGGAAGAGGAATGCAAGAGGGTCCAATTTCACTGATCAAGTAAGAGAAGCAAGTTATTTTCTTAAATCATCAGTGATCATATTCACTGGTCACCTCTGGTTGATTAAATTGTAACTGTTGCAATTTCTAGGTACTCCACTTTCTGGGTTCTCCTAATTCTATCTAAGTTAGCATTCAGTTACTACCTTGAGGTAAATATTTGATTCACAAATATATCATTTTATTTTCTTGACACTTAGAATGAATGTTTACAATGTAAGTGTTTGTATAATGCTGGTGACACTTAAAACACCAGGTGTTCATGCTGGCTTTCAATGGTGAGTCTATAATTTGTTATTTGCATGGAAGATGTTTATTGACTAATTATTGGTGTCAAAGAATGAAGGAAAATTAGATTTTGATTCTCTTTTATTTTATATTATTTTGTTTATTCTTATTTTATGGTTCTGTTATTATTACTATTGTAATTTCTTTTTCTACATCAACAGCTTAGGGCTGTAGCAATAAAATATGAAAGTATTTTACCTTTTACTTTCTTCAATTGGAAACCATATTTCTTATTATTTTTTATTTTCTTATGTTTTATTCATCTTCCTATTTACTTAACCATTTCTTCCATTTAAGTTCCATCTACCAACAAGTTCATTCCACCCAATTTCTGTGTGTGCATCAATATTAGTATGTGCATATACGAATAATATTAATCAGAAACAAATATGTGTGTCTGGTTCTCTGAGCCTCTAAATGATCTATGAAGTCATAAATAAGTTTCAGAACTGTTCTTCTATAACTACAAAGGTGCAGAGATTTTATTTGTTTGTTAACTCATATGGTTCATTTTCTCCGCACTGCAGATTAAGCCTCTTGTGGCGCCAACAAAAGCCATCATGAATGCTCGTGTGTCAGTTTATAGTTGGCATGAGTTCTTCCCTCATGGTAAATTTCTTTTGGAATAAATGAAAATAAATGCAGTTCATATATGGGATTATTTTTGATATCATCTTATACTATGTGCAGCCAAAAACAATATCGGTGTAGTTATTGCTATATGGGGTCCTATCATGCTTGTACGTCTATCTTTCTGTGGCATGCCTCACTAATCATATTAAAGCCATGTTTATCGATTTGTGGTAATCAATCAGGTGTCCCTTTGCAGGTCTACTTTATGGATACACAGATTTGGTATGCTATCTTCTCTACAATCGTAGGAGGCATATATGGTGCATTTCGTCGTTTGGGAGAGGTTTGTCTATTGTGTGTGTTGTTGTCAAGAAGTCCTTGTAGCTTGGAAACTTTTGCATTTTCCATCTTCCATTTTTGTATATTCTCCATGTTCTGTCATATTTTGTTCAATATTTTACAAATTGAATCTTACTACTCTTTCCATGGTCCCTCTACCTATTTGGTGAAGGCCTTAGTTTTTGTTGTTGTATTTCTCGTCCTAGTGTTAAATTGTCCTTTAACGTTCAATTTTAATTTTTTATTTCACAACAAAATCTGTTTAGTAAACTCTTTCTAAATAAGAATTTTCTTAACACAACACATGCCAATATAGATAGCTATGTTTTATTTAACTTTCCAATTTAAAGTGAACGTTGCCCCTCCTAGTGATAAAGTGCAATTTTGAATTCATTTCTCATTTCTTATGCTATATATATATATCCGTTGTATGTGCATGGTACTGAATCACAAACTATGTTGTTTAAAATAATATGCTAATGGAAGCCATGTGGGTTTTTCTGCTGTAGTGGCTGCGGACCTATGGATCTTATAATACTTAAGTCACTGTTTTCATTCTGATTTCAGATTCGGACATTGGAGTTACTGAGGTCTCGCTTTGATTCAATTCCGGGTGCTTTTAATGCTCGCTTGATTCCTACGGATCAGATTGAGAAAAAGAAAAAAGGACTGAAGGCCACCTTCTCTCGTAGATTTGATCAGGTTATGAAACTTATCTTCATCATTATAATCTGTATGAGAATAAGCTTTCTTGTAAATCTGAATCCTAACTCAACATTACAAGATTCCTATTAAGATTATCGACTGTCTCTATAAACCAATATGAGTCTTTTAAGTGTTTTGGGCTCACTCACACACTTTATGGAAACTTACTAGAAGGCCACCCATCCTACAAATGCTTCAAGTCAAACACACTTAACTACGAGTTATCATATTCTAGGCTCCCGAAAGATGCATCTTGTATTCAAGAGCAAGAATATAATGATAGAAACCTCTACCAATCGAATAATTAGGATAATAATACTGAATATTATTTACAGTTCTCTTGAAAGAGAATTTCCAAACATAATCAAATTATACAAACTACACACGGACAGAATTGGAATAACACTAGAAGAAAAAGGAACAAGACTCAGTTCCACCAAGATTTGAGAGCTTGGTTCCCTCCCTCCTCAATAACCACTTTGGTAACTTCCTAATAATGAATTCTCCCTTCCTTTCCATTTTTATTCTAAAACAGAAACACACCTAATTGGCACAATTAATAATAATAACAACAACAACAATAATAATAATAGTAATAATAGTAATAATAATAATAATAATAATAATAATAATAATAAACTGAAGGCCACCTTCTCTCGTAGATTTGATCAGGTTATGAAACTTATCTTCATCATTATAATCTGTATGAGAATAAGCTTTCTTGTAAATCTGAATCCTAACTCAACATTACAAGATTCCTATTAAGATTATCGACTGTCTCTATAAACCAATATGAGTCTTTTAAGTGTTTTGGGCTCACTCACACACTTTATGGAAACTTACTAGAAGGCCACCCATCCTACAAATGCTTCAAGTCAAACACACTTAACTACGAGTTATCATATTCTAGGCTCCCGAAAGATGCATCTTGTATTCAAGAGCAAGAATATAATGATAGAAACCTCTACCAATCGAATAATTAGGATAATAATACTGAATATTATTTACAGTTCTCTTGAAAGAGAATTTCCAAACATAATCAAATTATACAAACTACACACGGACAGAATTGGAATAACACTAGAAGAAAAAGGAACAAGACTCAGTTCCACCAAGATTTGAGAGCTTGGTTCCCTCCCTCCTCAATAACCACTTTGGTAACTTCCTAATAATGAATTCTCCCTTCCTTTCCATTTTTATTCTAAAACAGAAACACACCTAATTGGCACAATTAATAATAATAACAACAACAACAATAATAATAATAGTAATAATAGTAATAATAATAATAATAATAATAATAATAATAATAATAATAATAATAATAATAATAATAATAATAATAATCATAGTAATAATAATAATAATAATAATAATAATAATAATAATAATAATAATAATAATAATAATAATAATAATAATAATAATAATAATAATAATAATAATGATAATAATGATAATAATTACTATTTGTTCATGAAAACAATAGGCTAATGGATGTAGCAAAATGTAATGTATGACACACGGGTAGGTAAATATTGTGGAATTCTAGATTCATAACTGTTTCTGAGAAATTTACAAGAACTCACTTCCATTCCCATTCTATCATTCTTGGAGATGAAGTTTGTTGCTTCCTCCAACCTGACACAGGTTCCATTTTATATAATAAATAGATGTAGCAACATTTATTGGTTGAAGTGGAAGGGGTTTGGGTCCCTTAATTATCCCCCTAGTCCTAGGTTCGATCCTTGGATTATAGAAAATACACTATTGTAAGGTGTCCTTGCCTTTGGTGCCTTATTGTATCAGTCTCTCGCCTACGAGTTGAGAAAGTATAGTGATAGAATGTGGATTCATCTCAAAATAAGATAAATATTAGTAGTATGATGAATGTGATAGTCTAAAGAGTCAAGAATTAGTTACAAGACCTTGGAATGTTCACATTAATTAATGATTTACCATGCTATGATATCATCACGATTACTTAGATTATGGTGTCCTATTAATTATGGAGGGACTCCAATTTTTCAAAGGTCCTTGTGTGATGTGCCAGGATACTGATTTTCTTTTTTCAACTGATTATTTTCTTTTGTTGTTTACTTTGTTGATATAATTACTGATCTACCTGTTTTGCATTTTGTTTCCTGTTTAATGTCACTTCCTTTATCAGCATGACAACATATATTTAATTCTATGAGAATCGGTTGTTGCAGGTTTCAACCGATAAAGAGAAGGAAGCTGCAAGATTTGCACAGCTATGGAACAAAATAATTACTAGCTTGAGGGAGGAGGACCTAATTGATAACAGGTAGTACTATGACTAAGCAGTTCCTAATGTTGTACTACCTCCATCCCTAAGGCCTATATATAGGACCCTCTTGGAAATTTCTTGTCTCTTTCATAAGATCCTCTTTGAATTTTCACATGCATTAATTTATATGACTATGCATTAATTTCTCACCAATATACCCCTAATTATTTTACATATTTTTCTGCAACCAACAATCAATACTATGATGGAAACATATACTCTCGCTCTTGAAGGCTAATCTTGTAAAAACAATATCAATTAATAAAAATTTAATACTATTATCAACTTTCTTAATTCTTGTGATCTACTTAACGGGGTCCTATACTTAGGGACAGAGGTACTAATTCTTTGTTCATGGTGAACCTTAAATAATTACAATATCAAGATTTTGTTGTGTTTTCGAAAGGTGTTTTTGGTTTGTTGCTACTAAGTCTGACTGCAATAAAATATTTAGGGAAATGGACCTCATGCTCGTACCATATTGGGCCGACCGTTCTCTAAACCTCATCCAGTGGCCTCCGTTCTTACTTGCTAGCAAGGTTCATCTATTTGTGTCCAATTGTTCTGTGAGTTTGTTAAAGAATAATCATTATCTTGCTTAAATTTATTTATAGCTTTGTATTTGTTCTACAGATCCCAATAGCAGTGTCCATGGCCAAAGACAGTTTTGGGAAAAGTCAGGAGCTGGAAAAAAGATTGTCAAGGGACAAGTACATGAAATCTGCTGTTCTTGAATGCTATACTTCTTTCAGAAATATTATTAACTTCTTGGTTCTAGGAGAACGCGAGAAAATGTAAGTTCATGTTAAGTGAAATATACATAAAAAAATAGAAGTTTTATGAAGTTTCATATATACTGATCTTTGTACGAAACCCTTTTATGAACAAAGAGTTATGCAGAATATTTTTCAAAGAGTCGACGAGCTCATTGAAAGAGGAGAGCTGCTGAGGGATCTGGATTTGGGTGCTCTCCCTGATCTATATGAACGTTTTGTTAAACTGATTGAATGTTTGGTAATGTTGTTTTTTGTAGACTTAAATATTACATTTTTGTGTTTAATGAAGTTTGAAGTTTAACTAAATTTGGTTTATTTCTTCAGCTGGAAAACAGAAAGGAGGTCAAGGATCAAATTGTGATTCTCTTGCTTGACATGTTAGAGATTGTGACTAGAGACATAATGGAAGGAGATGTTGAGGGGTAAGTCCTTTGGAATTTTGTGTCCTTGGCTAATGCTAATCGGACTAGTTGTATCATTTTGGACTATAACTATTGGGAAAAATTTAAGTCCCACATTTAATAGATATAAGGCCTAATCATAGTTTATAAAGAGAGAACACCTTTCCTTACAAACTGGTTTTATAAGGATGAATTAAGACCAATATAAAAACCTAGTAATAAATAACTCATTGTAATTCGCTTGTTAGTATGCAAGATTCAAGTCATGGTGGGACTTCGGGAAAAGATGAAAGGATGACGCCCCTTGATCAACAATACCAGTTTCTTGGTAGACTTCAGTTTCCCGTCACAACCGATACTGAAGCTTGGCAAGAGAAAGTAAGTTTTAGATTTATAGGTGTTTTCATGTCTCTTTTATTATGTTACTAGTTTGTATTTACATAATGATGTAATTTTTTCGCCTTAAATTCTTTTTTGATCTTCACAGATAAAAAGGCTTCATTTACTGCTTACCGTCAAAGAGTCTGCTATGGATGTACCATCCAACTTGGATGCTAAGAGGCGTATATCTTTCTTCAGTAATTCGTTGTTTATGAATATGCCATCTGCTCCCAAAGTTCGGAACATGCTGTCCTTCTCGTAAGCTCAAACAATTTCCATTTTCCTTCACATATTTGAGCATCATTCTGTGATGTGACACACTCTATAATACTTTTTTCAACATGCTTATGAAATTTAAATGGAACCCTCCACTTTGGGATTTTACCATTTTATTGGAAAATCTCAAAGTAGTGGTATATAATTGATTTTTAAAAATCTCTATGAATATTATACATGTACTTTACAAAAACTCCATCTAAAATATGTTATTGACATTGCATATCTTTCTTTGTAGTGTCTTGACGCCATACTTTGATGAACCGGTTCTTTTCTCCCTAGAACATCTGGAAGAGCCAAACGAAGATGGAGTCTCTATCCTCTTTTACTTGCAAAAGATATTTCCAGGTTTCCGTGATTCCTCTAGATATCTTTGAAAAGAGCCGCTTGACCTAAAAACGCTTAAGTTGTTATATAAGAAAGAGTCTAAGAGTGGTTGTTATATATATAACTGTAGTGTGCATCCAGTCAAGAAATGTAGTAAAAGATTACCTTGTACTAAAATCAAATGCTGCTTTAACTTATATTTTAGTTTGAAGACTAATGTAGGCACAAACAGAATCTTAAAAGTCAACGTGGCTAGTATGTCAGGTAAAACCACTGTAGAAATTGCTGGGATTCATATTTTTCTTTCAAATTTAGTCATCCATCCCATTTTGGATTCTTAGTTTGAATAATTATGGGAACAGTGGGAAAATACTAGTATACTACTATGGAAATATAAAAATTGTTAAATTTAGTGGAATCAATACCCACATTGTCAACAACTTGTGCCCCCGTAATTAGGGGTGTAATGGTTCAGTTTGGTTTGGTTTTTGGGAGAAAAGAAATCAGAACCAAAAAAAATTAGTTGTTTATGTTTGCTTCGGTTTTTTGCAATATTAACTCGTGAAATGGTGTACTGTATTCCTTTCATACTACTTTCTGTACAATTTTGTAATATACTCTTGCTTCTGATCACAATTTAATTCAGATGAATGGAAAAACTTCCTTCAACGATTTGATTGTAAGAGTGATGAGAAACTCAGAGGAGAGTTAGAAGAAGAACTACGTTTATGGGCATCATACAGAGGCCAGACATTGACCAAAACTGGTACAAATTGCTTCTTCGATCTTCTCCCTCTGATGATATTTCTACATATTAGATATGTAATTTGATGTTATATTTTGCATTGTATAATTGTGAGTGTCTTCTCTGCATTTTCTCTTAACTCTCACCAAGCGAAGTCCGAGGAATGATGTATTTTCGACAAGCATTGGAACTACAGGCTTTTCTTGATATGGCGAAGGATGAAGGTACGTGGAGAAAGATTCATTGAAGGAGAGAGAGTGAAGGGGGGTGATTAATGTTGTAAACAATTACCTTATTATACGGCTGAACTAAATGCTGTCATTTCATATACAGAATTAATGAAAGGTTACAAGGCTGCAGAACTAGAGAGTAAGGAAAATCCGACCAGTGAACGGTCGCTGTGGACACAATGTCAATCATTAGCTGACATGAAGTTCACGTATGTGGTGTCATGTCAACAATATAGTATTCACAAGCGATCTGGTGATTCTAGGGCCAAAGAAATTTTAAAGCTCATGACTAAGTAAGTCTCTCAAGACAACCCTGTTACTTGTTATTATTTATGCAAACACTGTCCTGTTACAGTATGGTACTAATGTTATAATTTGTTATAATTGCAGGTATCCGTCTCTTCGAGTTGCTTATATTGATGAGGTTGAAGAACCTAGCAAGGATTCTTCCCGAAAAATAGACAAGGTCTATTATTCGGCACTAGCCAAAGCTGCTTTACCGACCAAATCAATTGATTCATCTGAAGCAGTTCAAAATTTAGACCAGGTATTGTGTCAAAGACCATTCCTGAAATTATGAAAACCGAATTTAATTAATTGCAATGGATGAAAGTTATGCATATAGTTATACACTAAAACCTACTTTTTAAATATCAGAACTAAATAATAATCCAAATTCAGGGAAGCACACACAGGAGTCTCCACAATCTCAACACAATCATCTGGCATCTTGCAATTCATGACATCTTTCCTGTTAAGATGAAAAGATAATAAAAATAGTCTTTTTTCTAGTATTTTTATTACTTACTCCCTTTGTCTCATATTATTTGTCTCTTTATCATATCAATTAAACATTAATTACTTTATTCCATTAATATACCCTTATTTATTGTATCTCAACTTATCTAACTATTCCACCAACAACTATTAATAAGAGTATTTTAGTAAACGAAACTCATTTATCATTGAAATCAACACAACTAATCATTGTCTTAAGAACCGTGCACAATCCCAAATGAGACACTTATAATGCGTCAAGAGAGAGTATTATGGAAAATGATCAAACAAATTCTTGATGGTTAGATTTTTCTCAAATATTATTTTAATTGCAGTACCTAAAGAAGAAATATTCAAGTACAATGTATATTCCCTTAAGCGATGAATTCCAATTTGTCATTTTGTTGTTTTGGTTAGGTAATTTACAGAATAAAGCTTCCTGGGCCTGCAATATTGGGTGAGGGGAAGCCAGAAAACCAAAACCACGCGATCATTTTCACACGAGGGGAAGGCTTGCAAACAATTGATATGAATCAGGTCTTACATTATTTGTTTACAGAAGAAAGAAGAAAAATCCAGCTTATGCAAAAATTATGATAGCTAAGCATTTGTGTAACAGGATAACTATATGGAAGAAGCTTTCAAAATGAGGAATTTGCTGCAAGAATTTCTTAAGAAACACGGTGGTCCCAGATATCCAACGATCCTTGGACTCAGAGAGCATATTTTTACTGGCAGGTATGATTTGTTGTATCAATTTCTGTGTTTTCCATTGTCATTTTTTATATAAGCTAAAATCTATGAATAGACGCTGCTGTTAATTTTTTTATCTCCCTTATGTTTCTTGCAGTGTTTCATCGCTTGCATGGTTTATGTCCAATCAGGAAACCAGTTTTGTGACAATTGGACAAAGATTGTTGGCTAACCCCCTAAAGTAAGTATTTTTTTAATACCTCGATGCTAGTAATCAAAGTTGTTAAAATCAAGTGTTAACTCATGGAATCGTACGGTTATACGATTTTAGGTAGCAAAAACAAGTAGAAACGCGTGTTGAAACGTTGTTGCACTGACTTGGGTGAATCGGGTTTGACCTGGTAAACTCACATGAAATAAACTGGTTTGATGAGTCATAAATAATGAGGTGTGATGCAAAATTTTAAACTTACACTCCTAGTCATTTCATACTAATAATCTAGGTTATATGACAAATAGTTTCAATTCAACTCACTAATAGCATAAGGACAATAAGACTTAAACAATAAGAATAGAGTATTTAGTTTAATTTTATAAAAACCAAATAGGGCTAGCCATAGTCCGTGGTCATCTTTTTTAGGTATTTTTTTTGGGTAAACAAGGCATCCCCTGCACGCAACTGCAGAGAATAATATCTCGAGGCAGCTGAGATTTATTTTAGGAGTTGACCTCTCTCAACATATGTTTTTTCATACTTACCGACTAGAGGTCAAACCGTTGCCCATTTTGGTCAAGGGATCTAAGTATCTACAACTTGTGTCACATCATGTTGGTTCTTTTTTACGTACTTTTCTGTAGCATGAATATGTAAAATTAAAAGTGTGATTATGTTAGTGGATCGTTTCACTGATCCATTTCTCGGCGAGTTCTATTTTCTGAAGGTTTCATAAATTTCCTGAGCATGTAATAAGAGATGTTTTTCAAATTCATTATTATATGAAGTTCTTAGTAATGTTTTTGTGCTTTTTCATTCAGAGTGAGGTTCCATTATGGCCACCCAGATGTGTTTGATAGACTTTTCCACCTAACAAGAGGTGGTGTAAGCAAGGCTTCTAAGGTTGTCAACTTGAGTGAGGATATATTTGCAGGCATGTGCTCTAGTTTCTCTTTCTGTATGTGCATAACTCGTTTCTATTTCGCTTAAGTATCAGTAGCATAATTTTCTCCATGAGCTGCAGGTTTCAATTCTACGTTGCGTGAAGGAAATGTCACTCATCATGAGTACATACAAGTCGGTAAAGGAAGGGATGTGGGTCTTAACCAGATATCAATGTTTGAGGCAAAGATAGCTAATGGGAATGGTGAACAGACAATGAGTAGGGACATATACAGGCTTGGACACCGATTTGATTTCTTCCGAATGTTATCTTGTTATTTCACCACCGTTGGCTTCTATTTCAGTACTCTGGTATACTAAGGATCTTCTTTCCTTGTTATATCTATGAATATACTACCTCTGTCCCTTATTATAAGCATCCATTGCTTTTTTCACTCTTATTAAGGAAAGTTTGTAGGGTAGTTAATGTGTTCATTTTATGTGTTAATGTTCCTTAAATAATCTTTGTATTTAAATGTGTTAAATTTGACTTTTCATATTCCTAAGACAAATTAGTAGTATTAATAAGGGGTATGTTTGGAAAAATAATAAATACACCTAGTAAATTGAAAGGGTGCTTATATTTAGGAACAATTTTTTTTTCAAAGGGTGCTTATAATTAGAGACAGAGGTAGTAATTGATAATACATACTGACTTTTCTTTTGACAGCTTACTGTCCTCACAGTTTATATATTCCTTTATGGCCGCCTCTATCTCGCCCTTAGTGGACTTGAAGAAGGGCTGAACAAACAGAGAGCTATTCGAGAAAACAAAGCTCTTCAAGTGGCTCTTGCCTCTCAATCTGTTGTGCAAATTGGATTTTTGTTGGCCTTACCTATGTTGATGGAAATTGGTTTGGAGAAAGGGTTCCGTGAGGCGTTTAGTGAATTTGTTCTAATGCAAATTCAGTTGGCTCCTGTATTTTTCACATTTTCTCTTGGAACAAAAACACATTATTATGGAAGGACATTGCTTCATGGAGGTGCACAGTACAGAGGCACTGGTCGCGGTTTCGTGGTGTTCCATGCAAAGTTTGCTGATAATTACAGGCTCTATTCTCGGAGTCATTTTGTCAAGGGAATTGAATTAGTGATTCTGCTTGTTGTCTACCATATATTTGGCCATGCATACAGAGGAGTGGTTGCGTATATTTTAATTACGATAACCATATGGTTCATGGCAGGGACATGGCTTTTCGCTCCTTTCCTTTTCAATCCATCGGGATTTGAGTGGCAGAAGATACTTGATGATTGGACAGATTGGCATAAATGGATAAGCAACCGTGGAGGTATCGGGGTACCTCCTGCAAAAAGTTGGGAGTCGTGGTGGGAAAAGGAGCACGAGCATCTCCAGCATTCTGGAATGCGTGGTATTGCTACTGAGATAATACTAGCCCTCCGTTTTTTCATATATCAATATGGACTTGTATATCACCTTTCAATCACCACTGATACGAATAAAAGTGTTCTGGTAAGTGCTTTTCTCATATAGTTCTCCTTAGGAATGCTTATTTGGCTGTTCATGACCCTAGCAACTGGGATATGAATTTAACTGCAGTTACTATTGGATTACAGGTTTATGGTATTTCATGGATGATAATCATTTTGATATTGGGTTTAATGAAGGTGAGAATTCAAATCATTATGTTTTGCATCTTGAAATTTTAGGTGTAATCCTTTATTCATTTTAGGTGTAATCATTAATTATGCTCATAAAAAACTTCATTTTAGCTGTTTAATATAATGATAATCATTATGTTAAACAGCTAAAATGAAGTTTTTTTTATGAACTATATTAGAGTTCCAGGCATTATTTTACTTGAACATCATTAATAGTAAGATGAAACCAAAATTTTCACCATGTAAAAGTTTTAACTGCCCTTGAGTTACCATTTGATACACTTCTATTGTTAATATTACTACCTGCTGTCTCTATATATAAGCACCTTTTGGAAAAAAATGTGTCCCTTAAGTATATGTCTTATTTCAAATTACTAGATGCATTTATTATTTTTTCCAAACGTACCCTTAATTAATACCACTAAGTGCATTGGAAGATGCAAAGCTAACGCTAAACGCGTCTATATAGGAAAGGATATTTTAGGAATGTTAATACATAAAATGGACACAATAAATACACTAACTACTTTTCTTGATATATATTAAAAGTGCTAAAGATGCTTATAAATAAGGATAAAAGTAGTATATAGAAAATTGGTGTAGTGGAAGCTCATCCATGCACAATGCTATCTTTTCAACTCATCAACCTCTAAGGTCATCACCCTCTTTGTTCTATTAAGCATGATAGTGTTGACATATTTATCTGAGTTTGTATAGTTTCACAATAAATTAACCCTTTCTATATATCTGTTGCATTTTGCAGGGTATATCTGTTGGCAGGCGTCGTCTCAGTGCAGACTTCCAGCTTGTATTTAGATTGATTGAGGGATCTATTTTTATAACATTCCTTGCCATCCTTATAATATTAATCGCAGTCGCTAAGATGACAATTAAGGACATAATAGTTTGCATTCTAGCTGTCATGCCTACAGGCTGGGGAATGCTGCTGGTCAGTAAAAAATTTCTTCTCTTTAATTGCATTCTGTTCATGTTTTATTTTTCTTTTGTCAAATTCTATGAAAAGGGTAATTTTGATTAGCTTCTAACTAATCTAAAGTGATAGCTTAATATTTCTAGTCTCAGTCCTGTTTGAGCATTTAGGCCCAATTTAGATTAGCTTATAACTTGTAAGAACGTTATAACTAAAATAAATTTACGTTGGCGACCATCTAAAAATGTCCTGATAAGCTTAAAGATGTTTATGAAGAAAGTTAAATGGGAGAACTTTTTTCAAAAGATTTGATATGCAGGTCTAATATCAACTTATAGGAGAAACTGTTGATAAAAAACTTGTAGTTATTGCGATTTACAAGATTCTATTAGTATTCCTTTATCTACAAGTGCTTACTAAGAAGTTTGTAGCTCTTATTACATTTTCTCTTCTCTTGTTTTTCCAAAAGATTGCACAAGCTTGTAGGCCACTCCTTGCAAAAACAGGATTTTGGGGGTCAGTTCGAGCACTTGCGCGCGGTTATGAAGTAATAATGGGCTTGCTTCTCTTCACACCAGTAGCTTTCTTGGCATGGTTCCCTTTTGTTTCAGAGTTTCAAACAAGAATGCTTTTCAACCAAGCTTTCAGTAGAGGTTTACAGATTTCTCGTATTCTTGGTGGACAAAGAAGGGATCGCGCCAACAGCAAAGAATGATTATAAACCAACAGTCTACATCCAATTGTATATAATGTTTCATTTTGATAAATTATTGTTATCATTATTAAAATTCAGTCACATGTTGTCACATTATTAAAACTCTTTTGACTTCAAAAGTTGGTCACCTAAATCAAATTCTTTTTAATAATGTGACACACATGGTTGGATGATAGTGAAAGATATTAAAATGTTTGTATATAAGTATTTACAATCAGCCCATTTTGTACATGTTGTACAACTTGGTACACTATATGCTTTAGTATTGATAACAAGTTGGAAGTTGTTTTAGCTCAGAAAGGCTCTAACCTATGAATTACACAGGCTTTTGTAACATCTCAAATATAAATTTCTTTCAAATCAGACTAATTAATTGTGAAAAAACAGTCTTAGAAGAGATTAGAGGTAATTATCATATGATAGTGAACCAATATAATTTTTGTGTTTTATCTTTCTTTTTCTGCATCCGGTCAAATGATTTGAATATCCGAATGTTATATTTTTTCAAACATGATTTATAAAATTCTTATTGTCTGGCCAAGTTATATACTTTTTGTTAGAAAATGTTTTTGACAGATTTTAAGAGATTTTTTTCGAACTACATTCATTTGTGTTTATTTTTGTTACTTTCACAGATTATAAATATTTCCAATGTAAAAAGCCTTTTACTTCAATTATGATTATACCAATATAAAAGTTTGACTTTCACATCACTTATTGTCACAATTTTTTACATAAATTGTACCTATGTAACAGTTATTTTGGTTAACAAAATCACATCTTTAGCGAAAGTTTTCACATCGATTCATTTTCCAAAAAAACAAACAAAATCAATTTTACCTGTTTAAAAAACCTTTTGTATATTAGTGTAGCTTTTACAACGTTCATTAGAGATACTAACACAAATGATAAAATCATTTGCAGCTCGTGACATTAAGAGAAAGGCCCAAATGATATATTCATCAACATCAAAGAAATATTAAAAAAAATACAATAATTAAAAACACTAAATTTTCAATTCATATTTGTGGTTCATACTATACCACAAAAGTTTGTGTGTGCATGTATGTTTGTGACGCACTTATTTTATTTTAGACACATACATAAGTTAATGCATATATTTTGGGCCATGGAATTCAAGTTGCAGGGCAAAAGGTAATAGCATAGCTAGGGTTTGTGAAACAAGTGAAAGTGGTGCTGCTCTTATCATCATAAGCATAACTATAAGCATCAGGGCATTGGTTCTCAAAAATCATAGAACAGTTTGTGGGTGGACATTTTTCTTCAGTATTGTAATCTCCACGACAGCAATATTGATCTTGATTTAAAGCCAAACAAGCATTCTTACAAGCAATCACACTCCCATCAGAACCTACCACTTGAAGCTCTGAAGGACACACATCATTGATGTTTGCGGGACAACTAGAAGTTTTGCAGTCACCACTCCCACCTTGTGGTGTTAGAGACATGGGAACATTGAATCCATCTACATTGCTAATGTCTCCACAGGTTGGAAATGTCTTCATCACTTTAGAATATTGAAAGTGGCGGTTTCCTCATTTACCTTTAAAGTTAAGGTGTCATCCATCACATCAATCATAGCTCACCCTATTGCTAAGAATGGTCTCCTCAAGATAAAAGGAATGTCGCCGTCCTCTTCGATGTCTAGTACCACAAAATCCACTGGAAAAATGAACTTATCCACTTTGGCCAACACATTTTCCACCACTCCATATGGATATTTCATTAAGCCATACTCAAATTGTAACATCAGTTGTGTGTCTTTAACTCTTTCAATGTCTAAATTTTTGTATATGGAAAGGGGCATAAGACTCACACTAGCCCCAAGATCACACAAGGCCTTCCCAAAAGTTGTATTCCCAATAGCGCAATGGATAAAGAAGCTTCCAAGATCTTTGAGCTTAGGTGGCAACTTCTTCTGTAGGATAACACTACACTATTCGGTAAGCATCACTGTTTCACCGCTGATTTTTCTTTTCTTTGACAGAATCTCCTTCATGAACTTGGTGTATGTCGGCATCTCCTCTAGTGCTTTTGCAAAAGGAATGTTAATTTGCAATTTTTTAAAAACATCAAGAAACTAACTGATTTTTTTTCTTCACTTTCTTCCTTTTTTAAACTTTGAGGAAATGGAAGTTTTGCAGTCACCACTCCCACCTTGTGGTGTTACAGACATGGGAACATTGAATCCATCTACATTGCTAATGTCTCCATAGGTTGGAAATGTCTTCATCACTTTAGAATATTGAAAGTGGCGGTTTCCTCATTTACCTTTAAAGTTAAGGTGTCATCCATCACATCAATCATAGCTCACCCTATTGCTAAGAATGGTCTCCTCAAGATAAAAGGAATGTCGCCGTCCTCTTCGATGTCTAGTACCACAAAATCCACTGGAAAAATGAACTTATCCACTTTGACCAACACATTTTCCACCACTCCATATGGATATTTCATTAAGCCATACTCAAATTGTAACATCAGTTGTGTGTCTTTAACTCTTTCAATGTCTAAATTTTTGTATATGGAAAGGGGCATAAGACTCACACTAGCCCCAAGATCACACAAGGCCTTCCCAAAAGTTGTATTCCCAATAGCGCAAGGGATAAAGAAGCTTCCAAGATCTTTGAGCTTAGGTGACAACTTCTTCTGTAGGATAACACTACACTATTCGGTAAGCATCACTGTTTCACCGCTGATTTTTCTTTTCTTTAACAGAATCTCCTTCATGAACTTGGTGTATATCGGCATCTCCTCTAGTGCTTTTGCAAAAGGAATGTTAATTTGCAATTTTTTTAAAAACATCAAGAAACTAACTGATTTTTTTTCTTCACTTTCTTCCTTTTTTAAACTTTGAGGAAATGGAAGTTTTGCAGTCACCACTCCCACCTTGTGGTGTTAGAGACATGGGAACATTGAATCCATCTACATTGCTAATGTCTCCACAGGTTGGAAATGTCTTCATCACTTTAGAATATTGAAAGTGGCGGTTTCCTCATTTACCTTTAAAGTTAAGGTGTCATCCATCACATCAATCATAGCTCACCCTATTGCTAAGAATGGTCTCCTCAAGATAAAAGGAATGTCGCCGTCCTCTTCGATGTCTAGTACCACAAAATCCACTGGAAAAATGAACTTATCCACTTTGACCAACACATTTTCCACCACTCCATATGGATATTTCATTAAGCCATACTCAAATTGTAACATCAGTTGTGTGTCTTTAACTCTTTCAATGTCTAAATTTTTGTATATGGAAAGGGGCATAAGACTCACACTAGCCCCAAGATCACACAAGGCCTTCCCAAAAGTTGTATTCCCAATAGCGCAAGGGATAAAGAAGCTTCCAAGATCTTTGAGCTTAGGTGACAACTTCTTATGTAGGATAACACTACACTATTCGGTAAGCATCACTGTTTCACCGCTGATTTTTCTTTTCTTTAACAGAATCTCCTTCATGAACTTGGTGTATATCGGCATCTCCTCTAGTGCTTTTGCAAAAGGAATGTTAATTTGCAATTTTTTTAAAAACATCAAGAAACTAACTGATTTTTTTTCTTCACTTTCTTCCTTTTTTAAACTTTGAGGAAATGGAAGTTTTGCAGTCACCACTCCCACCTTGTGGTGTTACAGACATGGGAACATTGAATCCATCTACATTGCTAATGTCTCCATAGGTTGGAAATGTCTTCATCACTTTAGAATATTGAAAGTGGCGGTTTCCTCATTTACCTTTAAAGTTAAGGTGTCATCCATCACATCAATCATAGCTCACCTTATTGCTAAGAATGGTCTCCTCAAGATAAAAGGAATGTCGCCGTCCTCTTCGATGTCTAGTACCACAAAATCCACTGGAAAAATGAACTTACCCACTTTGACCAACACATTTTCCACCACTCCATATGGATATTTCATTAAGCCATACTCAAATTGTAACATCAGTTGTGTGTCTTTAACTCTTTCAATGTCTAAATTTTTGTATATGGAAAGGGGCATAAGACTCACACTAGCCCCAAGATCACACAAGGCCTTCCCAAAAGTTGTATTCCCAATAGCGCAAGGGATAAAGAAGCTTCCAAGATCTTTGAGCTTAGGTGACAACTTCTTCTGTAGGATAACACTACACTATTCGGTAAGCATCACTGTTTCACCGCTGATTTTTCTTTTCTTTGACAGAATCTCCTTCATGAACTTGGTGTATATCGGCATCTCCTCTAGTGCTTTTGCAAAAGGAATGTTAATTTGCAATTTTTTAAAAACATCAAGAAACTAACTGATTTTTTTTCTTCACTTTCTTCCTTTTTTAAACTTTGAGGAAATGGAAGTTGAATTTCGGGCTTTGGTAGTGTCTCCTTTTTCTGCACCACATGTTCTTCCTCCTTTTCAAGAGCGATGTGCTCCTCAACTGATGTTGGGGTGACCATTTCCTCCAAGTGGGTTGAAGCTGAAGTACTCCCACTCTTTTTGGCTTTAGGTGGTATTTATTCACTTACCTTGCCACTCCTCGTTGTCACAGAATTGACATTATTTCGTGGATTCGGAGCTGTGTCACTAGGAAAATTTCCAGGCGCTATTTGTGCTAGTTATTGAGCAAGTTGACCCAATTAGGTCTCTAGATTATTCATTGAGGCTGAGTGATTTTTCTGGATGGCTCTTGACTCTTCATAAAAAAACTTATGCTTGTTACTAACTTCTCTATAGCACTCTCCCAATAAGCTTTTTGAGGTGGAGCTTGATTTGCTTGAACTTCTTGTTGATCTTGATATCCACCCTGTTGATCTTTTCAAGAAAAATTTGGACAATTTCTCCAACCCGGATTATACGTACTATAGTAGGAATTGTTCTGTTTCCCATTATTACCCACAAAATTCACCTCTTCTGGTTCTTCTGTATCATCTTCATCCAATACTTCACAAGCTCCATTATTATGTGCTCCCTCACAATCAATATGTTTTAATAATTTGATAGGGGCCACTTGGGGTTGTATATTTAGAATTGTCATCACCTTCTTTATCTCAACGGCGATAACATCTTCTATTATTTTGAGAGCAATTTTCCTTGAGCCAACCCATCATCCATAACATTCAATTCTAGTGTACCACTTTTTGGCCCCCACCTCTATCATACAACATCATTTGTTCATTTGATGCAATGATCTCGATAGTTTTGCGTGTTTCTGATGCGATCTTGTAATTCAAAGAACCACCTGTTGTAGCATGCAACATAATTCTAGTGCTAGGCCTCAAATTATTACAGAATATTTAGATATGAGCAATGTCGTCATAAGCATGATTGAGGCATCCTGCTAGTAAACTCTTGAACCTTATGTAAGTGTCACAAAGAGATTCTCCTTCTTTCTATTTGTAACTGGAAATTTCTTGCCTTTTTCTAACGAACACAACTAGGGAAAAATATTGTTCCAAGAACTTATCTTCAAGGTTGTCCCATGTGGTGATGCTACATGAGGGTAAAGAATTAAGCCACTCCTTATCATCATCTTTCAATGATAATGAAAATAGTCTTAACCTCTGGTCTTCTTCAGAGTAACCATCCACCTTCATTGTTTCACATAGTTCAAAGAAGTTTGTGAGATGTCTATTGGTGTCTTCGTTATATTTACCAGAAAATGAATCATCCTTTAACTCTCGGTATAGAGCAGAACTTATTTCGAACTTGTTGACTGGAACCGGTTGGTTATCGATGGCCAACTGAGCACATTTTCTATCTCGACTCCCATACTCGCCGATGGTACATTCAGGTGGTGGTGGATTAGTCATATCCGAAATTATGAAGAAATCCCCCAAATCCTCTTCTTCCACTACTAATTGTCTTTCCTTTTGTCTCCTTTATCAAATCGCTTTTCGATTTGCTTCCGCAGTTTTTTCGATTTCTGGATCAAAAAGAAGTTCAGTTGAGGACCGATCTCACATACAAGGTTAGACAAATCTTGAGAAATGAAAAATTTCAACAAAAAAATAAAAATAAAAATAAAGACAAATTTTTTTGCAGAGTAAAAAATTTCAATTAAGTAAATAAATTATAACTCAATAGTGATATGACAATTCCCGACAACGGCGCCAAAAACTTGATTGCGTTTCAGCAAGAGTACTGAATCATTGCAAGTAATAATTAAAACAGTAGTATCGATTCGAACTCAAGGATTGCGTTTTACTATTGAATTATATTTGATTACTAAAATTGAACAAAAGGTTTTCAAATTAATTAAAATAATATCTGATACTAACAAGAGTAATAAAATTGAACTTTTATAGTATGAAAAATGTTAGGTATGGGTTTCACTTCGACTCCAAACTTGGTTTCTAATTTAATCCTAGTTACTAAATTCCCTTATTGAATTATTACTGAATTCTCGTTATTATTCTTGCCCTAGTGTCTTAGTGACATAACCTTTAATTCCAAAGTAACCCATAATTCCTTAGTAAATTGAAGATTAGAATTAAGTCTTACCTTATAGGAATTCTCTTATTAAACTACTACTTTTGCAACTAATTTAATTGGTTTCATGACTTGCATCTATCCCTAGACTACAATATCATGAATTTCTTATCTCAAACATTCGTAAAGTCCACTTTCATTTCAAAATACAAATCTTAGAACATTTTAAAGTTGATCAAGCAATAAATAGCATTAAGCACAAATATGACAAAAAAACAATTCAATAAACTCATTCATATAACTAGAAATTAAATCAGAAAGTTGTGTTCTGATGTGCGCCATGCGCTCCAAGCGCACTTCAAGCGCAATACGATAGATCCAATGGTGCAGAATTGCGCACCAGACACGCTTCAAGCGCACCACATCTTTTGTGTGGTGTTTAGTGCATGTTTCTCCTCTTTTGAGTCTGAATGTGGTTCCAGTGTCTTCATGAAAGTTGTATCTACAGATTGTAGCTTTAATTTGCACTTGGTTTGATTCTAATTGGACATCTACAACTCCATATATGGCTGAAATACCCCACATAGGTCATGATGATTTCTTACCAAAATTCAGCACTGCTCTAAAACAAAGAAACAACGTAAAACTATGGAAAAATCCCTACTTAATCAAGTAAATAATAACATTAACATTTTATCAACTAAGAGAAATAGAATCAACAAGATATATCAATTAACTCCTCAAATTAACTAATAATCACACATAGTTAAAACTAAAAACAGTAAAACAATATGTATATGATGAAGAGTCGTCAATAGCTTTTCCTTTTGTTTTGTTGTTTTGCTAACCGGGTTGTAATCGTGTTCTCTTTAGTGAAATTATTGCTTATTTACTTTTACTATTGTCTCTAGTTTCCTTAAAGTTTCTATTTAAATTTACTTATGCTAAATCTTATGTATGTTGTGTTACCTTTTAGTTGTCCCCTAATTATATAAGCTAAGTCTGCATATTAAAGGCAAGAGTTATGTTAATAACTATCCATTCCAAAGTAGCCTATATCACAAGTATGTCAGAGATGTACTAATGGAGCAAGATATAAAAGAGTGAACAAAATACTGCAAAAACAAGTGCAGTAGAGAGTACATCGCAATATAGGTTCTATCCTCTGATGATTAGACGAAGGCAAAAGAAACTAAGATTTCACGTCATCTTGATAGCATAAATCTGGTGATACGCGCCTTTGTTGTCGCAAGCTTCAATTGAATCTAGGATGTGAGCAATGTAGTACCTTAGTTGCCTCTGGAAACATAAAGTAAATATTGTAGTTAAATTGGCTATAATGAAGTCAACATGAATTATGTTCCTCTACCTCTGATACACAAGCATGACAAGAACGATCTACCTCTACCTTTGATAAACGTTATAAGAAATAATATGCCTCTGCTTCTGATACACAAGTGTGACAAGAAATAATCTACCTCTACCTTTGATAATCACATCAAGCATTTTATTGATGACTCTGAACTTTTATGTTTCATTTGAAAAATTCAACGCTCCGAAAAATGTCAATGCGCAAAGAAGACAAAGCAACTCCACATCTTCTGATGAACTTTCTAAATCTGCTACGTGTTTGAAAGTCTTTAATGTTTGACTTGATCATAGTATCCTTTGATTCCCTATCCTCAATACCAAGATACACGAAATATTCACGAAGATATATGTATATTAATTAAAGATCAATTTTCCTTAATTAGTGATTGAAGATCTCCAACATTTACATTATCAGCAAACATTTATTCTCTGTATTTAAGAAGAACTCACTCAGTCCTTTATGGTGTGCAAGCGTGTGTGTGCGAGAGAGAGAGAGAGATATAATAGAAAAGGCTATGTGTTAAAAGTAGAAAATATGAAAAAACCAAGAACATATCAAACCAGTAAAATCAATCAATGTGTATTCACACACTTGTATTGATATAGGATTCAATCTATAACATCATCTCAATGAGAGTTAGAATCCTAACAACAAACTTTGTGTCAAATCATACACATACTAGTATTGATGTAAATATGTTCGATCGTTGCAATAATCTCTCATCATTAAAAAGGTAACTGAAAAGGTACTATAAACCTCATGAAGTTCAAAAACAGGATGCCAATATGTTGAATAAAAGTTATGGGATGTCAGCCTGGAGAGACTAGAGAAAACTACTCAAAGCCTAAAGAAGCAAAGTAAAGAACATTTGTATGACTATTAATGGAAATAGTGAATTAAGCCCTCAATTGTACTGAGGAAGAATATCTCCGTAAGGGGAGGAATAGATGTAGCAGTCCATCATCTCATAGGCAAAATTATTAGTGGATACAACATAATTTTTAGTGCAAAATAATGGAAATATTATAGTGTATTTTAACAATGAGTCTAACCAATTAGGGAGAAGCTTTCTAAAACTTTTATGATATGAATGTATGATCACATGTGCAGGTAATCCTTTAGAAGAAATGACAAGTAATGCAATTCCTAAATCAACATCTCTCTCGAACATTGAGTGGCAACAAGTCAACGATCCTCATCAGAACAAGATGATGCACTTGAAATTATTATGAAACAAGATTATCCTAAAAAATCATGTACTACATAGCGTGCCACCTTGGAAATCCTTTGGCTATAAGGTCTGAAGCCTTCCTTCTGTAGATTCAAGGACAAGGATTTTTCCTCAGGTATATTATGTTTTTGACTCATCATCTGATGGGAAATCAAAGCACTAGAATAGGTGACTGCATTTGGTGAATCAAAAAGAAGATCAAAACCAAGACAACTCTACCTTTGGTTAGAAGAGCATCTGATAGAAAAGTCCAACCAACTCATGTAAGACATGTGAAAGAACAATTGTGAAATTACTCTTATCTGCCTTCATCACATACCTTGTACTTTACTTCATTATTTTACATGCACATGTTTTTCCTTCCTTTAAGAATAATAGAAGGTTGGAGTTGCCTGCAACTGCAAATTTAGAATTCTAGCAGAAACGATGAAGTTGAAGTAGCAATGTGAATTTGCAAGGAAGGGGGGTTTGAATTAAAAATGTACCGTTCTAAAAATTTATGTTAAAAACTTAAGAAAATAACTCAAGATTGATCTTGGTTGTGAAAATAGAAAAAGAAGAACGTTCTTCTTTTTAACCAGAAAACCAAGAATGTTTTTGGTTAGTTAAACTCAACAATTTAACTTATCTATTTAACTTGATAATCAAACAGACTGAAAGTAAATAGATAAGGGAAGAAATACCATACAAGGATATATCCTAGTTCACCCAACTTGGGCTACGTCCAATCCTCACAACTGCGAGATTTTCACTAAGTGCTAAAATAGAGAACAATCTTGGTTTTACACACCTTGTTTCAGATCAACCTTGATATGTTACAAAAACAAATCCTTTCCATCCAGAAAAGAGTTCAATCAAATCACCTATCAATCTTTAGATAGGATTTTACAGTTCACCTTTTAATCATAAAAGGATTTCCTACAAGCTTACTCAAAACTATACTTCACACTATATCCTTGAGTTTACAATGATATGATTTAAAGTGTTTTGTCAGAATCTGAGAAGGCTCAACACTTCTTTGAGTACTGATTCTTTGATAGAGAAACACGTGAGAATGATTCTAGGAATCAAATGGGAAAATCAGAATTGATTCAATGCATGTGAGTGAGAGAAATTCAAGTATGATTGAAATGAGTAATTAATTGCTTAGTACTTGACGCTATGATTTTCCGTTGAGTTTGGTCTTCCTTTTATAGGCTTTAGGAAGGTTAGTGACAACCAAAAGAGCAGTTGGAAAGTGTTTTGCTGTAATGTGTCAGATTTTGACCAAAAACCAGACTTTTGGACATTGAATGTTACTGTTTTGAACATTATGTGTTTATGCTTCTGTGTTAATAATGTCTGATCTGTAGCTTCTCATTCTTGACTGTGATTATCCTTAGTTTACCCACACAAATGTCTAAGAGTTGTGCTTAATTGATTCAGATTAAGACTGCCTTTTGAATCGTGCAAAACAGACTAGAGAATGATTTAATAAGATTGGAGAATAATGGTTAGTAAACTAGAGAATGTTTGTATCATTCGGGACTGATGTCATCATACTTGGAGAATGATGTTGATCATTATAGAGATAGTTGTTAATCCTTCTAGAGAAAGATGTTTGCTGCTGAAGATCATGTGGAACATGTTGGAGAATGTTTATCAATCTGGAGATTGATGTTACACTACTAAAGAATGATCATTTGAAACTTTTGCTTTGAGTTGTGCCTTTGATCCTTTTGAGTGATCCTTTTGAGTGATCCTTTTGCCCAAATGAGAGATGTACATTCCTAGTATATGAACTGGAAATCCATTCGTGATTTGCAAGAGCTTTCCTTGCATTAAAAACTGATTTGATCTTGCTTGTTAGTTCTTGATGCTTAACTTTTGCCTTTGTTAATCTTTTGGAGTAGATCTTTCTGGTATGATCTTTGTGTACCTATTTCTGGTACCTTCGTAATAGGGACTGGTTTATCAACAAACCAGAAATGTTCTTGTCTATCGCAAGCCGTCAACTTTGGAGATTAATCTTATTTTTTATTCTTGATGCATTGCTTTGCTTTTGTTGATCATTTTCTCTTTGAATATGTTCAAAATTATCTTGAGTATATAATTATGTTCCTTTTAGTAAATATTGTGGATTTGCAATGTAGATTGATGTACTTTCATTGCCTAGATAAGTCTTAAACTAAAGAAGACTTTATTCTTTGTAAACCATAATGTTCTTGGATTAATGTTGTCAAAACTAAAACGTCATTGGATTTAAAGCTGTGAAAAGTAGAACGTTCTCCGTTTTTCCAGACTTCAATTTTAATAATTAGAACATTCTTCGTTTTTCAAACTATTGTCCAAAATGATTAGAATGTTGTAAAAAAATTTCTTTGTTCTTGATAGTCAAGCTGGAGAATGATGTTAACATGCTCGAGAATGATCTTGATCATGTTAACATGCTAGAGAATGATCATTCTTGAACTTGGAGGATAATCTTGTTTGATTCATTATATTTTATACCTTTTCTACTTTGTATTTTGAATTGATTCTTTGTTGAGATGGATCCTTTATAATCCTTGAAGATTCCTGATTATATGATTTTGAAATCCAGAAGTAATGATTGTGAAATATAGGAACAATTTCTTCTTCAACAGAGGAGATCATTTGTTCTTGAAATGTCAGAACTGTGGAAAACGTTCTATGTTTTCCAGACTTCTGTCAAGAACGTTCTGCGTTCTGTCTTTGTATTTTTGCTTCATTTTAAAATGATATTGCTTCTGATTTATGGCATAGTGTGATCATTGATTGTTGTATTTGATCATCTTCTTAATGAAAATGCTATCTTAAAGATGTAATAATCATTCTTTTGAATGATTGATATATGATACATTTCTTTTGAGATTACTTCGTTATTGAGTGGATACTTGTGCACTTTGATGAAGTGAATGGCTTCTTGCTTGTTCACTTATATAATTCATGTTCCTTAAACAAAAATCAATTGCAATCATTAGTAAACCACCAATTATAAAACTTAATCTTTTATTTCATAAGGTTTGTTATCATTAAAACATACATCAAAAAGGTTTTTTGCCTTAACAATCTCCCTCTTATTGATGATGACAAGCATTTTGAATAAATCATAAGTTTTATGGATGGATATAAATAAAATGCAAGAATGTTAATAAATATGTAATTAAACTCCCCTTAAACACATGCAAGATTAATTCTTGTCGTTCTAATTAAACTTCCCCTAAACATATGCAAGAGGTTAATTCTTAAGATTCTTCATTAATTAATTTCATCCTATATCCATCATATATTTCTCTCCCCCTTTTGGCATCTATCAAAAAGATTGGGGAATAAAAATGAAGTACATTGGTAGGGAGCAATAGTATGAATATCTTACTCATAGTAATCATGTTGTTGATAAATGCATTCATATATCAAACAAGTCAAGTTTGCATTTAGCATCAAAGAACATAACATGTATGATGATCAATAATCATTTTAGTCAATAATTCAATCAAGATATGGATAATGATAACAAAAATTATATGACATAATTATATCCAAACATATGCAAACATTTTAATACACTTGAAAAAACTTTCAATGAATATATATTTCTCATTTAAAAAAATGAGTTGACTTCAATTTTAAGAAAAATAATGTTTTCTAAAAACACCGTCTGAATACTATGAAATTAATATTCTTTAATATTTTCAAATTTTCAAAACACAAGTAAGATGTCTCTTTTCTCTTTGTCCTCTTTCACAAGAGATATTTTAATTTGAACATGATAATGAACGTATACATGGAAGCAATATAAGATGAATGTGATATCATGTCCAATATAATTTCTCTCTTTACAAAATATTTTTAAGCTAATAATGTTTTTGTTGTTAAAAAACTAACTTTTTAAATGGATCAAAAATATATCAAGAGATTTGCTCACATAAAAAATATTTTTTCACAATGTTTTTTGAAAACACGCAAATGAACAACAATAAGGCACATGTTCAAGGTTACTTTCATTAGTAAGTGTTTATGAGACTTTTTGATTTTCTATTTCTATCAATTATGCATAAAAGATATTTAAACTCTTCAGATAAATTTTCACAAAAAGAAATAAGCAACAAATAAGACTCATTGAAAAGACATATTTTAATATGCCTCAAAATGCTAAAGTATAAATTTTTGACTTCATGCCATAATTTTTTTTTTTTGAGTTTTAAAGCAACAAGACACACATATCATTTTCATGAAGATCAAACATATGGATATATATTTAAACCATGTTGAAGAAGGATAGAAATTAGGCATATGCATGTACAAGTAATGACAAAGAGTTATGTGATCAATTTAAACTTTAAAGTCATATTTGCATACAAAATAGTATGCATTATTAATTTAAAGAGCATCCAATCAATCACATAATATCATTAAAAAAATATTCATTCTTATCATGATGCAACTATCATAAGAATTAAGATTAAGTGTACCTCATTTAGTGATTTTGTTCAACGACGACTTCTTTAACTGTTGCCTCCTCCTTATTAGTTCTTCCAGGTTCATCAAGATGTAGATGCACATCAATTAAGCCAAGCATGACAACAACTCACCATAGTCAAGCACTTGTTGCATGTAAGACCCATAATTTTAAAGTACACTTTATGTACTTATGTATATTTTGGATTTTGGCTCGGAGGCTTTTTAGCCAAAGTTAATAATATTTTGGGGTTTTATGATCAAAAAGATATTTTAATGCCGATTAAAATTTCTCGTCGATAAGTAAATTGAAATTAACTGCGGTGAATCCTTACGGAGAATTTAATGCGTTTCGGGTGAAATGGTAATTTAACAAATATCTAGATATTTTGAGATATTTGTTAAGTTATGTTTATTATATATTTATGTGTTTGTTTGGAGGGAAAAAGAAAGGAAAACTAGAAGGAAGGAAAAGGAAAAGAAAAGAGTATATAAAGGAAGGAAGGAAAAAGGAAGAAAGGAAAAACAAAGGAAAGAAATAGAAAGGAAGGAAAATCATAAAACTCCATCTTCTTCCTCTCTGCTACCCGCGAAGCTTCTCCCTCCTTCCTCCATTGTTGTTCATTTTTGCTTCCCTTGCTTTCCTTTGAATTTGAAAATAGAAACCCAAGGATTAGTGAGTAAGAGAGCAAGGTTTTCTCAGCTTCATACTCCCTCTTTGATTCGAAAACGAAGTAAAACGGTATTTGAGATTCAAACACAAACCTCCCCGTTTCACCTAGATCTAAACGTCGTTTCAAGAAGTGATAGAAGGGAAGGTTGCTCACCTCCATACTACGGCGCTAGTGGACCAGTTTTGGAAGCG
>NC_021160.2:37374901-37380423 GCF_000331145.2 Cicer arietinum | reverse complement strand
TTTTTTACTCTTGGGAACTTGGGAGACTTGTGCCCTAGCATAGAAACTCAAAGACGGCCGTTTCTAACGCCATTGAAGCAGTTTTATCAAGAATCATCCATGAATCATTCTTGTAATTCTTCTTTAATCCTTATCTTTTGTATCTCTGTCATGAGTAACTAAACCCTATTTGTTAGGGATGAGTGTAACCAGATGAAACCCTTATTTTTCTGATTTGATTTCTAGTTATATGAATGAGTTTATTGAATTGTTTTTCTCATCTCTGTGCTTAATGCTTTTTATTGCTTGATCAACATTAAAATGTTCTACGATTTGTATTTTGAAACGGAAGTGGACTTTACGAATGCTTGAGATGAGAAATTCATGAATTTGTAGTCTAGGGATAGATGCAGGTCATGAAACCAATTAAATTAGTTGCAAAGCAATAATTTACAAGAGAATTTCTATACGGTAATGCTTAATTCTAATCTTAAATCCACTAAGGAATTAGGGGTTACTTTGGAATTAAAGGTTCTGTCACTAAGACATTAGGGCAAGAATAATAAAGAGAATTCGGTAATAATTCAATAAAGGAATTCAGTAACTAGGATCAAATTAGACATCCAGGTTGGATTCGAAGTGAAACTCATCACTGACATTTTTCTCATTATAAAAGATCAATTTTATTATTGTTGTTAATTTCAAACATTATTTCAATCAACTTGGGAACCTTTTTGTTCAATTCTAGTAATCAAATATAATTCAATAGTAAAACGCAATCCTTGAGTTCGACACTCGGTACTACCGTTTTATTATTACTTGCAACGATTCAGTACACTTGCTGAAACGCAATCAAGTTTTTGGCGCCGTTGCCGGGGATTGCCATATCACTATTGAATTTAGTTTATTTACTGAATTGAAATTTTTTGCTCTGCAATAAAATTTTTTCTTTTATTTTATTTCAAAAAAAAAAATATTTGTTTCAAAACTGCTTGTTTTTACTTAATTATTTATTTTTCTTTATTTTAAACTCTTCATTACTCACAATCTGTCTAACCTTGTATGCGAGGCCAGTCCTCAGCTGAACTTATCTTTGATCCAGAAATTGAAAAAACAGCGAAAGCACATAGAAAGGCAGCTCGAGAAAGGAGACAAAGGGAAAGACATTTAGTTGTGGAAGAAGAGATTTTGGGTGATTGTGTCATATTTACTGAAATGGCCGACCCACCACCACCAGAACGTACTCTCGGAGAATATGGGAATCAAATTAGAAATCGTGCTCGATTACCCATTCATCACCAACCGGTTAGAGTCAATAAGTTTGAAATAAGTCCTGCTCTATACCGAGAGTTGAGGGAAATTCATTTTACCGGTAGACATAACGAAGACGCTAATAAACACCTCACAAATTTCTTTGAATTATGTGAAACAGTGAATGTGGATGGTTTGTCTGAAGAAACCAAGAAATTGAAGCTATTTCCATTCTCTTTGATAGATGATGCTAAGGAGTGGTTTCTTTCATTCCCCGCCGACAGCATCACCACATGGGATGATCTTGAGGATAAGTTCTTGGAACAATATTTCCCCCCAGCCATGTTCGTTAGAAAGATGCAAGAAATCACCGGTTACAAACAGAAAGAGGGGGAATCTCTTCGTGACACTTACAGGAGATTCAAAAACTTACTTGCCGGATGTCCTAATCATGCTTATGACGACACTGCCCAAATGCAAATATTCTGTAATGGCTTGAGGCCGAGCACTAGAATTATGTTGGATGCCACAACTGGTGGTTCTTTGAATTACAAAACCGCAGCATAAGCACGAAAGATTATTGAGATCATGGCATCAAATGAAAAGATGATGTTGTATGACCGAAGTGGTGGTACAACCAGTGGTTTAATGGAATTGAATGTTATGGATGGGTTAGCTCCAGACAGGCTACTATCGAAGATGGAAGAGGTTATCGCCACTGAGATAAAGAAGGGAATGGCAGCTCTAAATATACAACCACAAGTGGTCCCCGTCAAACTACTAAAGCAGACTAGTTGTAGCCTTTGTGGAGGAGCAAGAATCTGGAAACTCAAGTGGGTTAACTTGCTCAACAAATGGCACAAAGAACGACTGGATATTTGCCTAGTGACACAGTTACGAATCCACGAAATTATGTCAATGCCGTGACAACAAGGAGTGGCAAGGTAAGTGAACAAGTACCACTTAAAGTCAAACAAAGTGTAAGCACTTCAAGCTCGACCCACTCAGAAGAAACAGTCACACCGACCTTAGTGGAAGAGCACACCACTCTTGAAAAGGAGGAAGAACATGTGGTACAAAAAAGGGAACCACTGCCAAAACCAGAAATTCGACTTCCGTTTCCTCAAAGGTTAAAAAAGGAAGAAACAGAAAAACAATTCGGTAAGTTCCTTGATGTTTTTAAAAAATTACAAATTAACATTCCTTTTGCAGAGGCACTAGAACAGATGCCAACATACGCCAAGTTCATGAAGGAGATTCTGTCGAAGAAAAGAAAAATCGGTGGTGAAACAGTGATGCTAACCGAAGCATGTAGTGCTATACTACAGAGAAAACTTCCGCCGAAGCTCAAGGATCCTGGAAGCTTCTCAATCCCGTGTGCCATTGGAAATAGAACTTTTGGGAAGGCTCTGTGTGATCTTGGGGCTAGTGTAAGTCTTATGCCCCTTTCCATATACAAAAAACTGGGCATTGGAAAAGTCAAAGACACACAGCTGATGCTACAATTTGCGGATCGCTCAATGAAACACCCTTATGGAGTGGTGGAAGATGTGTTGGTTAAAGTGGATAAGTTCATTTTTCCAGTGGATTTCGTGGTACTAGACATGGAGGAAGACAATGACATTCCTTTGATTTTGGGGAGACCGTTCTTAGCAACAGGGCGAGCTATGATTGATGTAGCCGATGACACCTTAACCTTTAAGGTAAATGAGGAAACAGTTACATTCAATATTTTAAAAGCCATGGAACATTCAAACGAAAGAGAAGGGTGCAACCGAATTGAGATTTTTAATTCGATAGTCGATGAAGAAGGTGAACATCAAGGACACATTATGCCATTAGAAAGAGTGTTATGCCTACCCCAAGATGTTGTTAAAGAAAGTAAAGATCCGAAGGTGAAAAACGTTTTAGCCATGTTAGAAGCATCACCATCTTACTCCCCCCGTTTCCCCACTACATGGGAGGGGTTGAAAAGGAATGAAGATGAATATGTAGAGAAAAAGAAAGATACGCCATCGGCTGCACTCAAGCAATTGCCACCTCACTTGAAATATGTATCTCTTGGTGAGAAGGATGATGTGTTCTTCCTGTCATATATGCCACCTTGACAGTAGTTGAGACGTCAAGCTCAAGACACTAAACGAGCGCTTATTGGGAGGCAACCCAATTTTATATCCTTTGCACCGTATTTATTTATTGCATTTCAGATTTATTTTACTTCATTTAGTTCCAATTTTAGTCTCTAATTTCTAGTTCTCTTAGTTTTGATGTTTGGTATGAGCAAGGAATCAAAAAAGATGCGTTGAGAAGCGATTGTATAGCTCCAAATGACAGAACGCGCGCCCAAGCGCTTTTTCCAGCAAAACGAACTAAGTATACTGGCGACCATAACGGAACATGAGCAGATGATCTAAACGAGAATCCTTGAACTACTAAACTGAGAGAAGTTTTCTTTCCTTTTTTTTTTTTCTTTCTGTTGTTTGTCCAGTTGCTTTCCATTTTCTCGTTTTCTTTGTTTAATGTCATTGTATGTTGACTTTCTTTTCTTTATTTTTTTTCCTTTCACTAAATGTGTACTATGATGAAACAGTTGTACTAACTTGCACTTAATCTTAAAATTTCTGTTTGTGATTTCGCAAGTTAAATTTTATTTCTTAGATTATGTTATTGCTCAAGTCGACAAGCCTTCCTAATGCATGCATTCTTGATTACTAAATGGTTGTAGAAGGCTAATATGCCATCAATTTTTCAAAAATACAATTTTAACTTTTCAGAAGCATGTTGGCTTTATTTTGATTGTTCATACTCTCTCTTATTATCCTAGCTGTGAGCTTTTGAGCCTAAACACTTAAATTCTTTGTTGTGTGATTATCCAGACATGTGTTATCCCTCTAGAACTTGCACTAATTCTGACTTGCATCACATGTAATTTATGCATACATTGAGGCAATTTTATTGGTCGTTTGAGCCTTTCTAACTACCCTATGAAAATTTTAACCTTTGCTAGCCCCTTTGAGCCTTGCCCTTTTATTTCGGTTACTAGCCACATTACAAGCAAAACACCTGACTTTAATTAAATCACCTTACTTGGAGTTAGGTAGAAAAAAATTCTTGTCTTGAAAAAATTCTAAGTTTGGGGTTGCTCATGGAATAGCAACTTTCTAAGTTTGGGGTGGTGATTCTCAGAAAAAGAAAAATAAAATAAAAAATAAAAAAATAAAAAATAAAAAGAAGAAAAAGAAAATGAAAGAAAAAAGAAGAAGAAAAGGTGAAAAAAAAAATAATATCTTCTTGGTTATTTTGTCAATGTCTGAGAATCTCCATAATGAAAAGGTGAAAAAAAAAATAATATCTTCTTGGTTATTTTGTCAATGTCTGAGAATCTCCATAATGAAAAGGTGAAAAAAAAAATAATATCTTCTTGGTTATTTTGTCAATGTCTGAGAATCTCCATAATGAAAAGGTGAAAAAAAAAATGGTAGACTAAGGTGGAAATGTATGCCTAACTCCAAGTGGTAAAGCCTACTATCCTAAAATGTCCTACCCTTACCTAAGCCCCATTATAACCCGAAAGTCCCCCAAAAATATATGTGTTTACTGATTGTGATTGCTAACTAGAATTTTTTCAAGCCTATGGTAGCGTGATGCATGTTCTAGGATTTGAGTGATAAATTCATAAACTTTTCTAAACACTTGAGAGAAATTTTGGTGAGATTGTGTGAAGAGAGAGTTGAATTTGATGAATGAATGCCAAGGTGTACAAATCTTGTTGTCTGTATTTTTGAAAACAACCATAGAGCATGATGAATGTTTTGCAGTAGCAAGAACTTTGAAATTTGAGTTTGATGTAATTTGAGAAATTGAATTTAAGTGTGCATTTAACAGGACCAAATATGAAATTAATTGTTGCTTGGGGACAAGCAATAGATTAAGTTTGAGGTTGTGATGACTCTTCATCATATGCATATTTTCCCACTGTTTTAGTCTTATTTATCCTCAATCATCAGTTAAATTAAGGATTTATTTAATACATTTTGTTGATTTTTGTTCTTTGAGTTAATAAAATTTTTTTTGTTTTTATTTCGTTGATTAAGTAGGAATTTGTCGTAATTTTACATTGCGTTTTGTTTTAGTGCAGTGCTGAATTTTGGTGAAAAATCAACATGACATATGTGGAGTATTTCAGCCATATCTGGAGTTCTAGATGTCCAATTAGTGTCATTCCAAGTGCTAATGAAAGATACGATCCATATCTACAACTTTCATGAAGACACCGGGACCAAATTCAGAAG
>NC_021160.2:37348866-37374192 GCF_000331145.2 Cicer arietinum | reverse complement strand
TGGAAATCGTTTAAGTCAAAAGTGTATTAAGAATGGGGAATCTCTTAATATGACTGTTTGCTTAACGTTTTGTTTTGAAAATCATTAAGTTAAATCGGTATTAAGAATGGGGAATCTCTTAATATGACTGTTTGCTTAACGTTTTGTTTTGAAAATCATTAAGTTAAATCGGTATTAAGAACGGGGAATCTCTTAATGACTTATTTAATTAATGTTGTTTGAAAGTCGTTTAAGTTAAATGGGTATTAAAAATGGGGAATCTTTTAATATCTGCATTTGCTTAACGATTGTTGTGGATGGAGTCTGTGTATGCTCATGCATTTCATTTTGGTAAATTGTGTTGACCCGTGATAGGTGACACCATGGTAACTGTACTGACCCGTGATAGGTGGTACGTTTACGATTTACGTTTTTGGTGAATTGTGCTGACCCGTGATAGGTGGCACCTCGGTAAACAATATTGGTCTGTGATAGGCGGTACGTTTACGATTCACGCTTTTTCTTTTAGTAAATCGTGTTGACCCGTGATAGGTGACACCTCGGTAAACTGTACTGACCCGTGATAGGTGGTACGTTTATGATTTACGCATTTTAGTAAATCGTGCTGACCCGTGATAGGTGGCACCTCGGTAATTGGTACTTTGGCCTGCGATAGGCGGTACAATTATGATTTACGGCCCTTCGAGGAGGGTTTTGGTTTGGAATTCCAAGTCCATGCATTTTGGCATATACGCATTGCATAAGGGTGCTTGGCACGCGAGTCGTATTTGATTTGAGTTTATGATTGAGTGATTTGAATTTTGATTCATCCTGGTAATCACGTTGAAGGTGCTAAGTGTTATGTGTTGGTTATTGGGTGTAAGTATGATGGTTATCGAGATCCCATTTGCCGTGGTAATCGCGTAGGAATTGCTAAGTGTTAGGTTGTGGACTTGATTAGGAATGACTTGAGTTAATTCATGAATTTTTGGAAAAATGATCAGGGAAATCGAGTTCCCAATGCATTGGATGGGTAAACAGGGACTTGGCCAAATTGACAAAATCGATTAGCCAATCGATTTTGTAATCAGTTTTCGAAAATCATTTACGAAATTGATTGCCCAATCGATTGGGCCTTAAGTCAGGGACTCATCCATATTCGACCAAATCGATTTGGAAATCGATTGGCTTAAAACCTGGGAGCTCAGTACTCACTCAATCGATTGCCAAATCGATTGATTCAGCCCAGGATTCTGTTTTCATTAAAAACCTTCACCCCAATCGATTTCCCAATCGATTGGCTCAGTGAAAATCCTCAGTTTGAGTTAGATGATTGATTACTCATTAACTTCTCCATGTCTTGATTTGTTATGTGTTAATTAGGAGATTGAGAACTTCATTTCACTTTCATCTTTAATTGGCAAAGTATTGTATGAACGTTTCGCATATTGAAAATCCTGTTAAGGGGCATGCTTAGTTGAAAAGTTATTTTGAGCATTTAAAAACTTAATTGTTATGTGTTAACTGTTATTTTTTTTGGTTGGTGACCCTTTACAATTATTGTGGAAATCTGGGCTTTGCCCTCAGATGAGAGTCAGGACGGTCCTACCGGTTCGTACCCTACGGACGGGAATGGAGATGGGAACGCTTGACTGCAGTTACGTTAGGAGGATCTCACGGGGCGCGTGGAGATCACTCAGGGTGTATAGCTTTTTGTTAGGATGATCAGATTAGGATGATGTATAGGGACTAGGTGTCCTTCTTTTTGGATTGGAGTATTTTTAGTTTGGAAAACTGCACTTATACTAATATTGTCAGTTTGACATCTTATTTGAATGGGTTCCATGTACCATTTGTTGTTGTGTAAATGTTTTGGATTTATAATTGGAGAAACTTTTCCGCTGCTTGTAAATTATAATGATTCAATTATTTATCCAAAGGCATTTTCTGATTTAATTCTTTGTTTGTTTTTAATTACTTTAAAAAAAAAATATACCCTCGCTTTGAAAAACGGGGTGTTACATTGCACATAATTCTCTTGTTTGCCATATCCTCCACAAAAGACACAATTCTTGGATGATTGTTCAAAGGCATGTCAACCTCTGTAGTTATACCTCCAGCAACAGCAATTTTGGTACCAATAATAAATTCCTCCCAATTAGTTTTAACAATAATTTGATCATGGGGAGATGTTTTGGAGGAAAGTTTAATAGTGAGGTAGGTGTAGGAGTGTCAAGTGGTTCAAACTCATTGTAGAAGTTGCTGATGTTCTTCAACCATGATAGATAACATAGTTTTGATTTGATGAAGCATATTTACTATCAAGAACGTTTTGGAAAATGTTCTGCTTTTTTGGATAATGTTCTGCTCTTTTGGAGAATGTTCTTCTTTTTTGGAGAATGTTATGCTCTTCTGGAGAATGTTTTGCTTTTCTGGAGAATATTTTTGTACTACTTTCAGAATGTTATTGGTTAGTTAAAATCAACATTTAACTTATCTATTTAACTTGATAATCAAATATACTGAAAGTAAATAGATAAGGGAAGAGATACCACACAAGGAAATATCCTGGTGCACCCAACTCGGGCTACGTCCAATCCTCACAACTGTGAGATTTTCACTAAGTGCTAAAACAGAGAACAATCTTAGTTTTACACACCTTATTTCAGATCAACCTTGATCTGTTACAAAAACAAATCCTTTCCATCCAGAAAAGAGTTCAATCAAATCACCTATCAATCTTTAGATAGGATTTTACAGTTCACCTTTTAATCATAAAAGAATTTCCTACAAGCTTACTCAAAACCATACTTCACACAATAGTCTTGAGTTTACCATGATATGATTTAAAGTGTTTTGTCAGAATATGAGAAGGCTCAACACTTATTTGAGTTTTGATTCTTTGACAAAGAAATACATGAGAGTGATTCTAGGAATCAAATGGAACTGATTCAATGTATGTGAGTGAGAGAAATTCAAGTATGATTGAAATGAGTAATGAATTGCTTAATACATGAAGATCTTTTTTTCCTTTGAGCTTGGCATTCCTTTTATAGGCTTTAGGAAGGTTGATGACAGCCAAAAGAGTCGTGGAAAGTGCTCTGTTGTAATGTGTCAGATTTTTACCAAAGGCAAGACTTTTGGACATTGAATGTTACTGTTTTGAACATTATGCATTTCTGCTTCTGTGTTAATAATGTCTGATCTGTAGCTTCTCATTCTTGACTGTGATGATCCTTTATTTATGCACACAAACATCTCAGAGATATGCTTAATCGATTCATATTATGGCTGCCTTTTGAATCGGGCAAAACAGGCTAGATAATGATTTAATAAGACAGGAGAATGGTGGTTAGTAAGCTAGATAATGTTTGTATCATTCCGGACTGATGTCATCATACTTGGAGAATGATGTTTATCATTCTAGAGATAGTTTTTAATCATTCAGGAGAAAGATGTTTGCTGTTGGAGATCATGTGTAACATGCTAGAGAGTGTTTATCAATCTGGAGACTGATGTTACACTACTGGAGAATGATCCTTTGACACTTTTGCTTTGATTTGTGCCTTTTATCCTTTTGAGTGATCCTTTTTCCCATATGAGAGATGTACATTCCTATTATATGAACTGGAAATCCATTCACGATTTGCAAGAGCTTTCCTTGCATTAAAAATGGAGTTGATCTTGCTTGTTAGTTCTTGATGCTTATCTTTTGCCTTTGTTAATCTTTTAGAGTAGATCTTTCTGGTATGATCTTTGTGTACCTACTTCTGGTGCCTTCGCAATAGGGACTGGTTTATCAACAAACCATAAATGTTCTTGTCAACTTTGGAGATTAATCTTGTTTTTTATTCTTGATGCATTGCTTTGCTTTTGTTGGTAATTTTCTCTTGAGTATATAATTATGTTCCTTTATAGTAAACACTGGGAATTTGCAATGTAGATTGATGTACTTTTATTGTCCAGATTGATCTTAAACTAAAGAAGACTTATTCTTTATAAACCAAAATGTTCTTAGATTTATGCTATCAAAATCGGAACGTTCTTGGATTTAAAGCTGTGAAAAGGAGAACATTCTCCATTTTCCAGACTTCAGTTTTAATAATAATAACATTATTCGTTTTTCAGACTGTTGTCCAAAATGATCAGAATATTGTCAAGAATTTTCTTCGTTCTTGGCAGTCAAGCCGGAGAATGATGTTAACATGCTGAACATTGTTGTTAGCATATTGGAAAATGATCTTGATTCATGTTAACATGCTGGAGAATGACCATTCTTAAACTTGAAGGATAATCTTCCTTGATTCATCATATTCTATAGCTTTTCTACTTTGTATTTTGAATTGATCCTTTGTTGAGACGAATCCTTTATATTTCTTGAAGAGTACTAATTATATGATTGTGAAATCCAGAAGCAATGATTGTGAAATCCAGGAGCAATTTCTTATTCAACAGAGGAGATCATTTGTTCTTGAAATTTCAGAATTGTGGAGAATGTTCTCCGTTTTCCAGACTTCTGTCAAGAATGTTCTCCGTTCTGTCTTTGCAATTTTGCTTCCTTTTCTAATGATCTTGCTTCTGATTTATAGCATAGTGGGATAATTGATTGTTGTATTTGATCATCTTCTTTATGAAGATGCTGTCTTGAAGATGTAATAATTATTCTCTTGAATGATTGATATATGATACATTCATTTTGAGATTACTTCATTATTGAGTGGGTACTTGTGCACTTTGATGAAGTGAATGACTTCTTGCTTGTTCACTTATACAATCCATGTTTCTTAAACAAAAATCAAGTGCAATCATTAGTAGACCACCATTCATAAAACTTAATCTTTTATTTCATAAGGTTTGTTGTCATTAAAACACACATCAAAAAGATTTTTTGCCTCAACAAGTAACTCAATTTATTAACTACAAAAGTGATGCGTGATCATGATATGGTGAGATACATGAGATTAGTCCTTTTAAAATTTGAACACTTTGTTTTTTTTTCCCCATAAAATATTACATTTTTTATTCTTGATAAAATTATCATTTAAACAGTTTTAATCCATTATAGAATGAAACAAGTTTAATTGTCTTTCAACTTTTGAACTTTGGAATGAATTTTTATAAATATGTTTAGAACATATTAAATATGAATTGTTTAACCTCTATAAACTCAAGAAAAATAAAAGTAACTAAAAATATGGACTTAAAAATATGATTTTTTTTTCTTTCAAAATATTAGTAATCGAATTTTGGACTATTTTTGTGTAGAAATTTTTTATAGTACCGTAAACATTATTAAAAAAAAAACAATCAGAAATATATATTGATATTTCAACTGAGACTTAAAATACTTATTGCATTATGATTTTGTATAGATCAAAGAATGTTAGTTTTTGTTTTGTAGAACTAAAAACAAAATTCTAAATTTGTAAAAACTAAAAACTTATTTATCCCTCTATTATAATTGTTAATGTAGCGTGTGTTTGTCATCAAACAATTAATTTTATATAATATAAAATAAACTCAAATAGTAATTATCAATTTTGGTGGAATTTTTTATATACAAATTTACTTTAAATAATAGAATTCTTTTTCATATTTAAAATAAAAAATATACAACATAAGTATTAAAACCAAAATTTAGATAACGTTTTTTGGCATACAAAATTTAGATGAGTTAACATAATATAGATATTGTGCAACTGAAAAAGAAAAACAAATTAAACCAAAACAAGCATTATACCTTGTAAACAAAAAAAAAAACATCATACAATATTTTATTTATCACAATTAATTTAATCACAAAGAACTTTTTACTTTAATCATATCTATTTAAAAATATTAAAAAAATTTATTTACAATTGATTAATAATATAAAAAAAAATTATATTAATTGTGTATCCAAGTTAATCTCATAAAATATACAAACAAAATACAATAGAAAAACGAACAAACTAACACTAGCATGCTTGGAGGTACGACAAGAAAAGATATACAAAATTATAAATTATTAATTTGAGATAATAATTTTTAAGTAAGTAATAAAATATGGTTTTTTTTTTCTAAGTAGGAGAATGTACATTAATAAATTAAGGCATTTGTTTTTATATGTCAAATTCTCTCTTGTTTTCTATATATAAGACAATTGAATTATAATTTGATGAATAAAAATTAATATTTTTAATATATATTATAAATTAAATACATCAACTTTTATGAATCAAATACATGAATTTTTGTTAACTACTTTATAACTTTTCTTATATTAAAGGTGAGAGGCAGTAATTTGAATTTGAGATTGATGGTTACATTAATTATGAAAATATAGTAAATATAACTATAGTCCAGCTAATCCAAAGTAAAAAAATAGGTAATATCATTAAAGTTGATCTTCTAACTCTTTTTAAAGATAAAATTTAATTTAAATAGGTAAACATTTTATTAGTCGTAAACTTCTTTTTAATAAATTTTTTGAGTCATAAGATTTAAGAATTTAAATTATTAAAAATGATATTTTCTAACAATAGTTTTATATGTGTATATGCAAGTAAATTTTATACAAATAATAAACAAATTTATTTTATATAAAATTATAAATATTTGTCAAATATTATATATATATATATATATATATATATATATATATATTATTTTTAAAAAATATAATTGTTATAGTTCGACGATTGTGATTGACTAACATATAAAAACTTTTACAATATCAATATATATAAATTTTTAAACAACACTTAATGGAAGAATTATGCTCACTATTTTTTGCTTATGAGAAAACTCCTCCACTCTATCTCAGTGGTAGTTTTGATGACGGTTGAGATAAACATCTCTCAAAGACTATAATTTTTTAAGAGAATTATTTTTTTTACTTTAGTAATATTAGTTAGTATATATAGATATTAAAATAAAAAAAGAAAATATTTAAAATTATACTCAAATAAAAAATGGACAATATTTTCACTTAATAGAAGATTTGAGCTATATAGCCCATTGAAGACCAGAATATTTTTGATTTTGTCTAATATTAAGGTTATATCATTTTTTAATAACAACTTAAAATATGTTGTGCTTATAAAACAAAACATAAAGATATGTTGTAAGAACTAAGAATCTATAATCAAATTTAACAATATATATATTACTTTTTTTTAAAAAAATTTTAAAACAATACTTAATGAAAGTATTATGCTCTCTATTTTTTGCTTATGAGAAACTCCCTGACTCTCCGTCTCAGTGGTGCTCTAAAGACTCTTGAGATGAGCGACTGTCCAAAGTTTTAATTTTTTAGGGGAGCTTAAATATTTTTTTGTCTAATTAGTTATCATATATATATATATATATATATTAGAATACAAATAACAATATTTATTTAAAAACATATTCAAATAAAAATGGAAAATATCTCCACTCAATAGAAGATTTGAGCTATAATACATATTAGACATGATAACATTTTAAATTTAGTTAAATAGCACATGTGATCCCTTAACTTAATTTCAGTTAATGTTGTAGTCATTTATTTATTTTTTTCTTTCACAATTTGGTTCTTTATTTTAATTTTAAGTGACAATTTGATATTTTATGTTTTAAAATGTCCACAATGTTATCCTTCTTTTTTTTTTTTGCAAAAATTCAAAAAATTCATCAAAAGTTTCAAACAAAATCCATAAAATTAATTATTATCCTCAATATAATGCAAATTTCATCAAATTCATAACTTAAATCTTTAAATAAAATCATATTTTCATCTCTAATAACATCAAATAAAGAATAAAAATATGAGTTTATTTGAAGATTTGAGTTACGAATTCAATGAAATTTGTATTATATTGAAGAATATAATTAATTTTGTGGATTTTATTTAAAAATTTTGATAAATTTTATGAATTTTTGTAAAAAAAAAAAGGATAACATTGTTGACGTTTTAAAACATAAAAGATCAAATTGTCACTTAAAATTAAAATAAAGGACCAAATCGAAAAAAAATAAAGGACTAAAACATTAACTGAAATTAAGTTAAAGGACCACGTGTTATTTAACATTTAAATTTTGTCTAATATTAAGAGTTATATTATTCTTTAATAATAACTTAAAAATATGTGGTGCTTATAAAAAAAACATAAAGTTATATTGTTAACATCCAGAAATTTACAAAAAAAAATGATAACTCTTCTAATTTTGATGGTGACATTTTAATTAAAGAATTATAAATCATTCGATAAGTTTTAACAATTAAATTAAAATTAAAATATATGATATTGAATTACTTGAATACATTAATTTTTTTTTTCAATGTATGTATATCTTATAAAATATTGTAAAAAAAATTAAACTCAAATTGTTAAAATCTTATTTGAAAAACATCAGAAATTAAATAGTTAAATTATATTGATTTTCATCCATTTTTTAACAAAAATTAAAAATAATTTATGAAAGTTTTAATCACCATTGTATTATTAATAATTTTGAAAAAAATATAATAAATAATATTTAAATAATTACAAAGGTATAATATTTTAATCACAATTATATTATTAATAATATTTGACTATTTATTATTAGTGTTAATATAAGTTTTAAACTAGCTTCCAATAAAAAAAATAAAAAATAAGACATACATTCTCGATATAAACTAATTTCATACAAAATTCAACAATAATATTGTATTTTGCCAAATCATCACACTAAGGATATTTTTAAATTTAGTGTCATATGACAAAATAATAGTTTTCCATTGAAATACATAAAATATTTTAACTAATTATGTATGTCCATGAAACTCTAAAAAATATTATTTTACTATATCTCACTATTTTTATAAGAGTATATTAAAAAAATTCTTAAAAAAGAAATAATGTTAAAAATAACTTTATCAGATAAAAGTTTAATGTAAATCTAATTTCCACTAATAATATATACCTATTAAACTTTTATATATATATATATATATATATATATATATATATAATTTTAAATAAAATGATTTGTTGATTTACATGAAATTACTTTTTAATGGATGTCATTTAAATGTTACAATTAAATTATAAAAAAACGCAACTTATAACTAAAAATTGGTCAAAGAAGTATATTTCTAATTTAATCCTAGTAGATGTAAATTAACAAACTCCTTAAAATAATTAAATATGAAATAGTATTCATTAAACTTTTTTATTTTGTTTATACTATATATGAATCACCAAATAATACATTGAACACAATTTTTCATTTTCAAAATAAATAAATAAATAAATAATCAATTTTTGTGTTTTAACAAAACATTAAATACGAAATCTAAACAAAATTAGTGAAATCTAACAATGCAAAATACTTCGAATTGAATAACGAATTACTCTTGTGAAAGAAGTTTCTATCTCAGATACTGTTATATTTAATACCCATCAAACACACAAATCTTCAACTTCAATCTTATGACTTTGTTGTAATAACATCCACAGAGTCTTGGCACTTCTCAGTGCCTCTGTACGGAACAACTAAAATCTACTTTACAAAAAGCAAAGGAACCCGATTCTCCCTATGAAAATTACAATTGAATCTCCACCGTTCAATTAATTCAAACTCAAATTCAACCCTTGATCTTCTCTCTCTCTTTATCATCCCAAATTCATTTTCTTTTCAGTTTTCAGTTACAATTTCACAAACACCATTTTTCCCTCACTCCCAGTCAACAACAAACAAATTTTGTCAACAATTCATTCTCAGGGTTTCAAATCTTCTAATTTTCTTTTTGTTTTTTTTAAAAATTATTACTTTTTCATTTTCAGACTTTCAGTGACTTTCACCAAATTTTCCAATTATTTTTATATTTATTTTTCTATTTTATCTAATTGTCTTATGAAATTTTGAAGCCTGTGTTATTTTTGAATATAAAATGATTGGTCAGTTTCAGATCTTACAAACTCATCAAAACGACACCGCTTGGTCGTACTGTACAACACCCTACATGCCGCAAAATCCGGCCTTGTACTCTCGACGGCCACCGTTTAACCATCCGTCGCATCCGGCGAGTTATCCGGGTCGGGTCATTTGGAACGGAGACAAACAACCCGATAGAAGAAATGATTCATCGGAGTCTAGCCGATTCACCGGCAAGGTTCGCCGATTTCACCACCCGAAGAGGAAGTTCGCCGGCGGAGGCCGTCACTCCGCCCCGTTCGCGCCGCGCAATACGACGTCGTTCATAATCCGCGCAAAGAAGTCCGGCGGCATAGCATCCCTGTTGTCGCCGTGTGCGGTGACTCCGGCGATCCTGACGACGCCCACACTGTCACCGTCAACGGAGGTGGTTGTGGAGATGGCGAAGGAAAAGTGGGGAGTCGACGGATATGGCTCGATGAAGGGACTAATCCGTCTCCGGTCATCGGAAAAAGAAAATTCCGACGAAACCGGCGAAAACAACATCGGCGAACATTTAGATGTTGAGAAGAGATTAAACCATGATTTAGGCAGATTTGAGATGATTTATCCAAGTTCTGGTGTCGAAAATAGTTTAGAGAATAGGGTTGATGAACAAGGGTTACAAATTGCACATCTTGAAGAACAGAATCTAACTATCAAGGAAAGAATTTTTCTGATGGAAAGAGAATTGAGTGATTTGAGAACGCGGGTTACATGTTTGGAGACAGTTGGTGATCGCCAATCGGAGAATTTCAACGGCGGAGAAGTTTGCTCCGAGAAGAGCGTCCATAACGGTGACTACCATGATGGAGAGAGTGATGACTATGGTGACTGTGTTTGAGTGGATTCACTGAATTCTATTGTCACTTAGTCACTGTTCCTTGGGTTGCAAGTTTATTTTGATGAATTTCATTTGAGAAAAAAAGAATGTGCAAGTATACAATAGTATTCTTTTACATCATACTTTTATATTTCATTTTTATGATAAGATATAGCAAAATTAATGAATTTAATTAGACCTCGGTATAAAATTATTTTAGATTGACAATAGACGTCTATTAAATTTATTTTATTTTGCTGTTAGATTATTATTCATATTTTGTTGTTGTAGGTTGACACTTGATAAATACAGCACTATAGTTTATTTTAATAGTTTGGTGTAGTGTAGTTCAATGTTGTTGATTTGGATTCTCTTTTGTAACTTAACTCTATAGATGTTGTATTTGTGAGTTTAGTTAGTTAGAATTTCAAAATAGTAGAGGAAATATTGTCTTTTTATTTTTTTAAAATGGTTTATTTTATCTTGATGTAAGATTCCCTTTGGTGAATGTTTTTCATTAAGAGAAGATAAAATGTTACCATTGTTTATTTCAATAAATTGTTATTTAACAAAAATAATATCTTTTATAATTTTTAATTTCTTTAGAAAATAAACAATTATTTTACTTCGAAAGTCTTCTACTTTTTTTTTAACAAATAAACTAATACAAATTTAAGAAAATGTTTTCATCATATAAACTGGTCTTAAGGAAATAAGCAAAAATAGTGAATAAAAATTGAAAAATACCCTCTATATATCCGGTCACATATACTCTCTCTAAATAACAAAATACAAATAAAATATATTAAAAAAAATTGAATTACATAATCTTTTTTAATACTCGCTCCATCTCAAAATAATTGATTTTCAATGTACTTTTTTCAATAGTACAATTTAATTATTACTACTTAATTGTATAATTTTCAATACAATATATTACATTATGTATTTGTGACATTAATAATATATCAATATCTAATAAGAAAAATGACTTAATTGCATTTTAGTCTTCCTATTTTAGCTGAATCGCAAAAGTAGTCCTTTCATTTTGTTTCTATTTAATTTTGGTCTCCCAAACAGAATTTTGTCTAAAATTTAATGAATTTTTTTTTTTGCGTTTATTTAAGTCACATCATGTCTCAAAATCTCGCAGTGCAACAGTTGTATCTGAAATGTATGATCATAAATGGGTGCGGCTTAAAAAAATGAAATTTTATCAAGTTTTGGACCAAAGTTCTGTATGGAGTATCAAAACTGGAGAGAAACAAAATGGGGAGACTACTTTTGCGATTCAACTAAAATAGGAGGACCAAAACTGTAATTAAGCCAAAAAAAATTTGATAAAAATAATATTTTATCTCTTTTAAATATATAAAATGATAATTATTTTGAGACATCGAAATATTTTCTTACTTATATTTTTGTTAAGGATATAGTAAGTAAATTTGTTGACAAATGCGCTAGATAAAATTGCATCCGATTGAGTAAATATTAAAAACTTTACTTTACATTTATAATTGCGGACCACAATCTATCTAAATCCATGTTTATTAAATGAGATCTTGAAACTGATAACTCAAGGTGGTGCCATAGGAGAATGATTAGAACATCTCTCGTGTGACTCAGTGAATAATTTTTTGTAGATGCCATGTTTGAGAAATTAGTGCTTATTAAATAGTATAAATAAATAATATGTATAGGCAGAATCTATTAAGAAACTTATTTGGGAGTTAGATTAATATTGAATGCTCTAAATGTGTTGTTGTAACTTTATTAACTAAAACTGAAAGGAGAATCTTTCTTTTGCTACCAATTCTTCTTCATTCGATTTTCTTTTTTCTTCTTCTGTGACATAGTACTTCGAACAAGTTAGCTAGAGAACACCATAGCAGTTATAATTGTACGGTGGAAATTTTGTTGATGTGCTTTGTACTTTTTTTTTTACTAAGTTAATTTAAAAGTAAATAATCAATTTCTTTCTTAAAATTGTAAAAATATTTGATTTTGATAGTTGAAATTTATATATAGACAAAAATATATATAAAATTATAAAAGTTCAAACAATTTAGTTATTTCATTAAGTTATTATTCTTTTCGATCTTAAAATTTAAAGAGTTAAATATATTTTTAATTTATCTAAGTATACCAACTTTCCTTTTTTGTTTTTTTAAATATACCAACTTTCGTTCGAATTTTAATCCTTGTTTTTTAATTATATCATTTATTTAACTTTTCTTATAACTTGCAACAACTACTAGATATAAATCAAGTTTTAAGTGATCAAATGATACAATTAAGTGAAGTTGATAATGTAATTTAACATCAAACTGTAATTCAAATGACGTAATCAAGTTAAGTTGACAAAAAAATTTAATATCAAATTACAACTCAAATGACACAATCAAGTCAAGTCGACACATTAAGACTTCACAATAACTTCTTATAAAGAATTTTTATAGGACTTTTGTTAGGAGACATATTCTAATAAGCACTAAAAATATGTGCTGGATGTTGTGTGTGCATCTTTCTAATTTATGTGATAGATTGTTAAGTTATACAATTTAATCACTTAGTATAATCCAAATTAGACAAAGATATGTTAGAATACAATTGTAATTAAAAGGAAATTCATAATTCATATCAAAATCTCATCCAACATGGTTGAATAAATTCCACGAACCAATTTGGTTGACCCAAAAAGAAAACTCATATTGCAGAACCAATTCCACATAACCAATTTGGTTGAATCCAAATACCATTCAATTTTCCCATTTCTTGCAACTGACGAAATTAGTTAAATATCAACTTTTGAAAATTTAATTGACTATTAAAATTGGTTAATCCGATTTGGTACATCGATATCAAAAGTTCCATTTCTTGCACTGCCGAAATTGGTTAATCTGATTTTGTGCATCCACATGAAATATTAGAAAAAACAAAGAATCTATAACAAAAGTTAAAATAAAATAAAAATAAAAAGATAATGAAAAAACCCTGTAAACATTGTTATAATGAGAACCAAAGGAGAAGAACAATATAAATAAAAAAAAACATGATAAAAAGGTTGTAAAAATTTGGGCAAAATCAACAAAAACTTGTAAGAAGAAAATAGAAGAGATGACCTGAACAAAGGTCTACTGCAAAGTTGGCAGAGTATGGAGTGAAGGCGGTGCGACGAAAAGACAGAGAGGCGATGAGGGAAGATATGTCGAGGTTATGTTTTGATACATTTCGTTTTTTTTTTTAATTAATTAAATTTGATTCTCAATTTTTAAATCTCAACCATTAAAATTTTAATTACCACGTTTCCAACATCTGAAAAAATAAACTGAGTGGAGGAGAGCCGAACTCTTATTCATATACATGATAGAGAAACTAACTTCAACAATAACTAATCCCATCTAACTTCTGCTTCAAATGCTATCAAGTAATACATTTAATGTGTCGGCTGCACCAAAATAAATTAACGACCAAATCTATTATATATTACAATTCCAAAAATATTTTCAAATTTCTAATTAAAATAATTTACTTATCTGTGGTTTACTCGTTTCATTAAACAACAAGGAATCCAAATATGAATTATCTAAAGTGTTGTCCACTGCACACTATTTTGTTTTTCCGTATTTTATTTTAAATCTAATGTTTAATTTTCAAAAATAAAAATATTACAACAAATAATCTAGTATTTCCCTATTAGCTGCGTTAGACCACATACATTAAATAAATGTCATAATCCTAGTATAAAATTGATATATCTCAAGCTAAACCATGTACTTAGTTTTTCTTGATAATTTCTTTCCAATAACTTTTTCTAGTCTACCACTGGTCATTATGCTATCCTTTGTCTAATCTATTATGTAGTTAATAATCTAGTTACATGTCTTCTTCGCACATGTCTAAACCACTTACATAAGTTGAGATTAAAGATTTGTTTGTTACAAATTAAAAAATCACTTTGGATATGAAATAATTTAAAATTTATTTTTTAATTTTTTTAGAAAAGCATAAGCTATTTTGTATTTTTTTTATGTTTGTTCAGAAAATCAATTTAAGTATATACTTACTGCCTAATAAATTGTATACGTGAATAGAGAATTATGTTGAAAAGTTAGAATTAATTCAAGTTAGTTTTAGAAGTTAGTTAGTTTAGTTTTTCTGTTTTTTGTAATCAGTTAGCGTATGAGCTAGTTATTAGAAAATATAGATTACATAATTAGAGTCAATTAAGAGTATTCTGTTAGAATTAGTTAGAGTCAGTTAGATTCAGTTTAGAGTTTGTTAGTTGTATTTTAGAGTTTGTTACAAGTGATTTTTATATATAAAATGATCACACCACTGTAATAATTCATTGAACATAGAGTAATAAAACCAGTTTGAGCTCACTGAAGCTTTTCTCTCAATTTCTTCATTTTCTGTTTACTTTCTGTTATTCATAATTTTATCATGGTATCTTAGAGCTGCTTTTTTTTTTTCTTTTTTTTTTTCGATCCTCATTCATCAATGGCTTCCATGGATCCATTTCTTGGCGCCTCTAGTAATTTTTCCTCTTCACATGTCAAATACTCTCACTTCGTTTCTGTTAAACTTGATGAGAAGAACTTCAAGCAATGGAAACAACAAATTGATGGCGTAATTCACAGCCACAAGCTTCAAAAGTTCATCACTGAACCTTTAGCTCCATTACGATTCTTGACTGAATCTGATCGCACTGCAAATTGTCTCAATCCTCTATTTCTAGAGTGGGAACAACAAGATGCACTTGTATGTACCTGGATTCTCTCAACAATCTCTGATTCGATTCTCACGAAGCTTGTTGATTGTCACTATTCGTGGCAAGTTTGGGAAGAAATTCATCGCCATTTTCACACTTTACTCACAACAAAGGCGCGTCAACTCAGATCTGAGTTACGTAGTCTCACCAAGGGAGATCGCAAAATTGATGAATTCATCCTCCGTATTCGCACCATCAACGAATCCTTAATTTCTATTGGAGAACTGATTCCTCATCGTAATCTCATTCAAATCGTCCTTGAAGCCCTACCTGAAGAGTATGATTATGTAGTTGTTGCTGTTATGAGCAAAGAAGATCCGTGCTCGTTGGACGAACTCGAGTCGTTCTTACTTGCGCATGAGATGTGCCTTGAGAAAAACAAGAAGCTTCAGGAAGCCGTCAGCGTCAATCTCACTCAAGCAGTGTCGCCGGCCTCGTATGTGAACTCTACGACTGATCCTCTGTCGCATCTGAACCCTAATTTCCCGTCAGGTACGAGTCACGTGATTGCGAACCAGAACCACTCAGATTATCCAGGATATAACTCTTGTGGTGGTCGTAACAGCTGTAGCGGTGGTCGTTTTGGTCGAGGAGGTCGTGTGCAGTGCCAGATCTGTCACAAATCTGATGACGATGTGTCCATATATTATTTTCGTCATTACGGATCTAGTTAATCTATTCACTTTACTTGGGGAGCACCTCCATCTACTTTATTCCTGATGCAATAACGACCCTCTACTCAACCTCAATTTGGTTACCCCAGCCCTAGACCTGCCAATCCACGTCTCTTTCATCATTAGGCTCTTCTCACTGGTGCTGACTCTGGATTCAACAATCAATGGTGGTATCTCAACTCAGGCGCTTCGCATCATGTCACGCCTGATGCTTCCAACTTGGGAGATGTAGTTTCACTCCCTGGATCAAATCATGTGTTAATAGGCATTGGCACTCTTCTCACTGGTGTTGACTCTGGATCCAACAATCAATGGTGGTATCCCGACTCAGGTGCTTCGCATCATGTCACACTTGATGCTTCCAACTTGGGAGATGCAGTTTCACTCCCTGGATCAGATCATGTGCTAATAGGCAATGGCCAAGGTTTGTCTATAAACTCAATAGGCAACATGCATTTTCCTTGCTCAACACATCCTAACACCAATCTTACACTTAAGAACCTTTTACTTGTTCCATCTATTACCAAAAATTTAATTAGTGTTAGTAAGTTTGCACAAGATAATGGAGTTTTCTTTGAATTTCACCCTACCTTTTATGTTGTGAAAGCACAGGGTTCTTTTGAAGTCCCGTTGAAAGGAACCGTCGGGGCAGATAGTCTCTACAAGTTTCAAAAACCACTTAACTCAGATTTTGTTTTGCACAACTCAAATTCTGTTTTGCGCAATCATAATTCTGAAATGAATGTTGTTTATTGTCATAATTCTTTTCATATTGTACCTACTACTCTTATAACTACAAAACACATGAATAATAATTTTTCCTTTTTACATTGTTCTTCCATTTCAAATTCTGCTTATCATTTATGGAATGCTCGTTTATGGCATCCTCATCATGAATCCCTTAAGGCAACATTAAAGCTGTGCAATATCACTACACCAACAAAAGATACCATTTCCTTTTGCTCAACATGTTGTCTAGGCAAGGCACATTGTGTGCCTACTTCTCCCTCTACCACCATGTATCATAATCCCTTTGAACTGGTGGTTTGTGACTTATGGGGTCCTGCCCCTGTTACATCCCATGGAGGATAGACATATTTTCTTACATGTGTTGATGCTTACTCTAGGTTTGTTTGGATTTATCCCTTAAAACAGAAATCTGACACTCTCGCTCATTTTAAGCAATTCAAATCTATGGTCGAATTGAAATTTAATTGTAAAATTAAAGCTGTCCAAAGTGATAGAGGGGGTGAATTTCGTCCCTTCACCAAATATATGACCGATTTAGGTATCTTTAATCGCTTCGCCTGTCCACACACTCATCATCAAAATGGTTTAGTTGAGAGAAAGCACATGCATCTCGTTGACACTGGTCTCACACTGTTGGCACAGGCTGGAATTCATCTCAAATTCTGGGATCATGCATTTGTTACAGCTGCGTTTCTCATTAATCGTCTACCAACACCGGTTCTCAACAATGTGTCTCCCCATTTCCTTCTACACCATACCCATCCAAACTACAAGGATCTTAAAGTGTTTGGTTGTGCTTGTTTTCCACTCCTAAGGCCCTACAATCCCAATAGGCTTGATTTTAGATCCCAAGAGTGTGTCTTCATGGGATACTCTTCATCTTACAAGGGGTATAAGTGCCTTAGTTCTTATGGAAAAATATATATATCAAAAGACGTTTTGTTCAATGAAACAAGGTTTCCTTACTCTGAATTATTCTCCAAGTCCCTCACTCCATCACAAGCACCATTCACTACATCATGGCTACCTCTCTAAGTAACTCAACCATTGCCTCCTCATCATACTGCTGATGTCATTAGCATTATTCCTCATCACACTGCTGGCACATGCTACATTTTTAATTCAACAATTCCAACATCTTCCACTCCTAATTTAGAGTCCAGCTCTGTCATGTTTTTTCCTGCCCCAGGTGCAGAACCCAGTCTAGCAACCACTGCACCCAATCCAGCAACTTCTGCACCTAGTCCAACAACTGTTGCACCTAGGCTAGCAAACTCTACACCCAGGCCAGCAATTTCTGCACCCAGGCTAGCAACTTCTGCACCTAGTCTAGCAACCTCTCGATCCATGCCAGCAACCTCTACACCCAGGCTTGACAATTCCATCCAAATTCTTACTCAAAATACACACCCCATGCCAACAAGAGCTAAAAATGGAATTGTTAAGCCCAAACAATATACCACTCTGCTTCTCACACACCTAGAACTTGTCGCTGTTCAACAAGCACTTGCTGCCCCACAGTGGCTGACATCAATGATAACTGAGTATGCTGCACTTCTTCAGAACAATACGTGGTTCCTAGTCCCTCCACCACCTAGTCGTAAACCTGTAAGTGGGTGTTTAGAATTAACGAGAACCCTGATGGATCAATTAATAAGTATAAGGCACACCTTGTGGCAAAAGGATTTCATCAACATGATGGTTCTGACTTTACTGAAATGTTCTCCCTAGTGGTTAAACCAGTCACTATGCGCAATGTGCTCACTATTGCAGTGTCCAACAACTGACCTATTCAGCAAATTGATGTAAATAATGCCTTTTTAAATGGTCTTTTAGAAGAAGAAGTATACATGGTGCAACCCCCATGTTCTGAGGTTCAAGACAAAAGTATGGTATGTAAGCTCAACAAAGCCTTGTATGGACTAAAAATGGCCCCAAGGGCCTGGTTTGACAAACTCAAAGGAGCCCTCATTAAGTATGGCTTTACTACCAATATATGCGACTCCAGCCTCTTCATTCTAAATTCCACCTCGTTTACATCAATGACTCTTGCTTACGTTGATGATATCATTCTTACTGGGAGTTCACTAAATCAAATTCAACATCTTATTAAGAAGCTGAACTCTGAATTTGCACTTAAACAACTAGGAAATTTGGACTATTTCCTTGAAATTGAGGTGACTCACTCCTAATGGCTCTTTACTTCTTTCTCAATCCAAATATATACATGACTTACTAGCCAAGCTACATATGGGGAATGCAAAGGGAATGCCAACACTAATGTTGTCCAACAATAAACTATCCAAGTTTGGTTCTGTCCAACTGCTATACCTAACTTATTTTTGCTATGTTGTGGGGGCATTGTATTATTTAACCATCACTAGACCAAAAATATCATTCTCTTTTAATAAAGTATGTCGGTTTTTGGCTCAACCTCTTGAAGATCAAAGGAAGTTAAGAGAATTATGCGCTATTTAAGTGGCACACTGCATCATGGCCTTTTGCTCCAGCCAACACCTATGCATCAACCTCTATCTTTAATAGGCTTATGTGATACAAATTGGGCAGTAGATCCTGATGATCGCAGGTCAACCTTAGGGGCCTGTGTGTATTTTGGTCCTAATCTCATCTCATGGTGGTCAAAGAAATAACCTCTAGTAGCAAGATCAACAACATAAGCTGAATATAGAAGCTTGGTGTAACACCCCGTTTTTCAAAGCGAGGGTATATTTTTTTTTTAAAAGTAATTAAGAACGAACAAAGAAATAAATCAGGAAATGTTGTTGGATGAATAATTGAGTCATTATAATTTACGCAGCGGAAAAGTTTCTCCAATTACAAATCCAAAACATTTCTACATAAACATCAAATGGTACGTGGAACCCATTCAAAGATGATATAAAACTGATAATATTTGTATAAGTACAGTTTTCCAAAACTAAAATACTCCAAACCAAAAAGAAGGACCCCTAGTCCCTATACATCATCCTAATCTGATCATCCTACCAAAAACTATACACCCTGAGTAATCTCCACGCGCCCCGTGAGATCCTCCTAACACAACCGCAGTCAAGCATTCCCATCTCCATCCCTGTCCGTAGGGTACGAACCAGTAGGGCCGTCCTGACTCTCATCTGAGGGCAAAGCCCAGATTTCCACAATAGTGTAAAGGGTCACCAACCAGAAAATAACAGATAACACATAGCAATTAAGTTTTTGAATGCTCAAAACAACTTTTTAACTAAGCATGCACCTTAACAGGATTTTCAATGTGCGAAAAGTTCATACATTACATTGCCAATGAAAATGAAGGTAAAATGCAGTTCTCGATCTCCTAATTAACACATGATAAAACAAAACATGGATAGATTCATGAGCAATTAATCATACAACTAAAAATGAGGATTTTCACTGAGCCAATCGATTGGGCAATCGATTGGGGTGAAGATTTTTAATGAAAACAGAATCCTGGGCTGAATTCAATCGATTGGTAAATCGATTGATTGGTTCCTGAGCCCCTGGTTTCGAGCCAATCGATTTCCTAATCGATTTGGTGAGGGATTCTTAATGAAAACAGAATCCTGGGCTGAATTCAATCGATTGGTAAATCGATTGATTGGTTCCTGAGCCCCTGACTTAAGGCCTAATCGATTGGGCAATCGATTTCTTAACTGATTCCTTTGAAAATTGTTTTCGAAATCGATTGGCTAATCGATTTTGTGAATTGGCCAAGTCCCTGTTTACCCATCCAATCGATTGGGAAATCGATTTCCCTGATCAGTTTTCCAAAAATTCATGAATTAACCTAAGTCATTCCTAATCAAGTCCACAACCTAACACTTAGCAATTCCTACGCGATTACTACGACACACAAAGGTTCGATAACCATCATACTCACACACAATACACAACACATAGCACTTAACACCTTCATCTCAGTTATCACGATAAATCAAAATTCGAATCACTCAATCATAAACTCAAATCAAACATGACTCGCGTGCCAGGCACCCTAATGCAATGCGTATATGCCAAAATGCATGGACTCGGAATTCCAAACCAAAACCCTCCTCGAAGGGCCGTAAATCATAATTGTACCGCCTATCGCAGGCCAAAGTACCAATTACCGAGGTGCCACCTATCACGGGTCAGCACGATTTACTAAAATGCGTAAATCATAAACGTACCACCTATCACGGGTCAGTACAGTTTACCGAGGTGTCACCTATCACGGGTCAACACGATTTACTAAAAGAAAAAGCGGGAATCGTAAATGTACCACCTATCACGGGTCAGTACAGTTACCATGGTGTCACCTATCACGGGTCAACACGATTTACTAAAAGAAAAAGCGGGAATCGTAAATGTACCACCTATCACGGGTCAGTACAGTTACCATGGTGTCACCTATCACGGGTCAACACGATTTACTAAAAGAAAAAGCGGGAATCGTAAACGTACCGCCTATCACAGACCAGTACTGTTTACCTAGGTGCCACCTATCACGGGTCAGCACAATCCACCAAAAATGTAAATCGTAAATGTACCACCTATCACGGGTCAGTACAGTTACCATGGTGTCACCTATCACGGGTCAACACGATTTACTAAAAGAAAAAGCGGGAATCGTAAACGTACCGCCTATCACAGACCAGTACTGTTTACCTAGGTGCCACCTATCACGGGTCAGCACAATCCACCAAAAATGTAAATCGTAAATGTACCACCTATCACGGGTCAGTACAGTTTACCGAGGTGTCACCTATCACGGGTCAACACGATTTACTAAAATATAAATCGCAAACGTACAACCTATCACGGGTCCGTACAATTTACCAAGGTGCCACCTATCACGGGTCAGCACAATCCACCAAAAATGTAAATCGTAAATGTACCACCTATCACGGGTCAGTACAGTTTACCGAGGTGTCACCTATCACGGGTCAACACGATTTACTAAAATATAAATCGCAAACGTACAACCTATCACGGGTCCGTACAATTTACCAAGGTGCCACCTATCACGGGTCAGCACAATCCACCAAAAATGTAAATCGTAAATGTACCACCTATCACGGGTCAGTACAGTTTACCGAGGTGTCACCTATCACGGGTCAACACGATTTACTAAAATATAAATCGCAAACGTACAACCTATCACGGGTCCGTACAGTTTACCAAGGTGCCACCTATCACGGGTCAGCACGATTTACTAAAATGCGTAAATCATAAACGTACCACCTATCACGGGTCAGTACAGTTTACCAAGGTGTCACCTATCACGGGTCGACACAATTTACCAAATGAAATGCATGAGCATACACAGACTCCATTCACAACAATCGTTAAGCAAATGCAGATATTAAAAGATTCCCCATTTTTAATACCCATTTAACTTAAACGACTTTCAAACAACATTAATTAAATAAGTCATTAAGAGATTCCCCGTTCTTAATACCGATTTAACTTAATGATTTTCAAAACAAAACGTTAAGCAAACAGTCATATTAAGAGATTCCCCATTCTTAATACTCATTTACCGAAACGACTTTCAAACAACATTAATTAAATAAGTCATTAAGAGATTCCCCGTTCTTAATACCGATTTAACTTAAAGATTTTCAAAACAAAACGTTAAGCAAACAGTCATATTAAGAGATTCCCCATTCTTAATACCCAGTTAACTTAAACATTTTCCTCAAATACACATTAAGTAAACCGAGGTATTAAAAGATTCCCCATTTTTAATACTCGTTTAACTCTAATGGTTTTCAAATTCCACAGAAACAAATTCAAACATACTTTCACATTCAAACCATAATTCACAACAACCACACCAATTAACAAACATCAAGTACGAACACACCGAATATACCGAACACAAATCACGCAACATAACACCCAGATACATCAAATTTCATTTACCACGAAACATTCATCACTATAAACAAAACCTAACTCTAAGGTTTTTACCCATAACGCACTAGTTTCGTTTTTCCCCAAATCGATACATTTAACCCTAACAAATTCCTTCCCACACAACTACAGATAAGTCCCTAATGCAAGCTAGAAGTTTGGAAGGAGCCCTTACCTCAACGTTAGCTTTAACGCGCGTTTCCGGTACCGCGAGAAATTCCGGTAAAATCTCCGCTCGCAACGCCGCTTCCAAATTAGTTCACTAGCACCGTAGCGTGGTGGTGAGCAACTTTCCCTTCTATCTCTTCGAGAAATGAGGTTTGGATCTAGAAGAAACGAAGGGGTTTGTGTTTGGATCTCAAAACCGTTTTTCTTCGTTTTCGAATCAAAGAGGAAGAGTGGAGTTACGAAAACCTTGATCTAACTCTCACCCAACCTTGGGTCACTAGCTTTGAAGAAAAGGAAGCAACGAAAACGAAAAATGGAGAAAGGATGGATTTTTGGTTAAAGCTCACGTGAGTGCAGAGGAAGAAGATGGAAAATTCAATTTTCCCTCCTTTCTATTTCTTTCCTTTGCTTTTCCTTTCTTCCTTTTTCCTTCCTTCCTTTATATACTATTTTCTTTTCCTTTTCCTTCCTTCTAGTTTTCCTTTCTTTTTCCCTCCAAACAAACATATATAAATATAATAAATATAACTTAACAAATATCTCAAAATCTAGATATTTATTAAATTACCGTTTCACCCGAAACGCCTTAAATTCACCGTAAAGTATTTTCCGCAGTTAAATTCAATTTATTTATCGACGAGAAATTCTAATTGGCATCGAAATACCTTTTTGATTATAAAACTCCAAAATATTATTAACTTTGGCTTAAAAGCCTCCGAGCCAAAATCCAAAATATACCAAAAATACATAAAAGGGTACTTTAAAATTATGGGTCTTACATTACTCCCCCCCTAAAATTAGTTTCGTCCTCGAAACTATGCATCGATAAATAACTCTGGGTGTTGTTCCCTCATCTTGCTCTCCAGTTCCCAAGTCGCATCTCCAGTAATTGGGTTCCAGATCACCTTGACCAACGAAACATCCTTGGTCCTCAACCGCTTAATCTTCCTGTCATCAATTCTCACGGGTGGTACTTCGAACGACAGGTTATCCTTTAGCTGGATTGTGTCTGGTTCGATCACGTGAGATGGATCTGCGAGATATTTCCTCAACTGCGACACATGAAACACGTCATGGATATTGGACAGTATCGGAGGTAATGCAATCCGATAAGCAACCGGCCCAATTCGTGCAGAAATCTGATATGGTCCAATGAATTTCGGAGTCAACTTCTTCGATTTCAAGGCTCTACCTACTCCAGTAGTAGGTGTGACTCTCAGAAATACATGGTCACCCTGTTCGAATTCCAAAAGTCTGCGACGCTTGTCCGCGTAACTCTTCTGGCGATCTTGTGAAGTCTTCATTTTCTCCTTGATCTTCCTTACTTTAGCTGTGGTCTGTTGCACCATCTCTGGTCCGACAATCATATTCTCACCGTCTTTATACCAACACAAGGGCGTTTGACACTTGCGCCCATATAAAGCCTCATATGGTGCCATTCCAATACTTGCGTGGAAACTATTGTTGTAAGTGAACTCAATCAACGGAAGTACATCATCCCAACTTCCTCTATCATCTAAAACACATGCTCTCAACAGATCTTCCAAGGACTGATTCGTCCTTTCAGTCTGTCCGTCCGTTTGTGGATGGTAAGCTGAACTCAATCGTAGCTTCGTTCCCAACGCTTCGTGCAATGCTCCCCAAAAATGCGATGTGAACTTCGGATCACGGTCTGATACAATGCTCGATGGTACCCCGTGTAACCTCACAATTTCAGCAATGTAGATCTCCGTTAGCTGATCTACCTTATAGGTGGTCCTTACCGGTAAAAAGTGAGCAGATTTAGTCAGCCGGTCCACTATCACCCATATAGAATCATTCTTCCTCCTTGTCTTCGGTAATCCGGTTATAAAATCCATGGAAATGCTGTCCCACTTCCATTCAGGTATATCTAAAGGTTGCAACATTCCAGCAGGTCGCTGATGTTCCACCTTCGCTTTCTGACAAGTTAGACAAGTGGATACATATTCCGCCACATGTTTCTTCATTCCTGGCCACCAATAATTCTGCCTCAAATCCTGATACATCTTTGTTGCCCCAGGATGAATACTCAGCTTACTCTTATGCGCCTCTTCTAGAATCGTTTTCCGCATATCTGTAATGGCTGGTACACAAATCCTACCATTACACCGCAAAACATTATCTGCCCCGATCTTGAACTCAGTCGTCTTCCCTTGTACTATTAGATTCCTCTTCTCTTGAATTAAGACGTCATCCTGAGAATTCGCAATGTCTTCAAGTAATCCACTCGAGATCTTAATCATTCCGAATTTCAAAATTCCCGGTCCGAACTCTACGTTCAAGTGTAGGTCTCTAAAAGC
>NC_021160.2:37293969-37346343 GCF_000331145.2 Cicer arietinum | reverse complement strand
TGGTGGTGAGCAACTTTCCCTTCTATCTCTTCGAGAAAAGAGGTTTGGATCAAGGAGAAACGGAGGGGTTTGTGTTTGGATCTCAAAAACCGTATTTCTTCGTTTTCGAATCAAAGAGGAAGAGTGGAGTTACGAAAACCTTGATCTAACTCACACCCGACCTTGGGTCACTAGCTTTGAAGAAAAGGAAGCAACGAAAACGAGAAATGGAGAAGGATTGAATTTTGGTTTCACGGTTGGTTGTCTGAGGAAGGAGATGGAAAATTTGGGATTTTCCTTCCTTTCTATTTCTTTCCTTTGTTTTTCCTTTCTTCCTTTTTCCTTCCTTCCTTTATATACTATTTTCTTTTCCTTTTCCTTCCTTCTAGTTTTCCTTTCTTTTTCCCTCCAAGCAAACATATACATATAAAATAAATATAACTTAACAAATATCTCAGAATCTAGATATTTATTAAATTACCGTTTCACCCGAAACGCCTTAAATTAACCGTAAAGTATTTACCGCAGTTAAATTCAATTTATTTATCGACGAGAAATTCTAATTGGCATCGAAATATCTTTTTGATTATAAAACTCCAAAATATTATTAACTTTGGCTTAAAAACCTCCGAGCCAAAATCCAAAATATACCAAAAATACATAAAAGGGTACTTTAAAATTATGGGTCTTACACTTGGCACAACTTGCAGTATAAATTCTTTGGATATAATCATTGTTAAATGAACTTCATTGCAAGTTCAAAACTCCCCAAATCCTATGTGATAACTCAAGCACAAACTCTCTTGCACATAACCCAACTCTCCACAATTGAACCAAGCACATGGAACTTGACATCTTTTTTGTAAGAGAAAAAGTGTTGAACAAAAGCCTTGTTGTTTCTCATGTTCTAGCTTAGATCAATGGACAAATGTATTAACAAAGCCTCTTCCTAGCACCAAGTTTGTAATACTTTGTGACAAACTCAGAGTGTTTGACAAACACATCTTAGTAAAACCACCCTCAAATTCTAAGGGGGAATATTAGAAAATATAGATTACACAACTAAAGTTAACTAAAAGTGTTATGTTAGAATTAGTTAGAGTCAGTTATTAGTTGTATTTTAGAGTTTTTTACAAGTGATCTTTATTTATAAAATGATCCCACCATTGTAATAATTCATTGAACATAAAGTAATAAAATCAGTTTGAGCTCATTGGAGCTTTTCTCTCAATCTTTTCATTTTCTGTTACTTTATGTTATTCATATTCTTATCACTAGTGACACCGATGTGGGACTTGTAGTGAGAAGCTTATAAAAGTCTCATATCATGTATATCATTCATTCTATTACACACATTCAATAATACAATACAATTTACGATATACTTTCTTTTCTCTATTTTGTTCACTCATCTTGTTAAAGATTGTGAATGTTAAAATGTGAGAGTGTGTCCAAAAATTGGTATCGTGAGCTTAGTAGATCAAAGAGTGCATGTAATTATGTCAGCATCATTGAACAATTTTCTTGTTGTTATTCCAATGCTCGATGGAAGGAAAAATTATGATAGGTGGAGTAAGTAGATGAAGGTGATGTTTGGCTTTCAAGTCGTGTTGAAAGTTGGTAGATAAAGGGTGGAGGCTTTGGTTGAAAATCCAACTGAAGCACAAAGAGCAACAATCAAGGAGGCAAAGAAAAAATATTACAAGGCATTGTTCTTTATTCCTCAGTTTGAAAAGTCCATGCATTTTTGAACATGTTTCTAAAGCTTGCTCAACCAAATAAGCATGGAAAATCTTGATATGGCATATGTAGGTGGTAAGAAATTGATGGTGGTGTGTCTTCAAATACCCAAAAGGCAATATGAAGTTCTTGGTATGAAAAAAGAGAGTTTGGTAGAGTACTTCACAAAGGTGATCACATTGACAAATAACATGAAGAATTATGGTGAAACTTTGATACATCAAGCAATAGAGGAGAAGGTCTTGAGAAGTCTCACTCCAAGATTTTATCATATAGTGGTAGCTATTGAATAATCAAAGAATTATTAAAGTGTGAAGGTGAATGAGTTGCAAGGAACCTTGGAGGCATATGAGGAAAGATTGAATGAACGAAGTGCATGTGCAGAGAAAAAAGTGGCATTGGCATTGAAAGCTCAAACAAGAAATGAAGGGTACCAGAATAAGAGAGGAAAAGGAAATGAAGCATAATAAAGGAGGAGGGAGAGGTCACACATACACATCATCAAGAAAACGATTCAAAAGGGAATTTTATTAAATCATAAGGTGGTGGCTCTGGTGCTTGTGGAAGAGGTAGATGAAATAAGTTTTACTCGCAGAGGTAGAGAGAGAACATCTTGCAAAATAAGAGCAACAAGGAGGTATGAATCGAAGGTGAAGGCCACAATAGGAGGAAAGGCATAAAGATAACAAGGACGCATGCCTTAAAAAAAACAAGTCACACATACCACAAAACATTAAGAAACTATTTCATAAACTAAGAGTTCAATAAACATAGAAGTTAGTAATACACCCTTTATCAAACACCAACCATTAAAGACTTGTCCATCCAAAACCACACGTAAAAAACCAATTGTTAAAAAGAAAAAGCCACTTAACTCCATTTAATCATCCATCCATCTCATTCTTTGAACAAACTTGCTAAAAGTTGGTAGGATTGAGAATAGGATTCACAATTTGACATTTCTAGACCACCCAGTCAAAGCTCGTACCACTCAAATCCAAATTAGGATGCAAGACTGCATAACAAACTTGTGGTCAAACTCATCCACAATCCCTTCCTCCAATTTCTTGATGCAGACCTTAGAGGCGATCAACTCAGGTTGTAGAGTGTCATGGGACCTGATGGCCTCCGTCTTAGAGGTCTCCTCATTGGATCCCTAGGCACATGAGTCCTTAAATGAAACTCCAACCTTATTATATTTGCTCTTAGATGTGTCCAACTTTTCCTTCAAAGCCTTCATTGCTTCCTCACATTCCTGATTCTTTTCTTCATTATGTCTTAGCATTTTCTTGGTTTCATGAGCAAGGTTAGAAGACCACAACCTATATGCCTCCATAGCTTCAAGGTATTGGTAGCATCCTAAACGATGCATATTATCCACGTCACCCGTGCAAGGAATTTGACCAACTACTTCATTAAAAAGGAACTTCTCATCCTAAGAAGAACATAAATTTTCTCCTTTCTCTTTCTGAAGTGCTTGAACACAATACCATCTTCAAGGCACCACAAACATCCTTGGAATCTAAGGGTGGTAGCGACGATGAGGGGAGGAGTGCAGAGGCGTGATGGTAGAACAAGCTTTTAAACATGAACACTTTTCACAAGAGGCAACTAGAGGAGTAGAGGTAGGTTCAAGAATACATTCTCCAATAGAAGAAGACCCTTTTTGCCCCCATTTTCAGCAATCCTCCATTTTTTGATAGAACGAAGCTCAACACCAGTAAGAGGGGCCATCCTACAAGATTCTTCACAACTAAGAAAGAACAAACAAGTTGTTAGTAAGAAGAGAATCAAAATTAAATTCAAAGTTGGGAGGAGTGCCAAAAAGGAATATCAATATGATAAGAAAGTATAGGACATATGAAGAAAGAAGGCATTTTCGTCTTCTTTATTCCCCATTTTCAATATATCAGTTGCACTAACGTTGATCACAATGCTCAAGTGGCGATGTCAACCAACTCCTCCTATGTGGGGGACAACTAGGAGATGCCTATTTTTGAGATCGAGTCTTTAGTCTAAGTGAGAGGAAATAACTCTCGTCCACCAATATTGTAAAAGACATATTTGTAAGCAGGGCACATACGAACAAAATAAAAGTCATTTTTAAAATGTTTCTATGACTAAAGCCACATCCTAATAAGATGATGGAGGGATAAGTTACTCATCGAGAGCCAAGTCATATGGCTACTATTTTTAACCTAGAAGAAGTTAAGAAATTTGCAAATAGAGGGTTGTACATTCAAATCCTTTCATAGGATCTCAAATGCTTTTACGAAGGCCCACGTGTTATAATGGAGCTGTGATCGAGCCAAATTAAGAGTGCAAAGAATATCACATTGGAATGTTGAGAAGAGAAGCTAGATTCAAAGTTTGTTGAAGATGCAATCGTATAAGTAGATAAAATGCACTAAATCTATATCAAAACAATCTTTGCAACTCCTACTAGCCAAATGCTTATAACAACTTTGAAAGGTTTCATAATTAGTGTAGTATGACTTGTGACGACTGACATCCTCAACTACCCGCTCAAAATCGTTAAGGGTACAAGTTATGAAATAAGGTGCAAGTGGTTCGAGTGAGCCCTCCTATTCATCAGAGGCTTGATCTCTGCTCATAGCGATTCTTGGAAACACAATAAAGCTTTGATGAGTACGATGAAATGAACAAGTTATTAGATGATTAAGTCAAAAACATCATGCTTCCATTAGGTGTGGAAAAACATAAAGGAATTCTTGATGATGATTGATGAGGGAAGTCCGCGTAGGCCATATGCAAAAGGACTTGGCCGTCCGACTAAAAGAAAGACAAAAATGGACTGCGAGGCCTCTGGTCGAGGAGAAGGAACACACATAAATATTTTGTGAAAATTGGGGTCGCATGGCCTCCGTTGGAAGAATAAAAACTATGCCATATTAGACATTAAGGGGAGCTCCACGTCGCCTCCTTTACAAAGGAGATATCCGTGTAACCAATGGAGCATAAAGAAGGGAGGCAATCACAGGCGCATGAAGGGAACTCTTACAAGGGGCAGGTTTGTGGCCACTGGAGCATGAAGGGAGCTCTGAATAGCCTCCTATACAAGGAGGAGGTCCGTGCAACCACTAGAAAATGAAGGGAGCTCTGCGTGACATAGGGACATGGAGGGGGCTCTATGCGACTTCCTATACAAGGGGGAGGTTTGTGCGGCCATAGGTATATGAAGGGGGCTCCACGCGATATCTTATATAGGGGGTGGTCCACACAACCATTTATGTAAAGGGAAGCCCACACGACCACTGGTATGATAAAGGGGTTTGCACAACCAAAATGTAGAGAGTGGTGTTTGCGCGACCAACTCAAATACAAAAATGATCCGCACAACTGTGTTTAATAAACCACATGGAAATGAACCACGTGGCCATTATGGACATCTAAGTGACGGTGCAAAAATAAAATAGAGACAAATGCAATGTAGCGATAATAGAATAATGAGAGAAGGAAATACAAATTTACATGTTATATAGGATGGAAGAGAAGCCTTGGAGCGTGTGCATGCTACAACGACAAGAGGGGAGCAACGTGTGAAAAAAAAAGTTTTAGTGCAAATGAAAATAAAAGAAGGTCATAGAAAAAATGAATGATGGAGAAAGTATTTATAAGGGAGGTAATGATGAAAATATTGATAACACATGTATTAGGCGTGCAAATTAAGAAAAAGAGAGAAAATGTAAAAATAGGGGAAGGAAAAGTGAAATTATTGTGAAGTAGAAAAAAGAAAAGAAAATAACAAAAGAAATCACATTGCCTTGCAAGAGACAATGCTTATACAACGACTCGACCAAGAATACAGAATGATAGTGTGCAAGGATATTGGAAAAATATTTTTGTGGATCAGAACAAAAAAAAAATGGTCAATCAATGTCCTTGGTACACCAAACTTCACTAAAGATAGAGGAAGCCCTACGTGGATGCACTCATCAACATAAAGCTATGAGATTGAGATGAATTACAAAAGAGAATGCGTAGTCAAGAGTAACATGACAGATGCACAATCATGTTGATACACGGATGACGACCCACCAATCTAACATATGTAGGATGGAAGATACACAAGGCCATGTGCTTGGGTATATAGATAAATGAAATGTGACAATTTGGGATGCAAAGATGTGCAGTCAAACATACAAAATGCATTCGTCAAAAATATAATAAGCAAGCTACATTCATCAACTGAATTTGAAGTTTATTAAGATAGAAGATCACCAGATACATGAATCACACAATGTAGGAGAAGTTATTATACCCTAAATTAATGTCTAAGCAACCAAAAAAAAAAAGAGTGAGAAGAAACAACTCCTCATAATGGCACCAACCTCTTAATAACCAAACACCTAGAAATAGTTTTGCCCTTCTCCTCTCGGCTCCAATGATCCTCATCAACGATTGGAGAGTCTTCACTTTTCCTCCAAATCATACTCTTCATCGCTTGTAATCTCAAAAGACATTGTAGTGAGATACTTTTCACACAAAGGAGGCATATGCCCGATTCTTCATAGCTCTTCAACATTTATAAAATAGAGGCACGAACTGTGGAACACATATGGACCAAAGAAAACCAACAAATCCATAAATATTAAGAAAAACCATTAAGGTTGCACCATCCTTAGATCTCATGAACATTTTTGGCAATAGGAAAAGCCAAATAAGCGAGAAAGGATTTCAAAATTTTATGGAGAAACTTGATCAAGGCAGACTTCCACTTCAATGCCTAATCTTTTGACATTTTCTAGTCATAATTGAAAATGACAAAAATATTCAAAAGATCTAAATATGAAAAGTAAACCGTGAAGGTGATAGAAAAATCGATATATTGCAAAAAGAGAAGAAAATGGGAATTTGAGAGATGGGTGTAGAATGAAAAAGGGAGCTCCTCCTTTTATAATGAGATAGTCTAACCACTAGCCAAGATATGGCCAATAGAAAGCAAGTTCAGTTTTGATGCAATCATAATTCCTAACTAGAGAGCATTTAACCAACATTTATGTGGATAACCCATAACCCACCAAATTTTTTCCAGAAATTTAGATATGATTAAATTAAGTCAATAGCCCCCATCTTAAGATTTAGAGTAGACGACTTATGGACTCCTCCACTCAGTCGCACTTGGAGACGTTAATAATCCACTCTTAGTAGACTCCTCCACTCAATCACAATTAAATATTTGAATATCCAATACTGGGAGAATTGAAGACTTGTGGGTTCCTCCACTCAACAACACTTAAGGATTTGAAGGTCCAAGACTAGGATAATAGAAGACTTGTGGACTCCTCCACTCGTAAACACTTGAGGGTTTGAAGAACCTAGACTAGGATATCATAAGATTCGTGAACTCCTTCACTCGACAACACTTAAAGATTTGAATATTTAAGATGACGAGATTAGAAGATTTGTGGACTCCACTCGACAACACTTAAATATTTAAAGATCCAAGACTAAGAGAGAAGAAGACTTGTGAATCCTTCCACTCAGATAAACTATGGGATGAGATTAATCAAGAATAGGGCTCGAGTAGCAAGGAAAATGCATGTGCCTTAAAGAGCTTTCCACTTTGTGGAGTGAACAAAGTATCCAAGACATAAAGGACCAACAAATAACTCAATATTAGATTGTTTGAATTGAGTCCATTTGGTTATGGGTGCATACAACTCAACACATCGAAAAGCAAGACACTTAGTTCAAACAACTCATTTCTATATGGGGGATAGAGTGGCATGACTGTGCACCCGTGCAAAGGACAACGTGACACATCTGTTAACCTAGTCAACTCTAAGATAGGGTATAGTAACTGTGCACCCATACAGAGGACAAAATGGTGTGTTCGTGCACATATTCATCCCTTAGAAATGGTAAAGGGAATGTGCACCCATACAGAGGACATGTGGCACGTCCGTGCATCTAGTCAGCCTAAAAGCTAGTGAAACACCGCAAGGACTTGGGGTGGATTAAATGAGCCTGGATTAGGGAAGCTCATTTTTTTTTGGAAGTTTCACCTATAGAAGGAGAAGATACAACTCATGTTAATGATAACGTTTCAGCAAGTGTACTGAATCGTTGCAAATAATAATTAAAACGGTAGTGCCGAGTGTCGAACTCAAGGATTGCATTTTACTATCGAGTTGTATTTAATTACTAAAATTGAACAAAAAGTTCCCAAATTGACTGACATAATATTTAAAATTAACAACAATAATAAAATTGATCCTTAATAATAAGAAAAATGTTATGGATGAGTTTTACTTCGAATCCAACCTTAATGTCTAATTTGATCCTAGTTACTGAATTCCTTTATTGAATTATTATTGAATTCTCTTTATTATTCGTGCCCTAGTGTCTTAGTGACAGAACCTTTAATTCCAAAGTAACCCCTAATTCCTTAGTGGATTTAAGATTATAATTAAGCCTTATTGGACAAGAATTCTCTTGTTAAACTATTGCTTTTGCAACTAATTCAATTGGTTTCATGACCTGCATCTATCCCTATACTACAAATTCATGAATTTCTTATCTCAAGCATTCGTAAAGTCCATTTCTGTTTCAAAATACGAATCGTATAACATTTTAATGTTGATCAAGCATTAAAAAGCATTAAGCACAAAGTGAGAAAAATAATTCAATAAACTCATTCATATAACTAGAAATCAAATCAGAAAAATAAGGGTTTCATGTTGTTACACTCATCCCTAACAAATAGGATTTAGTTACTCATGACAGAGATAGAAAAGATAGAGATTGAAGAAGAATTACAAGAAAGATTCATTAATGATTCTTGATAAAATTCCTCCAATGGTGTTAAGAACAACCATCTTTGAATATTTAAAAACACGTTTTTTTCACTTTCTATGGATCTTTTTGACTATTGAAAAGTTTGGAGAGAAAATTCCTCCAATGGTTACAAGAACAACCATCATATTAGTATCCCACACAATTAATGCAGTCATTTAGCATTCAAGGTGAGCTATAAGTATGCATTTCAATTTGAAAAAAGAATATATGAATATGTTTGGAAAAAAAATGCTCTTAGTATACATCATTGTGATATTATCCAAAAAAAATATAACCAAAAATACAAATAACAAACTCATTATAATGTTTTCTGAACCATTACATCAATGCCAATTTCTTAAAAGCAAAAGCAAGCTATGTATTTATCTTTTCTTTAAGAATGTTATGTAATTTAAAGAAAATATTAAAAATTAAAAGCTAAGATAAAGTTCCAGTTGGGATTACTCGAATTATGGTTAGTTCATTTTCCGACAAAGGTTTGACCTTTCTTCTTGATCAGATGAACTATTTTGAGGCTTAACTTATGATAAGTTGAACTGTGGTTATTTCATTTTAAAAATGTTTGACATTTCTTATGATTTTGGTGAACTACAATGAAACTTCAATTTTGATTATTCAAATTGTGATTTGTTTACTTTCCAACAAAGTTTTGACCTTTCTTTTTGATCGAATGAACTATAGTGAGACTTAATTTGTGATTAGTAGTATTGTGTTTAATTTATGTTTTATGAGAAAGGTTCAAAATTTCTTTCGATTCAGATTAACTAATTTTAGGCTTTACGTGTGATTAATTGAATTATGATTGGTTCACTATTCGAAAAAGGTTCAACCCTACTTCTGGATTGGATGAACTACAATGAGACTTACGTTGTGGTCAACGTACTTTGGTTTATCTTTTTCCAACAAAAGGTTCCATCTTTCTTCTGATTCAGATGAACTACAATCTTCACTTATGATCAATCGGCCTATGGTTAGTTTAGTGGGCAACAAAGGTTTGGGATTTTTTTCTAATTTAGATGAATTACAACAAGACTTCACCTTTGATCAATCAAGATTAGTTTGATTCATTTTCTAGAAAAGGTTTGACATTTATTCTTATTCGAATAAACTAAGTGAGGCGTTACTTGTGATTATTCGAACTGTGATTAGTTACTTTTATGACAAAGGTCCAACATTTCTTTTGATTCAGATGAAATGTTATGAGGCTTCACTTTTAATCATGTGAGTTGCGATTTGTTCATTTTCTGACAATGTAACTTTTCTTCTCAATATGATGAACTACAACGAGGTTTACTTATGATAAGTTGAATAATGGTTAGTTCGTTTTCTAAAAATGGTTTGACCTTTCTTCTTGAATAAGAATGAACTACAGTGAGACTTCTTGAGATCATTTGAACTATGGTTTGTTCATTTTATAACAATTTTTCAAACTTTCTTCTTGATAAAATGAACTACAATGAGGCTTCACTTGTGATCAATTGAGTTGCAGTTAGTTAATCTTTCCACAACGGATGGACATTTCTTTTAATTCAGATGAATTATAAAATGAGATTTCACTTGTGATTAGTCGAACTATGGTTAGTTCATTTTTTGACAATGGCTCGACCTTTGTTCTCGATCGGATGAACTACAACGAAGCTTCACTTGTGATATTTCATACAATGGTTAGTTCGTTTTTCAACAAAAGGTTCAACATTTCTTTTGATTTTGATGAACTACAATGATGTTTCACTTGTGATCAATCAAATTGTTCATTTTCCAACAAAGGTCAAATTACGGTTTGTTCGTTTTTCCGACAAATATTCGACATCTTTTTGTTATTTCAAAAGTTGTTTTAGCTAAAATCATCTGGTTGATGATTTGACGATAATAAAAACAAACAAATATAGAACAATTATCTCGTAACTACATTTGCTAAGTATCCATATGAAGTTAGAAGATACAAATTTATATTAATGACTATCTATTTTAAAGTAGCATAAATTACTAGTAAATTAGAGATAATAATAATCTAGGTATTTCTAAACATAAAGAATATTATCAGCTAATAAGAAAACAACTATGTTTACTAATAGAACAAGTTGTAATATAGAAATAGGAAGTATTGCAATATGTAGTTCAAGTCAAAGCATTACAAGTCTATGTTATGATAAAAGATAAATCCTATGATGAAAAAAGAAAAGAGAATCTACTAAAAAAAATTTCTCAATGACTTTGAAAAAGTTGCTAAAGTTATGTCTAACTTTGATGAAAGAAACACTCAAATGCGCCTCATGTGAATTCTTTAATACAAGCAACAATTTGAATGTTTTTCCTCTGATAACTGTGTCATGCAAAATGATCGTTTTCCTTTGATAAGTGTGTTAAGACAAATGATCGTCGACCTCTGATGAAAGTCAACGTTCTAGAAAGTCAACAATTTGAATAGTCAATGCTCTAAAAGAAGAGAAATATGTTATCCGTTGATCAACATCTTGAAACTGTCAAATTTTCTAAAAGTCTTTGTGACATCTTCTGATAGTAACATTCTCTAAGATATGCCCTCTTAAATTGAAGATACGCATAATAAATAAAGAAGATATATATGGATACATATTAAAGACTGATATGTCTTAAATGGTGATTGAAGATATCCAACAGTAATTTTCTCAATGAACACTTCCTCACTGTATTGTAGAAGATCTCGCTTAGTCAATCAAGTGTGCGAGAGAATAAAAAAGGAAATGTGTTAAGAAAAAATTCTGAAAAAGTCAAGAACACATCAAAATAATAGTATGAATGAAAAATCTACTCATAGAGAGTTTTTAGAATTGATGTAAATTAGTCAAAGTGTTTTCACACACTTGTACTAATATATAACTTAATATGTAACATCCTCTCAATGAGAGTTAGAATCCTAGAAACAAACGTTGTGTCAATTCAGACGCAAACTAGAATTGATGCAAATCAACCTGATAGTGGTAGCAACTCTCTCACCCCTAAGAGGTACCTGAAAAGGTACAACAATACTCATAAACCTCAACGACAGGTTGCTAGAAAGTTGAAGAAGGGTTCTGACGATGATAACCTAGAGAAGCTAGAGAAAAAAAATACTCAAAGCTTGAAGAGGTAGAGTAAAGAATATTTGTATGCTATTAATTTAAATAGTGGATTAAGTCATCGACTGTACTGAAGCAAAATCTCTCTATAAGAGGAGAACTAGATGCAGTAACAATTTATTGTGAACTAGTATAAACATATTTGTGTTTCCTTTATCTATTTATATTTCCTTTCCTCGTAGTTCTTTATGATTCAATCTTATTCTAACTAAATCTGTTTTATAAGAGTAAGTTAAATATTTTGATAAATAACAATTTTGTGTAAAGAAATCGAAGTATCTTTAAGAAATGGAAAAACACATTTCAAACCCCCATTTTTGTGTGTTTTCCAGCACTTCACTTTTCTGGATCTGATGAACTAGAACAAGGGTTCACGTGTGATCCATCAAACTTTGGCAAGTTCATTTTTTGACAAAGGTTCCATATTTCTTTTAGATCAGATGAACTACAATGATATACTTTACTTATAAATAGTCGAATTGTGGTTAATTCCATTTTCAACAAAGGAACGACGTTTCATTCGACATATTCTATGATATATTTTGTCTCAAATTTATTATTTATCGTGATTTTATAATATTAATATACTTTTTTACATTTGTAATTTTAATATCCAAAAATCAATTCAAATTAAACTATTTGTAATTGAATTAGATCAAATCAATATTTTTAAAACATTTTATTCAAATCAAATCAAACCACATGTGATTTTATATTTGAATCAGATAATTTTTTTACCTCAAAACCTATTCAATCCACACCACAAATATGCTATTTAATTATATATAAAGTAGTAGCATATATATAAGTATTTACCTCTCATTTTCCAATATTTTTTTAAAAGGTTTTTCAACTTATCCCACAAACTAAGCATACCGCGGGTTGTTTATTGGTGCAAACCCGAAGAGATTTTCGACATGCCAACTAATGATTGATGTGGTTAGATTAACAATTGTTTATTGGGGGTCTTGACAACTATTCCGATGCATTTCCTATCTTTTTCAAGGTTCTGGAAGGTATTATATCTTCAATTATGATCTTGTAGGTAAATGGGTGTGGAAATATAGAAATGAGGATAGGATCGAGGTGGGTAGAGAAGGTATGATATGACGTGTTGAATGATATGATTTTCAATTTTTAGTACGAAGTTAGTTAGTTATGCGGTTGAAGATGGCGCTGCGATACCAATCATAAAGTTCACTTTCCGTGGGTTACATTACATGTACGTTAATGGTGTGGGCCTGTGGGGTATATTTCTTTTTTGGGGAAAACTAATATAGGACAAAATAAGAGTGAGAGTTCTCTATCATAAATACATATATCAATTTGTACAGAAAAAATGAATTATCTTAATCTAAAGTTCCCTTTTTGTACTTGTAAATTGTGTAATCATATATATGTATGATGCTTTAAAAGTCACTACGAAGTTTCTTGCGATGCTGCAACTGGCCCCTCAATTGGTTCTGTTCTGATTTTTTCGGTTGCAAACTATTGGCCTTTATTGTGAATTAGATTATCTTTGCTATCTGATTCAAGTGTTTTTGGATAATTATTGACCTTTATTCCATTGTGTAATCGTAGAGATTCTTATCAAAGTACTAACCAGCGATTTAATTTATTCTTAATCAAAATCAATAATAAATTAATTTAATTTTTCTTCTTCAAGTTAAATACTATTAATCTATCATAGTTACATAATTTTTTTTTTATCACCAATCATCTATATATATATATATATATATATATATCACGTCACCACAAAAGATAAAGTTAAATTGTTCAGCTATGTAGTCAATAAAAGAAATTTTTTTAAAAAAATAATATTATTGAAATATAAAATTTGACATAAAATAAAACACAAATACAATATCATATAAAATATAAAAGGTTCACGTAGTATATTTGTGTTTTAATACACACTATTTTATTTATATTCAATTTTATATTCTAATAATATTATTCAATAGTATTTACCATTTACAACACAAAATGACGGTAAATTTCCATGAAAGGCGTTGAGAATATTTTTTTTTTTCAAAGTTGGTGATGGAGTAATTAAATTTATTTGCAGTGATTAAATATATAGTAATCTTATGTGTTGCGATTTTTCATATTATTGTAGAAAGTTGTAGTTGACTACACTTGATGTAATGCTAAATGTGGTTTAGTCAATATTTACTATGTTCGAAGTATCAATTGTAAAAAAGAAATTCTACATTAGTTAAGCATGTGAGTATAAGTGAGGGGACATGTACATGATGATACCTTAAATCTTCAACTTTGCAAGGGAAACTACCAAAAAGGATAAATAAAAATAAAATACAGTCCTCACATGAGAACTCACACTTAGTAAAATAAAAATAAAAAATAATAATAAAATGTGTTAATATAGATCTAAAAAATGTCGACATTGTAAAGTTTTTAAGATCTAACTCAACTAAAAATTGCGATATTATTAATTTGAACGTATTATTCCGAATTTAAGTTCGAAATTTCAGAATTGTGTTACTTTTGATAAAATCTATTATCTTTTTTAATACAAAAAAAAAAAATTTGGACAGCGATCAAGAGCTGACGATTTCAGGCCTAAAATAGCTCATCCAACAAAAAGCAACAATGGAATATCATGGCCCAAGTTTGACCCATTTTCTACACCGGTTTGGATAGATTGCAGTTAATACGATTTTGACTAATGTTCCTTGGTTTGGACAATTTATTTTGATGATTTTTTTATTTGACTTTTTAGATAGAGTGGATTTTTTGATACAATTGTTTTATAATATCTAATTGTTGCCTTAAAAACACACTCATAACAAGTATATTCTATTGCATAATAAAAGATTATCATATCTATATGGATTAATTAACAAGTCACAAACTAATTAAGATTATTTGGTTATTTAGAGGGATAATAATGGTTGAGTTGTTACGGTAAAAAAATAATTAATAACAAAAATAATTAATATAAAGTAGGAGATCAATATACGTGTAAAGTTAGTCATTCGTGATTAATATTCTTTTTCTTAAATTAACCATTTGTTTGGTCATCCAAAAAATTTAAATTCGAAAAAAATATATAACATAAAAAGATTAAATGACTGAAAGATTAGAATTCAATTTCATCATGCAATACTTTATAGTCTCAATTATCCTATAGATTCACCGATTATTGCATCGCTAACAATTAATTGCTTAAGAACATAAAAATGGTGATCAATCATAACATGTGATTAGAGCAATATAAAAATTTAACTAAACAATAAAAAATAATTAAAATAAAATTAGAATAGACCACTAAAACATAGTAAAGGGAATTTCAATTACAAAATTCACATCCTAAAAGAGAGTTTAGTTACTTATTATTGTAAAAAAAAAAATCAAATAAAAAATAATATATTCATCGAATTAAATAGAAGAATTAAACTGTAAATTAAATAATTTTTACTCCAAAATTTGTAAACTCTCTTTTTGCTTTCTCTTCATGCTTGATGTGTGGCCTCCTTCCCCCGTGCGGTTTTCTTTTTAAATGATACAGTTGGTACTATTTTTATGCCACCATCCAATTAAACCCTTTGCTAGAGGCTCTTTTTCTTGTGACCTAGTTATGTCAATTTTTTACACAACATTTGTTTTCAATAATTTAACTAATTTACTTATTTCTCTCAACAATTCATCTTTATCTAATATAAAGTATAGTAAAATAATATATATATATATATATATATATATCAACTTCATATATTATTTCTTGAATTCTTTTCATCTTTTCTACATAATGAAGAGAAAATTAATTTAAAAATTTATATAATGTCATATAATTTCTCTAAAAATATTTGGTAATAATCACTAAAAATGGCACTAAATTGGAGTTTATCATATCTATAATTAAATTAAACATAAGAGGTCCCCAAAAATAATTAAATAACAATAACTTAGTTAATAATCACATGCCCTCATGTTATTCTCCTCCTTACCCATTGATCAAATTTTCATTTTTCACCTAAGAGAGGTGATTTAAAACTATTTTTTGGTCCAAAATCACCCTCTTGGTATTTTTGTTTACCCTCTCTTATCTAAATAAGTAATTTCTACACATATTTAGTTTTTCTTTTGTATTTTTTGTGGTTTTGTCGTCTTACTACGACGTTGATTTCGTTCGTATTTTGTTCTTTTGCAAATTCTTCAGATGAAACTTCATTCCTATTGCTTGCTTTGATCTAGGCAGGGACATAATGTTGGACCGGTTCTTGAACTTTTACAAGTAGGATTATGACTAAGTCCAATTCAGTATTTTGTCATTTGTCAAAATCTGAATCATATCTTTGCAAATAATAAATCCTTACAACTGAAAAATCTTTAATAATTTAAATATCCAAAACTAGGCAAATAGTATCTAATTCCGAAATAAAGTACGATGTAAGCACTATGTCTACTTATTCTTGATCTACTAACTTAATCGAAGGAAATCACTCTTCTCAAGGGCGGTAGAACTTCTCAACTCTCGACATCCCCGACGGTCTCAGTCTCTGAAAACAACACTTTAATGAGATACTAAATCCTAGTGAATAATACACACAATTTTAAAATAAGTATTATTCTCTGTCGGAGCGGTAACTGAAAAAATCGATCATGACACCCGCCTGCTTCCAAAAATATTCTTTAGAAATATTCAGGATATGACTAAGATTTTTCTATAATAACCAATTACTTCAATAATTAATAAAAACTCATCAATTAAATTAACGATAATTCACAGATTAATAATCAAATAAATCCACTACACACATTTATTCTGCAGAAAATAAATTAATCAATTCAATGATGTCTGTAAGACCCATAATTTTAAAGTACCATTTATGTATTTTTGGTGTATTTTGGATTTTGGCTCGGAGGCTTTTAAGCCAAAGTTAATAATATTTTGGAGTTTTATAATCAAAAAGATATTTCGATGCCAATTAGAATTTCTCGTCGATAAATAAATTGAAATTAACTGCGGTAAATACTTTACGGTTAATTTAAGGCGTTTCGGGTGAAACGGTAATTTAATAAATATCTAGATTTTGAGATATTTGTTAAGTTATATTTATTATATTTATATATGTTTGTTTGGACGGAAAAAGAAAGGAAAACTAGAAAGAAGGAAAAGGAAAAGAAAATAGTATATAAAGGAAGGAAGGAAAAAGGAAGAAAGGAAAAACAAAGGAAAGAAAAAGAAAGGAAGGAAATTTCAAATTTCCATCTCCTTCCTCTGAGCTTCACGCAAGCAACCCAGAAAATCCATCCTTCTCCATTTCTCGTTTTCGTTGCTTCCTTTTCTTCAAAGCTAGTGACCCAAGGTTGGGTGAGGGTTAGACCAAGGTTTTCGTAACTCCACTCTTCCTCTTTGAGTCGAAAACGAAGAAAAACGGTTTTTGAGATCTAAACACAAACCCCTCCGTTTCTCCTAGATCCAAACCTCATTCCTCGAAGAGATAGAAGGGAAAGTTGCTCACCTCCGTGCTACGGTGCTAGTGCACTACTTTGGAAGCGGCGTTGCAAGCGGAGATTTTACCGGAATTTCTCGCGGAACCGGAAACACTCGATAAAGCTAACTTTGAGGTAAGGGCTCCTTCCAAACTTCTAGCTTGCATTAGGGACTTATCTGTAGTTGTGTGGGAAGGAATTTGTTAGGGTTAAATGTATCGATTTGGGGAAAAACGAAACTAGGGCGTTATGGGTAAAACCTTAGAGTTAGGTTTTGTTTATAGTGATGAATGTTTCGTGGTAAATGAATTTGAATGTCATTGTGTGTGATTATGAGTAAATGAAATTTGATATGTGTATGGTTGGATTTGTGAATAAATGAATTGATATGTTTTGATGTGAGAATTTGTTTGAGTTTGTTTTGTGTGGAATTTGAAAACCATTAAGTTAAATGAGTATTAAGAATGGGGAATCTCTTAATGTCTCGTTTACTTAATGTGCGTTTGTTCGTGAAAAATCGTTTAAGTTAACTGGGCGTTAAGAATGGGGAATCTCTTAATGTCTCGTTTACTTAATGTGCGTTTGTTCGTGAAAAATCGTTTAAGTTAACTGGGCGTTAAGAATGGGGAATCTCTTAATGTCTCGTTTACTTAATGTGCGTTTGTTTGTGAAAAATCGTTTAAGTTAACTGGGCGTTAAGAATGGGGAATCTCTTAATGTCTCGGTTACTTAATATTTTGTTTTAAAGAAAAATCGTTTAAGTTAACTGGGCGTTAAGAATGGGGAATCTCTTAATGTCTCGGTTACTTAATATTTTGTTTTGAAAACCGTTTAAGTTAACTGGACGTTAAGGAGGGGGAACCTCTTAATGCCTCGGTTACTTAATATTTTGTTTTAAAGAAAAATCGTTTAAGTTAACTGGGCGTTAAGAATGGGGAATCTCTTAATGTCTCGGTTACTTAATATTTTGTTTTAAAGAAAAATCGTTTAAGTTAACTGGGCGTTAAGAATGGGGAATCTCTTAATGTCTCGGTTACTTAATATTTTGTTTTAAAGAAAAATCGTTTAAGTTAACTGGGCGTTAAGAATGGGGAATCTCTTAATGTCTCGGTTACTTAATATTTTGTTTTAAAGAAAAATCGTTTAAGTTAACTGGGCGTTAAGAATGGGGAATCTCTTAATGTCTCGGTTACTTAATATTTTGTTTTGAAAACCGTTTAAGTTAACTGGACGTTAAGGAGGGGGAATCTCTTAATGTCTCGGTTACTTAATATTTTGTTTTGAAAACCGTTTAAGTAAACTGGGCGTTAAGAATGGGGAATCTCTTAATGTCTCGGTTACTTAATATTTTGTTTTAAAGAAAAATCGTTTAAGTTAACTGGGCGTTAAGAATGGGGAATCTCTTAATGTCTCGGTTACTTAATATTTTGTTTTGAAAACCGTTTAAGTAAACTGGGCGTTAAGAATGGGGAATCTCTTAATGTCTCGGTTACTTAATATTTTGTTTTGAAAACCGTTTAAGTAAACTGGGCGTTAAGAATGGGGAATCTCTTAATGTCTCGGTTACTTAATATTTTGTTTTGAAAACCGTTTAAGTAAACTGGGCGTTAAGAATGGGGAATCTCTTAATGTCTCGGTTACTTAATATTTTGTTTTGAAAACCGTTTAAGTAAACTGGGCGTTAAGAATGGGGAATCTCTTAATGTCTCGGTTACTTAATATTTTGTTTTGAAAACCGTTTAAGTAAACTGGGCGTTAAGAATGGGGAATCTCTTAATGTCTCGGTTACTTAATATTTTGTTTTAAAGAAAAATCGTTTAAGTTAACTGGGCGTTAAGAACGGGGAATCTCTTAATGTCTCGGTTACTTAATATTTTGTTTTAAAGAAAAATCGTTTAAGTTAACTGGGCGTTAAGAATGGGGAATCTCTTAATGTCTCGGTTACTTAATATTTTGTTTTGAAAACCGTTTAAGTAAACTGGGCGTTAAGAATGGGGAATCTCTTAATGTCTCGGTTACTTAATATTTTGTTTTAAAGAAAAATCGTTTAAGTTAACTGGGCGTTAAGAATGGGGAATCTCTTAATGTCTCGGTTACTTAATATTTTGTTTTGAAAACCGTTTAAGTAAACTGGGCGTTAAGAATGGGGAATCTCTTAATGTCTCGGTTACTTAATATTTTGTTTTGAAAACCGTTTAAGTAAACTGGGCGTTAAGAATGGGGAATCTCTTAATGTCTCGGTTACTTAATATTTTGTTTTGAAAACCGTTTAAGTTAACTGGACGTTAAGGAGGGGGAACCTCTTAATGCCTCGGTTACTTAATATTTTGTTTTAAAGAAAAATCGTTTAAGTTAACTGGGCGTTAAGAACGGGGAATCTCTTAATGTCTCGGTTACTTAATATTTTGTTTTGAAAACCGTTTAAGTAAACTGGGCGTTAAGAATGGGGAATCTCTTAATGTCTCGGTTACTTAATATTTTGTTTTGAAAACCGTTTAAGTAAACTGGGCGTTAAGAATGGGGAATCTCTTAATGTCTCGGTTACTTAATATTTTGTTTTGAAAACCGTTTAAGTAAACTGGGCGTTAAGAATGGGGAATCTCTTAATGTCTCGGTTACTTAATATTTTGTTTTGAAAACCGTTTAAGTAAACTGGGCGTTAAGAATGGGGAATCTCTTAATGTCTCGGTTACTTAATATTTTGTTTTGAAGTAAATTATAATGACTCAATTATTTATCCAAAAGCATTTCCTGATTTATTTCTTTGTTCGTTCTTAATTACTTTTAAAAAAAAAAAATATACCCTCGCTTTGAAAAACGGGGTGTTACAATGTCTAATCGTTATATGGAGATATACTACTTCCACGAAGTGAGTATTAACTCATCATGTGGAGCACCAACTCATCCAGTGACTCAATTATTTATCCAAAAGCATTTCCTGATTTATTTCTTTGTTCGTTCTTAATTACTTTTAAAAAAAAAAAATATACCCTCGCTTTGAAAAACGGGGTGTTACAATGTCTAATCGTTATATGGAGATATACTACTTCCACGAAGTGAGTATTAACTCATCATGTGGAGCACCAACTCATCCAGTGTGGGGTACAAGATCAATCTGTGTGGAGTTTAAGTCTCATCTCATTGTGGAGTTTAAAACTCATCTATATGTGGCGTACAAGACCCATATGTGTGGAATTTAAACCTCATCTCATTGTGAAGTTTAAAACTCATCTATATGTGGGGTGCAAGACCCATCCATATGGAGTTTAAACCTCATCTCATTGTGAAGTTTAAAATTTATCTATATGTGAGGTACAAGATCCATCTGTGTGAAGTTTAAACCTCATCTCATTGTGAAGTTTAAAACTAATTTATATGTGGGGTACAAGACTCATCCATGTGGAGTTTAAACCTCATCTCATTGTGAAGTTTAAAAATCATCTATATGTGGGGTACAAGACCCATCCGTGTGGAGTTTAAACCTCATCTCATTGTGAAGTTTAAAACTCATCTATATATGGGGTACAAGACCCATCCATGTGGAGTTTAAACCTCGTCTTCAAAAGCAGGGGTTGTAGAAACCTCACCCAATGCCAAATCAATTCTTGGCTCAAAAATCGTTTGCACAAACTCAGTTAGCAGCAACAAAAGCTGAAGATGAATACTTTGAGATCATGACCCAACTTCTCAAGAGCAAGGCCCAATCCTAAAAAACTTCCTTAGGCACTGCTTCAGAAACTTCCATTAATTTGGGAGATGATAATGAAGACAACTATTTTGGCCTCTTCACTCCTATCAAATAACCAAGACATTGGTTCGAATATTTTAGGCGCAATTCAAAAAATTGTATTTTGATCCAAAAATATGTTTAGTCCGTCATGTATTGGGCCTAGCCCATTTTTGGTTGTGGACTTAAAAAAAACGTTAAAAGAACACGACAAAAGGAAATTTCGTGGAAAATTCATTCTCAATTGACATCAGAAGACAAAAGAAAAAATTCAAAAGACAAAAGCAAAAGCAAAAGTTGTCTGGCACTTGTCTGCCACTTCTTTCCCCACTACCACCAAAAGCAAAAAGTAGAAGGAATCTCATCATTTCCTCCACTACACAAGTCAACAGATGAGAGTAGAAGGAATATCATTTGTTGATCTTGCATAGTATATTCATATCTAATGTTGGTATGCACCCTTGGAGTGTCAGTAATTATTCCACTTCTTCGAGGAGTGATTAAAGGCAAGGTAGGACAAAAATCACAACTCAGCAAACCATTTTCCTTGTCAACACTAGAATCAAAACTACCAAGAGTATATTGGAAATGGTGTGTAGGCGAGTGGAGAATTAAAACCTATGTCATTCTTTAAAGGAGAATGAGAATAATATGAAGCGGAAGGGAATTAGGATGAAGTAGTAGTATTATGAAAACCTCTAAAAATACATTCATTCTCCACATTGATAGTATTTGGTTGCTGAACCATTAGATGAACAAGTGGATAAGGAAAAATAGACTCCAAATAAATAGTGTCACGAGATAGAAAAATTTCCTTATTATGCATATAAAAAGGACACATCCTTTAGTTCCTGGTATTTGTCCCAAGTTAATGCATTTACGAGATCTTGAGTCAATTTTCCTTCTATTGGATTTAATAGTAGTAGAGAAACACAAGCAACCAAAGACTTTCAATTTTGAAATGTCAGGAGTAGTATTATATAATATGTGATAAGAAGAAGTAAAATTCAACAATTTAGATTGCAATCTATTAATAAGAAAAATTGCATGAACAATGACATGAGCCCAGAATTATGTAGGAAGTTTTGCTTGAAATAGAAGAGCATGAGTCACGTTTAAAATGTATTGATGTTTACGCTCAACAATGCCATTTGTTTTAGGCATTTAAACATATGTTGTTTCGTGGATTATGCACTGATTTGATAAAAATATATTAACACGAACTCATTACCATTATCAGAACAAATTCATTTAACTTTATTATTAAGTTGAGTAAAAACAAAAGAAACAAAAGATTTAACAAGGAAAGATGTGTCAAATTTCAGTTTCATGAGAAAAACTCAACCAAAATTACTTTTATTATCCACAATAGTTAAAAAATACTTGTAAAAACAAGAGTTAGAAGAATAAACACTAGGAGAGAAAAGTAATCGTTTTTATTTTACATATAAACATATATCACAAGGTATTATAAAAATGGTGTTGCAAAGTATAAATGGACAAATGTACAAAATAATAGTGCCAAACATTACATTTTGAGTCTAAAACATTGTGAAGATTAGAAACCAAAATATAATGAAATTTACAAAAAATATTAGAAATAATAGGAATGTGCAATTTATGGAAAGTAAGCAAATATAGTCTATAATCCATACTAGTTGTACCAATCATCTTCTTGGAGATGTTGTCTTGTATCAAACATTTAGTGACATAAAAAATACAATTTCAATTAATAGAACAAGTCAACTTTAGAACAAAAATAAAACAATATTGCTATCCACACCTCCTTTTTACTACTCACACCCTTTAATTTTTTTGTAAAAGCAAAATACCTAAAATGTCATTCTTTAATAACATTATTAACTTAGACGTAAACTCAATTTACGTAACTGAGATCATGTATACGCGAATTGAGTTTATGTACGTTTACGTGAAATGAGTTCACGTAGGTGTATGATGACTCTTCATCATATGCATATTTTTCATTGTTTTTAGTCTTATTTATCTTTAATCATTAGTTAATTTAAGGAGTTATTTGATATATTTTGTTAATTTTAGTTATTAGATTTAGTAAAATGTTTGTGTCCTTATTTTATTGATTAAGTAGATATTTTTTGTAGTTTTGCGTTGTTTATTTGTTGTAGTGCAGTACTGAATTTTGGTGAGAAATCAACATGATCTATGTGGAATATTTCAGCTATATCTGGAGTTGTAGATGTCCAATGGGAGACTTGTGTCCTAGTAGAGAAACTCAAAGACATTCGTTTCTAACACCGTTGAAGCAGTTTTATCAAGAATCATTCATGAATCTTTTTTTGTAATTCTTCTCTAATCTCTATCTTTTCTATCTCTGTCATGAGTAACTAAACCCTATTTGTTAGGTATGAGTGTAACAAGATAAAACTCTTATTTTTCTGATTTGATTTCTAGTTATATGAATGAGTTTATTGAATTATCTTTCTCATCTTTGTGCTTAATGTTTTTTATTGCTTGATCAACATTAAAATGTTCTATGATTCCTATTTTGAAACAGAAGTGGACTTTACGAATGCTTGAGATGAGAAATTCATGAATTTGTAGTCTAAGGATAGATGTAGGTCATGAAACCAATTAAATTAGTTGCAAAGGCAATAGTTTAACGAGAGAAATCATGTACGGTAAGACTTAATTCTAATCTTAAATTCACTAAGGAATTAGGGGTTACTTTGAAATTAAAGGTTCTGTCACGAAGACATTAGGGCACGAATAACAAAGAGAGTTCGGTAATAATTCAATAAAGGAATTCAATAACTAGGATAAAATTAGACACAAGGTTGAATTCGAAGTGAAACTCATCCTGAACTTCGTTTTAATCAATTTGTGAACTTTTTGTTCAATTTTAGTAATTAAATACAACTCGATAGCAAAATGCAATCATTGAGTTCGATACCTGGTACTATCGTTGTAACTATTACTTGCAACAATTCAGTACACTTGCTGAAACGCTATCAGTGTACGTTTCACGTATTCTTAAATTTCATTGGATACCAGAGCCGACTCAAAGGTAAAGTCACTAAAAGTGTACGTGAACTATATTCACATGTTCTTAAACTTCATTTGATACCAGAGCCGACCCAAGGGTAAAGTCCCTAACAAGTGTCTCGAAGATTCATCTTTAAGAAAATTTAGATCATTAAGTTTCATAAATAATTTTTTTTACCAATAAACCTCTCAAAATTGTATCAATTAACAATCATTAAGAGAAATTATTAGTTGTTTTGATAAATTTATTTATATCCCTTTTGCGATTCAATAAAAGTTTCAGCTCTTTTGTTATTTTTGTAATTTTAAATAGTAGGATTTATATTTTTGAGTTTACATTTATATATTAGATTATTTATTAAATTAATATAATTAATATCCTATGATATTTCTTTTACAATTGATAATAATATGCATTGAATTTAATATTTGTTGAGATAATGTTAAATTTATATAAAATTTTATTGGTTTTAATTTTAAGATATTAGAATTTGAGTTCTTTTAATTAAATAAAATAAATTTGAGACCTTTTTATTAAATGAAAATTTTTGTTTTAGGGAGGCCAAAAGTCATTGTTTTCATTCATTCAATGTGAACTTGTGAGAGCCATCATCAACATCACAATTATCTTATGGAAAGGTTATCCTCACCATGATCTTGAATGGTAGAGGAGCAATTGTTGGAAAAAATAGAGTTTGGCTTTGGATAGTCAGGAGCATAATCGTATTTCTTGAAACACACATCTACAATATGACCAAGTTTGTTGTAATGAGTAATCTTGTAGCCACGACCGCGACCACCAAAATCACGACCACCACTGGGTGAAGAGCCATGACAAACTCACACCCATAACATGACCATGCTATTACAACGATCCCAATAAATAGAGAGTCGATCTTACCAAAAGGGAAATTTGGGATTCCAAGAACAAATCTAGATTTTTTCTTGAATCGAAGGGCAACAAGCATTGAACGGGACCAATTGTAGAATTTACAGTTGTTGAGAGGTGGAGACACGAGAGAAACTCGGGATATTCACTCATGTGCATAAAGTATGAATCAAGCATATCATGTTGATAGCTTCGACTACGATCTGGGAATTTCTTCAGAGGTTGATTAACTTGTGATTAATCATTGGAGGATGATGAATAAAATGATTATGTATCTGATTCCATCACGAAAGAAAGGAAATGGCACAGAGGAAAGAAGAATTAGACATAGGGAAATAAATCAAAATAGAGAATATAGAGAATATGAACGAGAAATCACAAAGGGGTTTACTACTGATACCATGTGAGTGAAATCATGTTCAATTATCATGTTTATGAATATACCTCTCTTTATTCATTAGAATAGTTTTCTTGATTACAAAAGGTTAAGGGCATCCCTTTATTTATGAAGGAGATGGTCTTGTAACTGAAGAGAAAAGGAAGGGTAAAATAACAACAAAACACATAATAACGAGTAAAGTCAAAACTAACTATTAATAAACAACTAACATACTTAAAAATAGATTAATAGTACAAAAAAGGGGTTAACTAGTTCTAATAAATTGTTCAGCATAAATTTTACATGATTAAAAAATTGTTGCATTCAAGTTGAAGTGTTTCGACATAGTAAAAGTCTTATTATACACAATAAAAAAATATATGAAATTGTTTACACAAACTATAATTTCTACTACTTTTGCTTCATTGCTTTTGCGTCTCAGTTGAATGAAACTATTAGAGTCTCAAAGAAAATTAATCCACTAATAATGATTTGGACTAAAAAGAAAAAAAATCAATCGTCAATGAGAATATGTAATCAAAGAGGAAATTTACGCATCCTTAAATTAAAAACATACCCATCAAAGAAAATGGCTCAATGTTTAATTATTCAGGAATATGTATCATATATACCGCAATTAATGTTCCTAAATATATCAATGTATCCCAATTAAAGCGAAAAGGTATACGTTATACATAATAAAAACAACAATATTATGTTTATCCTATTAATATAATGAATGCATTATTAGATTTACTACTTCAAAATAGGAAAATTGATTGATTAGAAGCAATATATGAAGAAACAAGATTACAAGACATTGATAGACTATCACAAAAAGTAAAATATAAATGTTAACTTAAGGTCATACTCAATGCCGAAAATTAGATTAATTGACAAAAATTAGTTAAGAAATTGATGCTCACATAGGCAACAACAAATAAAGATAATCCACAATCAAAATAGCAGTAAAGCAATATGCGTAAGCTAGTAAACAAAATGGTAGCAAAGCAACCAAGAAACAGTATAGGTAGAAGTAGATTAATGCATGCCATTGATAGACCAACACAAATGTTAAAAATTAAAATGTTTAGTTGTCATACTCAATGTGGAAATCTGATTAATTGATACTGACATAGGCAACATGCAGTATGCATAAGAAACAAGCAAAATGGCAGCGAACTTGTAAAATAAGCAATCAGAAATGATTAGAGATAGGTAAATAAATATTAAAATTTATCAAATATAAAGCATTAAAGCAATAGTAACAAAAAATAGTATGTATAATCTACTATATAATTTGTTGTGTGGTAGTACACCATGCATTCCAAAACACATTATGTTTCATCGCGTTCTAAAACATAAGTAATTACAACTACTCTCACTGACATCCAGTTGGTTGTGATTGAGAAGATGACGGACCAATTGGTTTTGTAATAGTAGGTGCTCTAATTAATAACTCTTAGAAATATGAGATATTTCTCTTGAGTTATCTCCATTTTAAGTAATCTTTGAGGTGATGTAATGGCATATTTTCTTGATTTAAAAGTAATTTAATTAATTAGGTTTAATATTATCTTTTCAGTTGAACTAAGATAGTTTAATATGGAATTATGTTGGGTTAAATTGAATTTATGTAGAGTACAGATGGAGCGTAGAAATTGTGAGTCTAATAGGAACTATATTGTGTCTCATGTCTTAAGGACAACTCAAAGTTAATTTAGAGCATATTTATTTGATTAATGAGGGGACAGCTCAACGGGGTACCCCCAACATTTTGGATAATGGGCAAAAGGAATATTTATTGGAAAAAGGATAAAATTCCAAAAATAAAGAAAGATAGTGTATTTCACTTGTCCTATATAATAAGGACAAAATTTTGAAAAGTAGGAAAGGAGTTCAGAACCTTAACTCTACCCTAGCCACCATTCTGTTGAAGAAAAGGAACTTGCACTTTAAGCTGAAGTATAATCAATTGCAGCTATTGTTTTGCCTTGTATTATTCCTCTTTTTTTTCATGCTTAATTCATTAAAGTTTGTGGTAATTGTTGAGGCAAAATCTCTTATTAATATTTTCAAGATAATCAAACATTTAATTATATTTGTTAATTATGATTTTAGTCTTATTTTCTATTAACTTGTGTTTTTTAGTGTATTAATTAAAGACAAAAAATCAAACATAAATAGAATCATGATATGATGAAGCATGAATATCCATGCAAGATCACGTGGCTATTTTTAAATAATAAATAACTATTTCACCATCAATTCTGAATCCGTATCAATTATACAACAAGACAAGAATACACTTTATGAAGCATAAATGAATTGGAAGATTCCTCAAAGGAATGTCAAATAAGAGATTGATGAAATATTGCTCAAAGATAACATTCTAAAATAGATCAGTTTGGGAAAAATAAATGCATGATCATAATGGAAATTTTTTTACATGGGTACCCAAAATTAATGAGCCTTTAAATGTCACAAGTTGGGAAGGGCAACTTGCAAAAACAAATATACAAATTAATATGCAGATTGATGTCATGGAGAAGTACAAAAAGAACACAAATACATTTAAATGGTATGGTTGATGAAAAAGTTGGACATGCCTCTAACTTTGCATTGTTCCAACGGTCATTTGACAAATCATTTCATCATTCTTTCTCAAGTTTTCTTCACGACTCAAGGTACAACGTTTTGGTTTAAACAAGAGTGTTTTAGACACAAGTTCAAACGAGAAGATTGATTCAAATAAAGCAATTAAAACTTGTCAAGATTGTCCAAAGACTACATTTAGTTTGAACTAAATATTCTAAGTCTCTCATCATCAATAAATAGAAGATCATTTGAAAGATGAATGTAAGAGTTCAATTTTCAACCTATCAACACCACATGTTCTGAAACTTTTGTCTCAAGAAAAACTTCAATTGTCTTCACTATATTTGTTGATCATTCTTATTGAGTTTTTTCTCTAGTTAATCTCAAACAAATATTTGAGAATTATTAGATCCCAAAGATTCTTTTATCATACACATTGTTTGTAATTTAAATCTATCTTTACTGTTAGATTGAGTCTATTTGTACAAATCCTTTCTAGTTCGAAAGGTGGTTGTAAAAAATCATTTCTAGGTTGAAAGGTGAAAATTGTAATTGATCAAAGTGTGATCTAAAAGGGGAAGTGCAAGGCAAAACGTTCTAGTGCTGAGAAAATTAGTAAAAATTTCACAAATTGTGAGGGATGTAAATAGCCCACGAGGTGAACTAGTATACTTCTTGTGTGTGATCTTCTTATTCTTCTCTTTATTTATCTACATTAACATATCACTTGCTATTGCACTTATTTACATTATTTCTAAACTTAACTCATCTTGAGCGTTATGATTACTAACTTTGATTATCAAGATTATTTTTGAGTTTATAAATTTAAGTGTAGAAACTAAAATTCGAAAAAGTGGGTCACTATTCAAATCTTTTTTTCTTGTGACTTTTATTGCTACTTCAGTAATGAACTTCTTAATGTTAACTTTCATTTCCATGTTTCTCAAAACTCAATATGAGCTAAAAAATTTGTAATTAAGGATTAATGAGGTTATAAATGAAGTTTGCATTTTAGTATGTTGTGTATGTTTAACTTTCTCTTAAACAAGTGATTTTAAAGCTATTTTGTTGCTAGTCTTTTGATCTTAAAAAGGAAAACCATAGAAATATTTGATTTAATATGGATTAAGTCAATTGGAAAATATATTGATGTTAATTGATTAGAAATAACTTTAAATCGATAAGGAAGCTTTATGTAATTAATGTTGCATGATTAAATTTATATAATGAACCTAGGAATAGTATGTTGCAGCATTAAATGCATGTAAACACAATTTATAATTGAGTTATATTATTAACTATTTTTTCTAAACTAAATCTTAGACAAACTTTCTCTTATTATTTCTTGAATTTTAACTTTTAAATTTACTTTTTATTGTCAACTCAAAATATTTATCTATGTTACTTTTTAATTTGAATCTTAACTAAAAGAACTTATAAAGTTGAGAATATTTAAAACTAAACTACATCAATTCTCTTGGAAAGATATCTACTTTTAACTATTACTTGTCATGATTGTATATACTAACATTTTCATAAACGCAACGTGCTCCTCCAAAATTTGATAAAGGTTGACATAAATTTAGGGAACATTGACATTCACAAAAAAAATGATTAAAATTCTTTCAGAACATTTTTTTTTATCTCAATAATTAATATATAGTAATAAGATGAGTACGATTGACAATTTTTCACGATGTTTCCAAATCCTTTTCTATTTTTGAGGTTTTTAAATTGAAATGAAGAGGGCCTAGACTATTTTTGAGAACAAATCAATGCCCTTGTCATTTAAGGACTAAAATAACTCCTAAAACTGTCCAAAACTCTACCACCAATACTAAAAGCATTTTTTGAAGCCATAATGGATACATGTTTTATCGCTTGAGGAATTTTTTTTCTCCACCACACAAGTAATTCAAACTTATCATCCCCATCCATGTTCTTTTCATCTAAACATCTCTCAATTTTCTTTTAGATCTATTGAATATTTTTTGATTTAAATGCTTCTTAAAAGCATAAGCTATTTCCAATTGGATGTCAAATGATTATGTTAACCTTGAAATTTCATGAACGGACTTTGTTGAAAGATCATTTGAATTCTTTCCGAGGAATTATGAATCAACTCATTATGAATTATTTCCAAAGATATTACTTTTGATGATGAAATTCAAAGGTTAGTGCATCTTGGTTCCCTGTTTGACTCATTGTAAATTTTTAGAATATCATTGTCTAATTTTGATCAGAATGGTGTGTTTTTAGTTAAACTTTTTAAAAGTAGTATTTTGAACGAGGAAATGAGAAGAAAGTTTCAGGATTTTCCTTTAAAGTTAGAGGTTTTTGTTTCTGAATCAAAGGAGATAAGTAAGAATGGATATACAGGTAATAAAGACCAAAACATAAGTAATTCTAGGTATAGGTACAAAGTTGTTGAGTGCTATCACTATGATAAAAAAAAATGGCATATTTAGAAGAATTGTTGGCTTTTGAAAAAGGAGAATGAAGACAAAGGTATACAAAAGAAGAAAGAAGAAGATTCTGATGAAGATTGAGCTAATGTGACATCTGATGAATTTCTTCTTATTGAAGAACATGATATTATTTTCATGAGATTGAACCCGTTGAAAGAGTTGAGTTATGTCATAAGAGATTGCGTCACATGAGTGAGAAAGACATGATCGTGCTAACTAAATGGGATATGTTGTCTGAAATTACAAGTTGAAGACTAGAAAATTTTAATTTTGGTGCATTCTCCTTTATTAAGCCCACATGGAGCATTCCTATTGTAAGTTGTTTAGATTATATATATAGAATTTCAATTATAATTTGTATGTTTTTATCTATATAATATTTACTCATTATAATTTACATATAATATTCAATTTTAGTGTCAAAGACAACCTAAAGGTTATGAGTGTAGTTACTACATTATAATACATATGTTGAACATTGTATCTAGTGGTCTTGTTGATTCATGGATGCGGATATGTGATAGATTTTTTCAAAGTTAGTATTAATTAACTACTTATGATTTTTATGGTCACATGATTTAGATAACTTTGTTATTTCAATGTTTATAATTCAGATATTTGGAAAATCAAAACCATTCGAAGATGAAGAAATGATGAATGTCCGACAACGTTGTGCAAACTTGATTCTTGAACTAATAGAAAATGCTTGAAGCACTTGTATCATTTTAGTATCTTTAGACTGTTAATAGAAGATAATGTTCTTTTTTAACTAGTGAATATTATGTAGCTCTAAATTTGATAATTTAGATTTTGTAAAAAAATTATGACTCATTGTCATTGATTTTTAAATGTAAAGCTTCGTATGAAGTTTTGTGTTTTATGGTTGAATGAGAAATTCTAGTTAATAATGTAATATGTGAAATTATGAGGATGCATATGTAAAGGGTGAAAGTTATAAAGAACAAAAAATAAAAAATTTAATTATTTAAATCGATTAAAAATTAAAAATTTAATTATTTAAAAATTTTGAATTTGACTTGTTATATTGGTTCAAATTTAATCAATCTAATAGATTAATTTTGAATTTGACTTGTTATATTGGTTCAAATTTAACCGATCTAATAAATCATTTTTGAATTTGACTTATTATATTGGTTCAAATTTAACCGATCTAATAAATCATTTTTGAATGTGACTTGTTACATCTATTATTTTAGCTGATTTAATAATTAACTATTTATTACAACGCTTGATGTTAGATCGGATAAGAAACCGATCTAACAAGTACATAGGAACCGATCTAAGAAGGTTTAATTGCACTAATGATGTGACCCTGTGACGACAAAAATACATAGGAGCATTGCATACTTTCAAGAAAGACTTGGACTTACACCTTGAAGAATAAAAAATGTATTATGTGTGTATTCAAGAAATTTAAAACATTAATTGAGCGTTAAATTGAGAAGAGGTTGAAGTGCATATCCACTAATAATTGAGGTGAATGTAAAATATCATTTGACACCTATTATAAAGAGAGAAAAAAATACCAATAATTGAGGTGAATGTAAAAGATCATTTGACACATATTATAAATGGTGTTGTTGAGAAGAGGAATTGAACATTGGTAGAAAGAATTACATGTATATTGTTACATGAGTCGTTTTGAGGTGAAGCATTGAACACAATTGTAACTGTGTTAAATCTTTCACCAAGGCTCTTGTTTGGTTGTCGGAAGAAAATGAGAAGAAAGAAAAAGGTGACAAATAGAAAAGATTTTATATATTATTTTGCATAATAGAAAGAAAGAAGAAATATAAGAGGAAATATAGAAAAATAATATTATATAGTAAATTTGAATAGCACCCCTTATAGTAAACAAAATAATGTAATTACCAAAAAAAAAACTTTGACTTCTACTTTATGTGCCATTGTTTTTTTTAATTCTTTTTCCATTCATAATAATTAAATCACAACAATAAACCAACCTTCACATTGAAAATTAACTTGAACGTTATACTTTTTTATTATTTATTTCTTTTTTATCTTTTAGTATAGTTTTGAATATATAATTATTAGTAATGGGTTAGTTTGAAACAATGTTTTAAAAATTAAATCCATCATCGAACCGATAAAAACATCGATTAATGGTTTAATGGATCAACCGTATAGTTGAATTGCGATCAAACCAAACATAAATAAATTTATTAAATTATATATTAATAAATTAATTGAACTATGATAAATTATATTAAATTATCTTTTCATTTTCTTTAAAGTAATAGAGGAACTTAATTGCAATTTTAGTTTTTCTATTTTTATTGATTTACGAAATTGGTTCCTCTATTCTAAAAGTTGATAGTTTTTGTCACTCTCTAATTTTTTATCTAAAAAATAATGACGTGATATGGTTTAAATAATATGACATATGATATGACGATGTAGAATGAATAACACCTATGTAATTGGAATAAAACGCTAAAGAGAGACAAAAAATGTCGATTTTTAAAATAGGTGAACTAATTTCGTAAATCAGTAAAAATAAGAACTAAAACTGCTATTAAACATTTCATCTTTCTTTCAAATGTTCTGCACAACTTTGTTTGTAAATACCACGAGATCTCATGTTAGAGGAGCAAGCATCAACAATGGTTGATCCATTTACAGTTCCCTCATCATTCTCACTAGAGAATGAACTTCACCACAAAGAAATATAGGCTGCTGTCACGAAATAACGGCTATAAGATATTAGATATCAGCTTATATTTGCCAAGAAAACTTTATTCTCAGTTAAAAGGAAAAAATGGCCTAACGAAGTAGTAGGAGGCGGAGCACATAAGACAAGGTTTTGTATTGTTTTTGTGAATCCACTTTTTGTTTTTATAACAAAAATCGAATTGGGTAAGATGTTTAGTAAAATAGTTTGGACTTTTTAATATCGGCCCATGTATTTTAAAACGGTTGTGCTTAACCAGTTTCTTTTACCCCTAATTCAATTGACACCCTTTTCAATTTTGTATCAATACACCTCTCTCTTCTCAATACCTGTTGCGAATGTCTTTGAGATTAAAATTAGTTTGATTATCTCTATTAGTTAAAATAGGGTTCGAAGGAATTTGTAATTCTTTGTATTGTATTCACACCTTTGAGATTGTCGTTTCACCGATGCATTCTCGTATGCGGTTTACGGAAAAGTAAAAGAACCTCATGCTAGGGATTGATAATAATGAATCATAGCCGTTAACTAATATATATCTATGGGAATCAGCTTTTTCTAAGATAGAATTACCCTGCGTAATAACGTTTTGTTAATATTTACTTTCACCCACTTAACTATCAATTTAATAGTTTATAATTTTAATTGTAGTTTTTTTCTTCTTTTATTATTACCAATTCACAAAATTAGTACTTTTTTAAAAGCTAACATATTTTTTTATTATGTGGCATGCAGTTATATGATATAAAACAATTTAAATACATTAATTAAATTAAAAATATGAAGAAAAACAATTAAAGTTGAAAGTTAAGTTTTTACGACGTTTTATTCCAATTTCATAGGTGTTAATCATTTACATTATTGTATCATATGTCACATTATTTAAATTATCTCATGTCATCATTTTTTAGTTAAAAAATCAGAGAGAGTGCAAAAACTGTCGACTTTTAAAATATGAGATCAGTTTCGTAAATCAGTAAAAACAGATAGATTAAAGTTGCAATTAGAGTAGATTAAATATAAAATTGCTAATATGTATTAGGTTTGGTGGAATAAATTAGACTCCTACAACATAGTAAACTCTGAGTTTGAATCTTCATATTTAGAGTGTGACAAACCTCAAATAAATTTACTTCTAGTAGAGAGAAACCATGAAAGAAAAAAAATAATAAATATGATTTTTTTTTTTGTAAAGTTTTGATAATGTTTGACACTTCATTGAATAATATCAATTCAACCTATATCAATACTTTTTAAAATATCGACTATAGCATTAAATAGTTGCAATTCTTTAATTTTTGGTATGCATAATATACAAATAATTAATTAATAGATCGATAAAATTGAATATATCCATAAATAATTATTAGCGGAATTCCTAGAGTAAATTGATTTTTATTTTCTATATATATATATATATATATATATATATACTCCATCTAGTTATTACTATAAGCAAAAAAAGTCGCATTGAATCATAATCATAGTTATAAACAAAAGTTAAATATTTTTGAATCATTTAATATTAGTTTCCTAATATACCTCTATTTTAATAAAAGAAAATATTTAATATCGACAGTTGAACGTTTCATATTCAAATGGACAATTTAATAAATTTGACTTATATTTTAAATAAAATCTAGAAAATTAATTGTATTTATTAATTTTTTTAATAATTATAAATTAATTATTTTTGTTGAAAATAATGATTAAAAGGAGTATATCGATAAAAGTGGAACGATTCAAGTAATGAGTTAGAGGACCATGACACCTTTAACTTTTCAAGAATTTGTTTTATACACTGTATACTAGTATTATATAGGCACAATTGTTCATGCGGTCCCTTAACTTGATTTCAAATAACACATCAGTCTTTTATCTTTTCTTTTTTTCTTTTCCGATTTGGTCATTTATTTAATTTTATTATAAAAATTCAAAAATATAAAGAATGAAAGTATGAGTTTGTTTGAAGATTTGAGTTATAAATTTGATGAAATTTACATTATATTGAAGATGATAATTAATTTTATGAGTTTTGTTTGAAAATTTTGACGAATTTTTATAAAAAAAAAATGATAACATTGTTAATATTTTAAAACAACAATATCAAATTATTTACTTAAAATTAAATAAAAGACTAAATCGAAAAATAAAAGATAAATGACTGAAGTATAGAAGGTTCTTTTGCTACATGACTATATATAGTAGTTATAAACAAAAGTTAAATATTTTTGAATCATTTAATATTAGTTTCCTAATATACCTCTATTTTAATAAAAGAAAATATTTAATATCGACAGTTGAACGTTTCATATTCAAATGGACAATTTAATAAATTTGACTTATATTTTAAATAAAATCTAGAAAATTAATTGTATTTATTAATTTTTTTAATAATTATAAATTAATTATTTTTGTTGAAAATAATGATTAAAAGGAGTATATCGATAAAAGTGGAACGATTCAAGTAATGAGTTAGAGGACCATGACACCTTTAACTTTTCAAGAATTTGTTTTATACACTGTATACTAGTATTATATAGGCACAATTGTTCATGCGGTCCCTTAACTTGATTTCAAATAACACATCAGTCTTTTATCTTTTCTTTTTTTCTTTTCCGATTTGGTCATTTATTTAATTTTATTATAAAAATTCAAAAATATAAAGAATGAAAGTATGAGTTTGTTTGAAGATTTGAGTTATAAATTTGATGAAATTTACATTATATTGAAGATGATAATTAATTTTATGAGTTTTGTTTGAAAATTTTGACGAATTTTTATAAAAAAAAAATGATAACATTGTTAATATTTTAAAACATACAATATCAAATTATTTACTTAAAATTAAATAAAAGACTAAATCGAAAAATAAAAGATAAATGACTGAAGTATAGAAGGTTCTTTTGCTACATGACTATATATAGTGTCAAATGTCAAGTACCTATAGTGTCAAATGTCAAGTACCTAGAGTTTGTCATCTATTATATTTTATTTTTATGAATAAACAAAACTTCTTTAGTTACTACCAATAATATAATAAAAGTGGTTATTTCATAAGAATAATTAATTGATAATATGAAGAGTGTGTTGTATCATTTTGTGTATCATGTGATAATGCTTTTGTCATTGATGAAGCATGGATTACTAGTTTCAGTTAAATTGAGTTATTCCTTTTGTTGTCTTTTCTTTGTAACTACTCTAATTGTTTTGTTATTGAGTTAGTTAGTTTATTGATTGAACTTATAAATAGACATCTCATTGGCAATGAATACAGAGCTAGAAAAATCAGGTCAGGAAGAACCAGGTATATCAAGGGTTACAGGTAGAATGAGTAAAGATGAAGAGAGTTCACTTTCTTGAAAGATCATTTAGTAACAATTCAATTTGATTCATAATAAATTGGACAATGTAGTTGCATGTCCTTTAGATGTAGGTGTCAATCTGATTGGTACTAAACTGGGTTATCAAATTCATTGTGCTATTGAATCTATTTTTCTGTTATTGATCAATTATGCATTTTCTGCTTTCATTCTGTAAACTTTGAGTTTCACAACAATTGGCATCAAGAGCATGGTTTAGAGGTTTCGATCCAAGGGAATTAATCAAGAAGCATCAAGGCGACATTTACCAAGTTTCATATCAAGAAATTCAATGGGAAAAACGATTTTGCTCTATGGAGGATGAAGATGAGGGCTTTGTTGGTACATCAAAGGTTAGAAGAAGCCTTGGAAGGAGAAAGCAAGCTACCTGCGTCTTTTACAAAGCAAGAAAAGAAGAGCATTATGAATAAGGCGCACAATGCAATTATCCTAAGCCTAGGTGATAAAGTTCTTTGTGAAGTTTCCAAAGAAAAGACAGTTGTTGTGTTATGGTTGAAATAGGAAAGTCTTTATATGACGAAGACACTGGTAAAGTGTCAATATCTCAAGAAAATATTGTATACTCTAAATATGCAAGATGAGACATCATTTGAGGATCACATGGACGAATTCAATAGATTAATTCTTGATTCTGAAACCATTGAAATTTAAATTGAGGATGAAGATCAATCATTATTGTTGATTAGGTCACTTTCAAGTTTGTATGATATTTTAGCAGATATATTGATATATGGAAGGGATTCGACCTTATTAGAGGATGTACAAGTTTCTTTAATGGCAAAGGAGTTGTACAACTAGCCTGGTAATAAAGAGCAAGAAAATGGAGATAGTCTATCTGCAAGACATAGAAGTGAGAAACACGAGGACAAAGGAAATGGGAGATCAAGATCCAAGTCAAAAGGGAAATTGAAATGCTTTACTTGTCACAAAGAAGTTTGCTTCAAGAAGAATTTTCCTAAAAAGAAGTTTAAAAAGAAGATGAATTGTGATTGAATGATATGCTTCAGTAGTCTCATATGGGTGTGATAGTTCTAAAGTTTTTTTGGATGAATGTAACATGGATGAAACTGGGTAGCTATTAGACTCAGGTTGCTCATATCATATGTTTCCAAATAAGGATTGGTTTCATGATTACAAGGATCATCAAAGAGGTCAAGTGGTGATGGCATACAATTCTACTTGCAATGTCATTGAGATTGGCTCCATCAAGATCAAACTTGTTGAGTGTACATAAAAAATCTTAACAAAATTAAGACATGTTATTGGTTTAAAGAGGAGTTTGGTATCATTGGAAACCTTGGAAGAAGTTGGTTATACCTCCAAAGTTGAGAATTGCACCATGAAAATTATAAGTGGATCTTGGGTGGTAACGAGAGAAGAAAGAAAAAGAAATTGTCTCTACACTCTCAAAGCTGAAGTCACCGTAAGAGATGTGGAAGTTAATGAGAATTCTAAGATTAGTTAGACACAACTATGGTACCAAAGGCTTGGACACATAAGTGAGAGGGGGCTTTGGAAATTGTATAAATAAGGGTTGCATGGAGGGAATAAATTTGAAGCATTGGAATTTTGTGAACATTGTATAAAAGGAAAGCAAACACGACTCGAATTCACCATTGCAATTCACAAGACCAAAGACATATTAGTCTACATTCACTCTAACTTATGGGGACCAACAAAGACCTACTCATTGAGGTAATATGTGCTTTATTACCGATATAAATGATTTTAGTATAAAGGTGTGGGTATACTTGCCTAAAAATAAAGACCAAGCATTCAAATCCTTTGTTCAATGGAAGGCTAGAGTGGAAAACCATTGTGATAGAAAGATAAAGGTCCTAAGGAAAAACAATGGGCTAGAATTTTGTAACAAATAGTTTAATGATTTTTTCAATAATCATGGCATCTATGGAAATTACCCAGTTAGACACATTCCACAACAAAATGGATTAGCTGAAAGAATGAATAAAACCCTACTTGAAAAGGTTGGGTGCATGTTATCTAATGCAAATTTATCTAAGAACGATTGGGGAGAGATTGTGCACACAACCTACTATTTGGTCAATAGGAGCCCCTCTATTGCATTAGAATTTAGAACACCTCAAGAGGTGGGGAACAACAAACCACTAGATTACAATCACCTTAGTACCTTTGGTTGTTTTGCTTATTGTTATTCAAATGAAGGAAAATTAGAACCAAATGCTAATAAAGGTATGTTCATGAGTTATCCAGATGGCACAAAAGGCTATCGAATATGATTGAAAATGGTAAAACTAAACCTAATGAAATGATTGAAAATAATAATGAAAGAGATGTAGTTGAAATTGAGGTGGAGTCCAAGAAAGGAAAAGATATAGTAACAATCCATGATCAATTAGTTCATGATGATCATAATCCAGGAGATGATTCTGAAGAGGATTTTGAGAGAACTAAAACAACTGACTATGTTCTTTATAGGGCAGAACAAAGAGAGTTTTCAGTTCTCCAAAGAGATATGGCTATGAAGACATAATATTCTATGCTTTGAATACTGATATGACATTCAATAATGAAGAACCTAAATCCTTTAAAGAAGTTATGAGTTCTAATGACCATGCTAAGTGGTCTCTTGCTATGAAGGATGAAATGGAGTCTCTGTACAAAAATGAGACCTGAAAGTTATTCTAGAAACATGTTGAAGCAAAACTAGTAGGCAACAAATGGATATATGAAATAAAGGAGGGAAATTTAGAAAGTGAACAACCTAGGTATAAATCTAGGCTTGTTGCTAAAGAGTACCTCAAACGGAGGGGATAGATTTCAATAAAAAAAATTCTCCAGTTGTTAAGCACAGCTCAATTAGAATCATATTGGCTACGAGACTCAGTTTGATATGCACTTAGAACAAATGGATGTAAAAATAACTTTCCTACATGGTACCTTGGAAAAAATAATTTTTATGAAACAATGAGATGGATTTGATATTAAAGGTAAAGAGAATTGGGTTTGTCTTCTCAAAAGGTCCCTATATGGTTTAAAATAGTCATATAGGCAATGTTACAAGAGATTTGACTCTTTTATCCTAAGCATTAGTTACACTAGAATCAAGTATGATAGTTGTGTGTATTATAAAAGATTGAGAAAATATGATTACATATATTTGCTCTTGTATGTAGATGATATGCTCATAGCTAGTAAGCGTAAAGAAGAGATAAATGATCTAAAGTCAACGTTGAAATCAGAATTTGAAATGAAAGACCTTGTTCAAGCAAAGGAAAATTCTAGGAATGGAGATAACTAGATATTGTAAATTTTGTGTATTAAGATTTTTCCAAGGAAAGTATGTGAAAAGAGTACTTCAAAGGTTTAATATGGAGAATGTTAAGATACCCAATGTACCTATAGCTTCTCATTTAGAACTGTTCGTTAGTGACTGGCCTAGTAGTGTTGAAGACAAAATGAAATTTTCAATATTCCATATGCCAATGTAGTTGGGAGTTAAATGTATTATATGGTGTGTATCAGGCCTAGTCTAGTTTATGATGTTAGTTTGGTCAACAAGTACATAAGGAATCCTATTATGATGCATTGGCATGATGTTAAACTTATCCTTAGATATATGAAATGATCCATTGATGTTGGTCTGTGTTACAACAAAAAGCAACATATTCAAGGTGGAGAACTTGGTTATGTGGACAATGAGTTGGAAATAGAGAGAAGATGGGATCACTAACATGATATGCTTTCACTCTATATGAGAATACAATGAGTTGGAAAGCTTTTTTGCAATGTGGTTGTTCTCTCAACCATTGAGGCCGAGCACATAGGCTTAACTGAGGCTTCCAAAGAAGATATATGGTTAAGAGGTTTTATAAATGAAATTGGGATAAAACAAGGGGGTATCGACATCCTTCGTGATAACCAAAGTGAAATTCATTTATTTACGAATTCTACTTATCTTGAAAGGACTAAGCATATTGACACAAAGATATTGGATTAGAGATATGATAAATGAAAGCAAGATACAAGTTCACACCTCGGACAATCCACCAAATTTTATTACTAAAGTGGTTTCTCGGGGAAAATTTAGGCATTGCCTCAATTTGCTAAACATAGATACATGTTAAGGTGTCAATCATGGCCAAACACTGCTTGTTTTAGTTTGCTGATCTGAATCAGGTTGCTAATAATCCAAGGTGGAGATCATTGAAGCATGGATTACTAGTTTTATTAAATTCAATTATTCCTTTTGTTGTCTTTTTCTTTGTAACAACTCTAAATGTTTTGTAATTGAGTTAACTATTTTGTTGATTGAGTTGATAGTTTGTTGCAACTAAGATTGAACTTATTAATATACATCTCATTGAAAATGAATTTAGAGGTAGAAAAATCAATAACAGACAAGGAAGAACCAGGTGTATCAAGGGTTGCAGTTAGAATGAATATAGAGGAAGAGAGTTCACTCTCTTGGAAGATTATTCTGTAACAATTCAACTTGATTCAGAAAAAACTGGACAATGCAGTTGCATGTCCTCTAAATGTTGGTATCAATCTGAATGGTACTTTATTGGGTTATCAAATTCATTGTGTTCTTGAATCTGTTTTTCTATTCTTGATCAATTTTGCATTTTAGTCTTTCAATATGTAAATTCTGAGTTTCACAATTCTAGTTTCTCCTAACGATCATCCTTAACTATGATATAGTCAAAAACTATGTTTCACAATAAGATAAAAGAAGAAATTTTGACTAACTGTTTGTTAAATTTGTATACATTGAAAGGAGAACCGCTAAAACAATTAGTGTAGATTTAATTATAGATTATTTTTGTGATATGCAAGAGAGATAATATATGTTTTAATAGATTATTACTGTAGTTTTTTTGACTTAAATATAATTTTAGTCTTTTACTTATTACCAAATATTTGTTTTGGTCATTTATCTTTTTTATATATTCACTTTTGCATATTTCTTTTATAAATGAGAATGTTAGTTATTTTCATCATAACCCTTTCAAACAATTGTAAGATTATTCTCATGAACGATTGAAATCTAATATTAGATTAGTTGTAAAGTTAAGTGTACAACTTTAACAAGGACGGAATGAAAATACACTAAAACTATGATAAATGCATGTTGTTCATTTCAAAGAACTTACATATATTTTAAAGCATGTAAAAAGAATTTTTTTCAAGCCCAGAGAGATTATTGGGTTATATGGATGATTTTTAATTTTTTTTAATAGATACATATTGACAATTGTTAATTCTATTATATATAAGCATAATTTTTTTTAATTAAAATTATTAATGTAAATGATCAAAAATATTTATAAGCATAATTTTTTTATTGAAATTATTAATATAGTTAGTTGATATAAATACACATGTTTTTCTTTTCGTATATATAAATGTTGGATGAGATGTAGAAGGAATGTATATATTTCGATCATACAATCATATATAAATGAATATAATAATTTTTTTTTTGTTCTAATCATAATAATTAATGACTTTTGATCAATGATTAAAAGTCATTCATCTCACTTTCTTATTATAAAAGTCTCTTCATTTAATATGTTACCTAGATATAAAAATAGATTATACTATTTATTTAAATTTAAATAATTATATAAATATCTATATGATTATATAATAACAACTTATAAATTAACAACAAAATTAAAGTGTCTGAAATATCTATATCTTAAGAGATGTAATATTAAGAATGTCTAAATTATTAATTGAATTTGCACATAATTAAAATTGATATTTTAATCTAAATTAAACGAACATTGCAACAAGATGCAAAAATCAAATAATGTTAATAATTTATTTAAATAAAAAATAATAATAATTTAAATGAGTGATTTCGAACAAGTAAGAAACTAAGAGGTATATTTTTTAAAATAATTCAAACTTCATATAAAAATAATTGAGAAATCATCATTGCACTCTTTTCATCTAAAAAAATTCATAAAACTTTGCTTCTATATAAGACAATTCCCAACTTTAGTCGGATTTAGACAAAAAGAAACTTTTAATCAGATTTTTTCTTTTGGACAATTTGATTCTTAACAACAAAGTTTTTTTTTCTTTCAAATTTAAACTTAACTAAATATCATAATTATCGAGAGCACTATAACAATACTTTTTTTTTCTTCTAAATTTAAAATAAATAATATACAATAAAACCTAATAAAATATATGCAAAACAAACCATGTAAAAAGCGGATAAATGGGCCACTAATCTAAATAATGGCATAAAAAATGGATAACTGAATAAATCTTTTTATATATTGGTGAGTAAATTTGTTTATCTATCAAGATTATGGTCTGTTTGTTATGTATTATAAAATAATAATTTAATTATTAATAATTTAGAAATAATGATTTAGAAATTTCTAGAAAAAAAAATAGAAATTTTTAAACGTTCTTCTCAAGCAATGAAAATCACTGTATTTTTTTAAAGTAGTTATTAAAAATATTTTCTTTTTTAATAATTGAAAATAATTTTTTATAAACAGTTGAAATCCTTTTTAATAATTTTTATATTATTTTTAGATTCTCATTGTTTTTAAAAACTGTAATAAATAAATGAAAACTTTTATATAATTATTTTACGAATTTTTTTTAACAAATGCATCTTACACTTATGTGAAGTGTTGTGGCATGAGTGCAATGACTATTAACTGATAGTTGTTTAATATATATACATCTGATTATTTATTTAATTTAATAAAAAAATGCTATTTAGTATGAATAGTTATTGGAAGAAAAAAAAGAAGAAAAGAATGCATAAAAATAGATTATTATTTAGAAAAGTTAGATGTTAAACTAGATTCTTATATTTTTTCTTAACAATAAATATATTTTTTATTTAATAATCAATGTCATCTATTAAAAATTACTACTTAATATTTATTTTATTTTTATTGGAATTGTAAGATTTGCTGTGTGTTACTTTTTCTATTACAGCAGAGTGCAAAGGGAGAATATATATGGTTATTTAATCATTTGTTTATTTAATATTAAGAAATAAATGATTCTTTTTATGAGAATTTATAGAAGGAAAATTTAAGATTTTTTTGTGTTGTTATTTTTTTAGTTTAGTTTTCTCTAACTTCAATACGAATCAAACGCAGTGTTAGTTTTGTGATGAGGATGACTGTTGTTTGTTGATGGGAGAATGGAAACGGTATCTGAAATATTTCCGTTAGATTTCAAAAAGCTTCTTTGAATTCTATAAACATCAAAACTTTGTTCTTCACATTCACCCATTTATCACCCCCAAAAACCTCACCCCTTTTCTTTCTCTCAATTTCATGATCATCGCCTCCCTAAATTTCTATTAATTTTAACCCGGTAATTTAATCCCTCTTCTTCTTTTTCAATTTGATATAATTTTCATTATCTGAAAGTTTTTTATTTTCTTTTAGGTTTTCTTTTGTTGTTAATTTCTGTTTTCTTTTAATTTTTGGGTTTTTAATCAATAACATGGTTGCTTTGATTTGCATTGCATTTTCTTTTTTTTCTTCCAATTCAGAATGATTAATCCTGCTTGTCTCTTTAACATTACAAATTTGAGGCAAAAACATATTAACAATGATTTGTTGCAAATATAAATTTTGGATATGAGGGTAAGTTAGATCCTCAATTTAACTGTGCATTATACAATTGCAAGATTTTGACAATGTGGTTCTGCTATTACTCTTTTTCATGTTTTGCATCATTCAATGTTTAGTATATGAATAAAGATTTGCTTTGTTTTAATTTATGTTAGAACCTTGAAACATTAGAGAACTGAAGTTATAATGGATCCTGATTTGAATGAGAAGCCTACGGATCGAATCGAAGAGCAAATGCAAATGAAACGTCTTGAAGCCATTTTCAAGGCTATGAAAAGTCAGAATTTGCAAAAGAGTCACACTCCGATTCAGATAACTAATTTCGAAGGAGAATTGTTAACAAAAGCTGAAAATTTTCAAGATGAAAACAAGGTGATTAAGGAAGAGGTTGGTGTTAATGTTGAAGAAGAGACATCGGAATGTGAGAAAACAGGAAAAAGGAAGGCGGAGTATTTGGTTGCGGAAGCATTAGGGATGGATACCTCGGAGGATGGCATTGGTGGCCGCACGAGACACTTCTTCGATTGTAATATATGTTTTGAAAAGGCGAATGAACCTGTGTTAACTTGCTGTGGTCACTTGTTTTGTTGGGAATGTTTCTATAACTTGTCGTATGCTTATTCAAATGCTAAAGAATGTCCTGTTTGTGAAGGAGAGGTCGTTGAAACCGACATCATCCCGGTTTATGGCAATGGAAGGGTCCATGATAATGGTCATTTGGAAATGAATGAAACTGGTTCCCAAGTTCCCGATCGACCCCGTGCAGCTAGAGTTGAGAGTACCCGGCAGCGGCGGAGAAGACGCAGAGCTGGTTCTTCAAACCATGATTTATCGTTGTTTGGTGACTTTGATGGATTAGAAGAGTCTGATTCGTTACAATTCCCGAGTTTATCTCCCGATTGATCTATGTTCAGCATATTTCTTACCAGTGCAGTTAGCACTTCATTTTCATTCTTTTTGAATCATATATATATTTATGTGCAGTCACTCACCACTAGGAAGCATTAGACCACTAAATCCTAATTCTGTCGATGGAGGTTTGGCTTTTCGGCATTGCTGCTACAAATCAATGAACAAGTCATACTCAAGATCATGCTCTAACCAATTCTGCAACCGTACATCTTCTGTTTCTCCTTTAACATCTAGATAATTGATAGTAGTGTATATTTAGTATTTCAGTGGAGCTTTCATCTTAATTATAGTAGAGGGGATGCTTAGCCTTTAATATCTAGATAAATTATAGTACGCCCTACCCTCTTTTTAGTTCCATAATAAGTGTCACATTTACAAATGTCTTGAAAAGATTTATCAGTGTTTTTTTAATTGTACCATTATTTAATATTATGTACATACTCTCGAGTTATTATTCTTCACTTTGTATTTATAATAAATAGAATAGATCAATGATTAACAAGGATAATTTAGTAAAATCATCATTCTATTGAGGAGTAAAATGAAACTCATTGATTATTTCAGTGGAACTTTCATCTTCATTCTAACAGAACTGATGTGGCATGTTAAGGTGAGTTTGAAATGGGTCCATAAGGAGATGGTTTACATGATGTTCCTATATGAAAGGAGAATTGATCAAGAAGATAGAATATAAGGTAACCATTTATTTTTAATACTCCCTTATATTACTTTAATAAGAGATAATTGGGTCAACAAAAGTTAATGTATTTGATTTATATATCAATTTTTGTTGATTCAATTATCTTTTATAAAAAAAATCAGTCTATCAATTATTTGTTGCACAACTTTTTGTTTGTATTAGTATAGAATATGCTTTCTAGTTTAACTAAGGCACAAACAACCGGGTGTATGCTCTCGGGCACAATTTCAACTCTTATGAAGTGAGCATAAGACTAATTATTTTGAGCTTCGACTCTTTGAAGTGATTATAAGACTAATTATTGGTTTAGGGCTTAGTCACATTTAAATTTAACCCCGCATCTCGGAAAGTATGTTTTTATGGAAATCAAACTCCAATCCTTGTTTGCACAAGTTTATCAATTTGCACAAGTTTAACAAATTGAAGTAGTAGTAACAAAATTAATTTGTGTGGAGGTGACTTCTCATTGGAAGTTAGTGTAAACCTATTTTGGTCGCTTATATGAAAGGTTCAATAATAATTTAAATTACTCTGGACACTTGGGTTGCAAAGTGCTTTACATCACATTATCATAATCTTTCCAAACCCAAAAGTCATAATAGTTTCAGTAAATAACAATTTATTAGACAAATTGTTTTCTATTCATGTGAGACTCATCAAAGTTTAAAGCTCTGCAGTACTCCATTCACACAATCTTCTGCCATTTTTTCATTTATATTGTTTCTACACTTCGTATCTATTCAGACAAGCTTCAATGGTTTTTTCCTTTTTTTTTTGAAAAATATTATTTAAACACAATTGTGGACCCAATATTTGACATGTATGTACTTTTCACCCGTTGGTCCAATTTTCTGGATCAAACAAGAACTATAACAAAAGTTTGACAATTAATATTAGAGTTTATTTGTTTACTAGGATCAACAAAACACAATTTATTATTGTAAATTTAAAAGTCGTTATAATTAAAGTCAAATATTTTTAACAATTAAACATAATAATTGATTTAATGAAAATACATTGTCTTTGTGAAAAGTATTTACATTGACATCTAATACAAACGTACCATTTTTGCATATTATACCATGAATTTCAAAATAATATTAAAAAAGTAGAGTCAAATACCAAAATAATGAATTTCTATTGAATGCCGGGATAAAACTAGTTTACCTTGACGATACATATCCCTTATATCTTTTACATGTCCCTTAAATCTCTTATCCATTCGCAAAAAAATGGAAAGAACAAGAAACTATAACCAGTTGAATATGTATAAAATTCTGGTTTTATGTCAGGGCGAAACCATGATATGTGGAGGTGACGGTTACAGACACGTGGGCGCGACTGGACGATCAAGGATAGAGAGAGAAAAAAATGGAATTACCTTAATATCCATTTAATTAACTAGTTTTTTTATATAAAAAATTACTTGGATTTTTAGTGTAAATTATAAAGGTGTAAGATATTAATTTATACCAACTAAAATATGAGTTAGTAAATTAGCAAATTCCACATATATAATTCAATATTCATTATCGTTAATACAATATAAATTACTATTATTGTAATGTGCTTGTCTTGCTATGCTTTCTAAAAGTGTTTAGAAAACACAAGAAAAAAGTTTGAATTGTGTTTTATATTTTAAATTTTTTTCCTGAAATGATGAGATCATAACCTTTTGGAAATATATTTTGATAAAAACCTAAATACTAAGATATAAAGGAGATAAGGGAAGACAAAAATCATTGAATGATTTGTGTATGTAATTGAGGGCAAGTGTCTCCACTAGATTGTTTATTGTGTTGTTAATCATTAAGTAATTTAGTGCATTGAAGCATTTCAACATACATTGAGTTTTCTTCAAAACTTTTACATTGAGTTTTCGCTTAGTCGCTTCAAACTCGTATCCCATCTTTTGGAAATCAAACTTAATATAGTCAAGACTTCCAAAGAGATTCTTTCGGCCATTATTGAACATTTTACAAAAATGGTGTGTTTCCAACATATTTTAATTGCTAATTCTCTAAAAAAGAATATGCAATACTATCTAATATAATCAATCCAAGTTATCTTTCATTCAGAGGATATTCATGTTTTTTTATGAATGATTTTAAAAGATAATAATTCTCATAGAAAATATGTACGACACAGATCCTATTGAGTGGACTATTGGTGGTCTGTTTATGTAGTAGGACTTTGGATATCTATTTATAGATGGTTTTTTAAAAGAGAATGTTAATTTAAACAACATATAATGTTTTTTTTTTTTTGCAAAATTGATTATAATGGATTGACGAAAAACTGTGCATAATTGCTTTCAAATGCTACGGAATTTCCATGGAACAATCTTAGTTATGTAGCTAAGGCCAAAGGAAGTAATTGTGAACAAATATTTTTCTATGAATCAGCTGTAAATTAGGTAGGAAATGTTTAACATTAACTAGGAGTTATCTTGGAATAATTTTTTAAGTTAGTTAATCTCCCAATCCATATTATGACCAATTCTATAGCAATTTTGTTGTTAATCACAATATCCACTAAGTTTGTACTTAGGAGATGTCTTGTAGAACAAGGTAAGGTTGGTAGTGCCTTTTAGGTATCTAAAGATTCTCTTAACAATAGTTAAATGTGATTCCCTAAGGTCAGCTTGAAATCTTGCACATACATATACATTAAACATGATGTCAGGTCTGGAAGCGGTAAGGTAAAGTAGGGATCTTTATCATTTCCATGTAGGTTTGTTGGTCAACTTTTTCGCATGAATCATCTTTTTCAAGTGAACAAGTAGGGTGCATTGGTGTAGCTATAAGTTTACAATCACTCATCTTAAACTTCCTAATAAGCTCTTTTGTATATTTAGTTTGATGAATGTATATACCTTTTTGACTTTGCTGAATATAAAATAGTAGCAAGAAATTGACAATGGAAATTTTAAGAGAGGAATGAGGAGTGAGTGATGAAGAGAACAAAGAAAAATAGTGGCAAGAAAATAAGAAGAGATAGAAGATTAAGGGTCCAACCATGGAAGGAGAATACATAAAGAATGAGTCAATTTTGGGATTAGGGTTCTTGCATGTCTGAAAAGGAAACTTAAAGCTCAACAATTTGAATTTCATCTCCTTTGATTTTTATTCTTAGAAGTTACATAGAAAACCCTCTCAAAATCTCTCTTAGATGTATTTAGAGATCTTGATTGCATGTTGCTAATAACTATTCATGATTTGCATGTTTGGGTATTGAGATAATCCTATTCGAATTAGTATAATTGATTATTAAGAGTGCATGTTAGATGTTTGTATTAATTACTGTGAATAGTTTGTAGGAAATTATGACCTCTATTTGTTACAAAATATAAGAAATGTATTTACTAATCTTACAAGATTACTAATCAGATTAACAATAATCAGTTGCAGAATTTATTCAGGAACAAAGATTCACAGTTGCATGAATTATCAATATAAGAGTACAGATACAATGCTTATTCAGAATATTAATCAAGACAGAAATTCACTGATACAAACATTCAAGAATAAACATTCAAGCAATATCAAAATAAAGAGAAAGGATAAGAAAAACGTGCACCAAGATTTATACTGATTCAGCTATCAGTTTGATAGCCTACCTCCAGTCCTGAAATCTAAACCAGATTTCAGCCTTTCCAATAGAATTGACTTGAGTACGTTTTACAGATTGTCCAGCTCACACATGGCCTATCTATCCAACTCACTCGCTTCTATTACAATACCACCTTATCCCTGGAGTTACTCGTCAAACTCTCACGAGATCAAGATGAGACTTCTTCTTGATGAACACACGCACCAACAAAGATAGTCACCAGTTTACACCACTGGATTTCCAGAACTTTCTTTACAGATTGTTTTTACAGAAAAGAATAAAAGCGGACAAAAGATGATGACTCAATCACAATATGAATTTCACACAAAAGAGTTTGCCAAATGAGTATTTTGTGTGATGAAAATAATTGTTTCAAGTGTAGTGTATTGGTTGTTAGAAAATGTGTAACAGTTGTTAGAAAATGTGATTGAATCAGCTTATATATATTCAGAAAAATATCAGGTCAATCGATTGCTCAATCGATTTTATAAAAGTTTAAAACCAGTTTAATCGATTACCCAATCGATTATCGTTCTTCTTATTTTTCTTGAATCTTGAAAATATAAGCATGAATCGATTTGCCAATCGATTCTTTTAATGCATAAATCAGAAACTGATTCTAAGAATATATCAGAATCGATTATAGGTGTTTTGTTCAAACAACGAGATCAAAACAATCGATTGCTCAGTCGACGTATATTCAAACATTTAGCTTCAATCGATTCGTCAATCGATTTGGCAATGAGTTGAATTCTTCCTGTAACTCAAACATTTAGCTTCAATCGATTCGTCAACCGATTGTGCTGGTCACAGTGACTTAGACATTTACTTCATTCGATTTGCCAATCGATTGTGCTGGTCACAGTGACTCAGACATTTACTTCAGTCGATTTGCCAATCGATTGTGCTTGTTACATAACCTCGACTATTTGGTCAAAATCAATGTGCCAATCGATTATTCAATGTTTTTCTGATAAATGATTAACTTCAATCGATTACTTAATCGATTGTCACAAAACTTGTAGTTTAAGAAATGTAATTCAATTGATGTCCCAATCGATTTGATTGATCAGAAAACTTATTTCTGATGAAAAACATTGTCACAATCAATTTGCCAATCGATTAATTCAGTAATTGGTTGGTTCTGTGAATCACACAATCGATTACTCAATTGATGTCCCAATTGATTGTCCAATAGATTGGATTAAGCCCAGAACTCAGGTTTCACTAAAAGCTTTTAAGTAATCGATTTCCCAATCGATTTACGTAGTAAAAACTCTTGTTCTGAGTCAGACAATCGATTGCCCAATTGATTCATCAATTGACTTATTAGTTGATTGATTTACTTTCTTTGGCAAATACTTAAGTATGAAACTATAGTGATTAGTCTACTAAAATAACTACTATGACAACTAATCACACTATACATATTTGCATCTTTCTCAAGCACACCCTCCAATTTTGGTTGATTCCTTGAGTTCCAAGCTTTTGTTCAAAGTGTATAGTGTTTGCTTGTTTGCCTGAAATGTTTCTCAATTCAAATCATTAGATCAATCAAATACTTCATATGTATTGTATGTTTGGGAATTAAATCAAAAACATGATCAGGGAAGCTTTTGACTTACAAACTCCCCCTTTTTGATTTAATGACAAACACACAGTTTTAACCTTGAGATTATTTTAGAATCTCCCCCTGAATTTTAGAGTTTATGATACATTTCAACAACATAATCACAAGCTATTCGCATTCATTAATCAGAGTATTATAGCTTATACAAAATTTGGTATCATAATATAAATAGGGTACATTATTATGTATCAGAGTGCATTATGTATCAGATATCACAAGTTAACAATCAATCAGGGCAATATCACATAATCAGAGCATTAATTAATCAGAGCAATAATCATAGCATTAATCAGAGCATCACATAATATACCAATCACCAATGTAGTATCTCAAGTTAAATTTGATACCAATCTCCCCCTTTTGTCATTGAATACAAAAAGAAATACAAGAGAGAGTGATTAATCAAAAAGAATCATAAGAAATATACAAAAGTATTACAAAGCAACAAAGAAAAACTAAATCCTAATCAACTAAACTAGGACTGCTCCTCATTATCACCAACGAGAGAGGTTGAGACTGTTGTATTATCCTCAGCAAGTGTCTCCTCACCATGAGGTTCAGCACTTTCTAGATTGGTAGGATTTTGTTCTGCCAATTTCAACAATGTCTTCAAAAGACATTTTGAGACCCAAGTGCTCTTGAATGGCAGCAACGTCTTGAACCACTGAATTTAAGGTAGCTTGGAGTTCCTTAAGAGAGGCTTCCACCCTTGCATTGTGGGCAACCTGAGATTCCATCAGCTCCAGCAGCTTAGCCAAAAGCTCAGATTGTACTTCAGCTGGCTCAGTTGGTTCAGCACTTGGTTGTGCTTGATCAGCACTTGGTTGTATCCTTGTCCAAATGCCATTGATCCTTTTCAATTGCATCTGATTAACAATGGATTCACCAAAGGTTAGAGTGGTCTTAATTGATTCTTCATTGGCACATGAAACCTTGAAGTGCCTCAGAATCTTTGTAATCAACTGGGGGTAGGGGAGCAGTAGCTTGCCTTGTGTTGATTCAACCATGTTCATCAACACAATCCAAGCCCAGCTCATCTTGAGCTCCTTGTACAGGCCCCAAAGCAGGATGGTATCCAACCTCTGTACAACAGCGTGATTTCTAGAGAGAGGTACTAACATCCATGTTAGCACATACATTAGCATACGATGATGAACCTTCATCTGACCGGTTGGAAGGGATACTTTCTCAACAAAACCTTCCATCATCAGGTCCTGAATAGTCGTATGCCTATCCACTGATGATTCCCAAGCGTCATCAGTTGAATCAGGGTATGTTCTTCCATCAATAGCTGCTCCAAAGAATGGTAATCCTGACAGTTTGGAGAAGTCTTCAAAAGTCATTGAGATTTTCTTACCCTTCACTTCAGCCTCGAATCCAGTTTTGGTGAGTTTGAAGGTTGAGTAAAAGGCTCTAATCAACCTTGGGTAGATTTCCAGAGAACAGGAAAGGAAATCCACTAATCCATGAAACCTCAAGTGATTTTGGAAAGTAAACCCATTTGAATCAAAATAGGTAAAATCTAGAGTTCTAGCCTCTTGGATTTTCCTTTTTAAGAAAGAAGAAGGGAGAGCAATTTCTTCAACTGGTTTGCCTTTGGGAGGCTGAACCTTCTTTGGTTGGGGGGAAGATATAG
>NC_021160.2:37289089-37293835 GCF_000331145.2 Cicer arietinum | reverse complement strand
GAGGTGAAGGAGGTTGAGGGGAGGGTGTTCTTCCACTAGATGTTGAAGAAGAATCTAGGGAAACTGATTTAGAAGAGGATGATTGAGGTCTTGCAGTTTGCTTCACTCGTGCCATTGTAGATTTTGAAAATTTAAGATGTTTGAGAAGGTTGGGAAGGATTAAGGCACATAAAAATTCGAAGTTGGGTGAGAATATATGATCTGATGGTGAAAGTGGGTTGAGAAATCGATTTAGGGATTTATATAGATCTGTTCAGAATCGATTTCCCAATCGATTTTATTTCACATCTAGGTTCACCAAATCGATTGTCCAATCGATTGTGTTACCGTTGTTTGAGTGAACTGAAATATATCCGTTACAACCACTTCCAACGGCTATAATTTTTCTCCAACAGTCGTCTTGTAAATCGATTTCCAAATCGATTTCGTAATTGATCCTTCAGTTTAATAAATCGATGTCCAAATCGATTTCCTCATAAGTTCAGAAATCTTCTAATCTTAGCATCGATTTCCAAATCGATTCATATAAGTGCATGTTCTAAAAATATGATTCAATCGATTTCCCAATCGATGCTCGGGTTTGAGGTTGGAAAACTTCTCAAATTTGTGGATGTCTTAACCAAACAATGGATTATCAAATCGATTCTTTAAAAGATTTTCCAAATCTTCAATCGATTTCTCAATCGATTAAGTTGATGTATACTCCAGCATTTGACTTCTGAGATTGGCTAAATTGATTATGAAATCGATTATAGTGTTTGTGACATAGGCAAATAAGACATTATGTACCATAAATCGATTATGCAATCGATTATCGTGTTTTCAATTTTGACAATTAAAACACTGTGCATCATAAATCGATTATGCAATCGATTATCGTGTTTTCAATTTTGACAATTAAAACACTGTGCATCATAAATCGATTATGCAATCGATTATCGTGTTTTCAATTTTGACAATTAAAACACTGTGCATCATAAATCGATTATGCAATCGATTATCGTGTTTTCAATTTTGACAATTAAAACACTGTGCATCATAAATCGATTATGCAATCGATTATCGTGTTTTCAATTTTGACAATTAAAACACTGTGCATCATAAATCGATTATGCAATCGATGTTGTAATGCTGTTTTCCTATCTGGTCAAAGGATAATCGATGTTTCAATCGATTTTGTCACAAGGATCAGATTTCATTGAGATCTATAATACCAAGTTTCATTCTAATAAAGAAGAAACTGTCCTTGGGTAAGGCTTTGGTGAAAATGTCAGTCAACTGATCCGCTGTATTGACATATTCAAGTTTGATCTTACCCTGTTGATATTGATCTCTAATAAAGTGATGCCTAATCTCTATATGTTTGGTTCTAGAATGCATGACATGATATTTATAACACTAGTATTATCACACATGATAGGCACAATACCTAGATCAACACCAAAGTCAGAAAGGTGTTGCTGCATCCATAAAATCTGTGCACAAGAGCTTCTAGCAGCAACATATTCAGCTTCAGCTGTTGAAAGTGCAACACTATTTTGTTTCTTGCTATGCCAAGATACAAGTGAGTTCCCTAATAGTTGGCAAGTACCAGATGTACTTTTTCTGTCCAATTTGCAGCCAGTAAAATCAGAATCAGAATAACCAACTAGAGTGCAAGTAGATCCCTTAGGATACCACAAACCTAGATTTTTGGTTCCTATAAGATATCTAAAAATCCTTTTGACTGCACTTAGATGGGATTCTTTTGGATTGGCTTGGTATCTAGCACACATGCAAACATTAAACATAATGTCTGGTCTACTAGCTGTAAGGTATAGTAAGGATCATATCATGCCTCTAAACATTGTCACATCAACAAATTTTCCCTTCTCATCTCTATCTAAATGACAAGTTTGACTCATGGGTGTATCAATGGATTTAAACTTATCAAAACCAAAATTCTTTAAAAGATCATTACAGTATTTGGTTTGACTTAGAAAAATGCCATTCTTGCTTTGTTTGATTTGAAATCCCAAGAAGTAAGTTAATTCTCCCATCATGGACATTTCAAATTTTCCTTTCATTGTATTTTCAAATTCTTTATAAAGCTTATTGTTTGTTGATCCAAAAATTATGTAATCAACATAAATTTGGACCAATAGAATGTCTTTTCCTTTTGTTTTTATAAAAATTGTCTTGTCTATATTTCCTCTTGAAAAATTTTCTTGTAAGAGGAAATTGCTTAGCTTTTCATACTAAGCTCTTGGAGCTTGTTTCAAGCCATAGAGGGCTTTTGTTAGTTTGAACACATGGTTTGGGAACATAGGATCTTCAAAACCAGGTGTTTGACCAACAAAGACTTCCTCTTGGATGTCTCCATTTAAAAAGGCACTTTTTACATCCATTTGATATAGTTTAAAGTCCATTATACATGCATAAGCAAGCAGGATTCTAATGGCTTCTAGTCTAGCTACAGGGGCATAGGTTTCATCATAGTCAATGCCCTCTTCTTGGTTGTAACCTTGGCACTAGCCTAGCCTTATTCCTAGTAATTACCCCATTTTCATCCATTTTGTTTCTAAAGACCCACCTAGTTCCTATGACATGTTTATCTTCTGGTTTTGGAACTAGAATCCACACTTTGTTTCTCTCAAACTGATTGAGCTCTTCTTGCATGGAAACTATCCAGTCATGGTCCATAAGAGCTTCCTTTTTCTTTTTGGGTTCTACTTGAGATACAAAGGCTGTAAAGTTACAAAAATGTCTGAGGGATTTTCTAGTTGAAACTCCTTTTGAAATCTCTCCTATGATGTTGTCAATGGGATGGTTTTTGTTAAACTTCCATTCCTTAGGTAAATCATCTTCCCTAATAGGTTCTACACAATCAATGTTGTTTGGAGGTACTGGTTCATTAGGTTCTATTGGTTCAGATTCTACAATATCATCCAAAGAATCACCAACTATAGGAGGAGTGTTGTTCAAGTTTTCAGCAAATATTTCATCAAATTTTACATGAACAAATTCCTCTATAGTTTTGGTTCTTTTATTGTAGATTTTATAGGCCTTACTAGTTTGGAAATAACCTAGAAAAATATCCTCATCTGCCTTAGGATCAAACTTTCCTATGTTCTTTGCCATTGTTTAATACAAAGCACTTGCATCCAAAGACCCTAAAGTAAGAGATGTTTGGTTTTCTACCCTTGTATAACTCATAGGGAGTTTTTCTAAGTATTGGCCTTATTAGAACTCTATTAACTACATGTGTGGCAGTGTTTATAGCATCAGCCCATAAATACATAGAAAGATTTGAGTCCTTAATCATAGTTCTAGCTAGTTCCTCTAAAGACCTATTCTTCCTTTCTACAACTCCATTTTGCTGTGGAGTTGTAGGGGCTGAGTATATATGGTGAATTCCATTTTGTTCACAATAGGTATTAAAGGAATCATTTTGGAATTCTCCATCATGATCACTCTTGATGGAGATTATTTTCCGGTTCTTCTCATTTTGAACTAAATTTGCAAATCTTTTGAAAATAGAGAAGGCCTCACTCTTGTGAGTCAGAAAAAATGTCCAAGTATACCTAGAGTAATCATCTACTAACACATAACCATACAAGTTTCCTCCAAAGCTTTTTACTTGAGATGGACCAAACAGGTCCATATGTATCAATTGTAAAACCCTATTGGTTTGAACTAAATCTATTGGGGGAAAGGATGACTTAACTAGCTTACTCTTTTCACAGGAATCACACAATTTATCCTTAGTGAACTTTCTATTTGGGAGTCCTAGAACTAACTGTTTACTAACTAGTTTGTTCAGGTGGTCCATATGTATATGAGCCACTCTCTTATGCCATAACCAGTTTTCATCAGAATTGGATAATAAGCAGCAAGTAGTACTAGCAGGAAAAGCATTAAAATCAAGCATGTATATGTTATTGATTCTGTCACCTACTAACCTTATGTCTTTATTCTCCTTGTGCTCAATTATACAAGACTGAGATGTAAAGCTTACCTGGAATCCCTTATCACAAAGTTGACTTATACTAATCAAATTGTGCTTTAAATCCTTTACATAAAGAACGCCTTTAATCACCGTAGTCGATTCGTTCCCTATATCTCCAATACCGAGTATCTTACCTTTGTTATTGTCACCGTATTTAACAAATCCACCATCTTTTAAGTTTAGAGACAAGAACTTTGACTTGTCTCCAGTCATATGCTTGGAACATCCACTGTCTAGGTACCATGAATGAGTCCTGGATGTCAAGCATATCTGCAAAATGTAATTTAAATTTTGGTTTTAGGTACCCAATTTAGATTGGGTCCTGGAGGGTTAGTTTCAAATTCCGGTGTCTTTACTTTCCAAATCAGTTTCCATCCTCTGTTAGCAAGTTTTTTCAGTTTACAATTAAAAACCATATGACCCTTTTTACAACAAAAGTGACATAAAACAGCAGAGGATGAATTCTGATTTGGTTTAGTGAAGATATCATGCATATCCTTAGATCTAACAAACTTCTGATTCTTTTTAACATTCCTGTTTTGTCTATAGCCAAGTCCAGATTTTACATTTAGATTTCTTTGGTTTCCAAGAAGCATATCTAAATTGTTTTTACCACTATTGAACTTTTCTAAATCACATTTCAGTGCATAAGTTTCCTTTTTCAGATTTTCATTTGTGTCTTTAAGAGACTCATGTTTCAGCTTAATCTCTTCATAAAGCATGCACTTTTCTTCTAACAATCTCTTAGTGCTAATTAA
>NC_021160.2:37270629-37288687 GCF_000331145.2 Cicer arietinum | reverse complement strand
AGGTTATCTTGCTGTCATGTGTCTTTGAGTTTGAGGGTTTTCTTGATTTGCTATCTTTCTTTTTTAGAAACGTTTTGAATTTTCTGACAAGTAATCCAAGTTTTGAATCTTTATCGGTCTCACTATTTGAATCGTCAGTGCAGATCTCTTGTTCAGACTTTGTTTGATGTGCTTGGGCTTTAAGAGACAACCCTTTTCTTTTTCTGTCAGTCTGTTCAGCCTCACTCAGTCTATGCAGTTCCATTTCATGCTCTCTTAGTTTTCCAAATAGTGTGGCAATTGACATGCTACCAAGGTCTTTTGATTCTGCTATGGCAGTGATCTTTGGCTGCCACTCTCTGGTCAAGCACCTCATAACCTTGCTGATTTGCTGCTCATTGTCAATCACCATACCAAGAGCATTTAGATTATTGACTATGTGAGTAAATCTTGTCTGCATATCATTAACGAATTCCTCTTTTTTCATGTTGAACAGCTCATACTCATGCATTAGCGTGTTGATTCTGGCCCTTTTTACATCTGTTGTTCCTTCATGTGTTTGTTGCAATGTGTCCCACATTTCCTTGGCAGTTTTGCAGTTAGACACCCTGAAAAATCCGTCAGCCCTTAAAGCAGAGGTAATAATGTTTTTAGCCTTAGCATTGCATCCAACCTTTTTCTTGTCATCCTCAGACCAATCTGATATGGGTTTTGGGATTGATGAATCACCTGTGCCAGCTATGGTTGGCACATAGGGACCATCTATTACTGCTTCTAGAATATCAAGACTACATGCTTCAAGAAAAATTAACATCCTCTCTTTCTAATACATGTAGGCAGCCCCATTAAATGCAGGGGGCCTAGCCAAGACTGCACCTTCTCCCAAAAATTCTACAAAGATCGTTTTCTTTCATGATAGTTAGTCTAAAAAAGATCAGGCTCTTGATGCCAATTGTAGGAAATTATGGCCTCTATTTGTTACAAAATATAAGAAATGTATTTACATATCTTACAAGATTACTAATCAGATTAACAATAATCAGTTGCGGAATTTATTCAGGAACAAAGATTCACAGTTGCATGAATTATCAATATAAGAGTACAGATACAAGGCTTATTCAGAATATTAATCAAGACAGAAATTCACTGATACAAACATTCAAGAATAAGCATTCAAGCAATATCAAAATAAAGAGAAAGGATAAGAAAAACGTGCACCAAGATTTATACTGGTTCAGCTATCAGTTTGATAGCCTACATCCAATCCTGAAATCTAAACCAGATTTCAGCCTTTCCAATAGAATCGACTTGAGTACGTTTTACAGATTTTCCAGCTCACACATGGCCTATCTATCCAACTCACTCGCTTCTATTACAATGCCACCTTATCCTTAGAGTTACTCGCCAAACTCTCACGAGATCAAGATGAGACTTCTTCTTGATGAACACACGCACTAACAAAGATAGTCACCAGTTTACACCATTGGATTTCCAGAACTTTCTTTACAGATTGTTTTTACAGAAAAGAATAAAAGCGGACAAAAGATGATGACTCAATCACAATATGAATTTCACACAAAAGAGTTTGCCAAATGAGTATTTTGTGTGATGAAATTAATTGTTTCAAGTGTAGTGCATTGGTTGTTAGAAAATGTGTAACAGTTGTTAGAAAATGTGATTGAATCAGCTTATATATATTTAGAAAAATATCAGGTCAATCGATTGCTCAATCGATTTTATAAAAGTTTAAAACCAGTTTAATCGATTGCCCAATCGATTATCGTTCTTCTTGTTTTTCTTGAATCTTGAAAATATAAGCATGAATTGATTTGCCAATCGATTCTTTTAATGCATAAATTAGAAACTGATACTAAGAATATATCTGAATCGATTGAGTAATCGATTATAGGTGTTTTGTTCAAACAACGAGATCAAAACAATCGATTGCTCAGTCGACGTATATTCATAGTCCTAATCGATTTGGCAATGAGCTGAATTCTTCCTGTAACTCAAACATTTAGCTTCAATCGATTCGTCAACCGATTGTGCTGGTCACATTGACTCAGACATTTACTTCAATCGATTTGCCAATCGATTGTGCTGGTCACAGTGACTCAGACATTTACTTCAATCGATTTGCCAATCGATTGTGCTTGTTACATAACCTCAGCTATTTGGTCAAAATCAATGTGTCAATCGATTATTCAATGTTTTTCTGATAAATGATTAACTTCAATCGATTGTCACAAAACTTGTAGTTTAAGAAATGTAATTCAATTGATGTCCCAATCGATTTGATTGATCACATAACTTATTCCTGATGAAAAACATTGTCACAATCGATTTGCCAATCGATTGATTCAGTAATTGGTTGGTTCTGTGAATCACACAATCGATTACTCAATTGATGTCCCAATCGACTGTCCAATAGATTGGATTAAGCCCAGAACTCAGGTTTCACTAAAAGCTTTTAAGTAATCGATTTCCCAATCGATTTACGTAGTAAAAACTCTTGTTTTGAGTCAGACAATCGATTGCCCAATTGATTCATCAATTGACTTATCAGTTGATTGATTTACTTTCTTTGGCAAATACTTAAGTATGAAACTATAGTGATTAGTCTACTAAAATAACTACTATGACAACTAATCACACTATACATATTTGCATCTTTCTCAAGTACATCTTCCAATTTTGGTTGATTCCTTGAGTTCCAAGCTTTTGTTCAAAGTGTATAGTGTTTGCTTGTTTGCCTGAAATGTTTCTCAATTCAAATCATTAGATCAATCAAATACTTCATATGTATTGTATGTTTGGGAATTAAATCAAAAACATGATCAGGAAGCTCATGACTTACATAGTTGTTTTATTATGATTGTTGAGTATTGTGATTGGGTTGGTGATGAGATGATAATTGTTAAGTATCGGTAATTAATTGATTTTATGTTGAATTTTAAATGTATTTTACTTAGTTGAACAGATGAACTTGAGAATATAAAATTTGAAATGAAAATAGTATAATGTTCTCTCTGAACTCGAATAGATATACCTTCGGTATTTTATTCATTAATTTCTCCATAGATAGTGTTTTGAGTTGATATCTGTTCAATTAGAAATTATACTTAATTACCTTCCATGTAGACACTAGTTTCACTATTTTTCATTAAGAATTGATAGAGAAAATTAAGTTACAAGTTTGACAAAAATTTGTTGTTCTGTTTTTGTACATATATACTTTGTTTTATCAAACTGTATTAACGGAATGTCTATTATATAAAATAAAAGATTATTTTTGTAAACTATACCTCTTAAGGTTTCCAAAATATTTCTTTTATTCAAATCGGACATCATTTGATATTTTAATCAAATTTATAAAGTTTTAGAGTTTTCTGCATAAAAAAATTATGATGTGGGTGAGTTAGAATAGGTATAGCAGAAGCAATAAGAATTGGTTTTACGTCAAATCAATTAGACTTGAAAGCTTATTCCAATTACTTTGTTATCGTATATTTTTATAAGTTTATAATAATTTTACAAGTTTACGTGATTTTATGAAGTTGACTATTTTGTTTTATAAGTTAATCTGCATTATTCATCTTAAAATATTTATATCTTGAGCTAGAAAACTCATTTTTGAGTCAAACTAGTTGATTATGAAAGTAGACATATATTAGTTTTATCAATGTTAAAATTTATGATTTTTATCTAGAAATGGCATAGTAGTATTGTAAACACAATTGCACTGTGATAAGATTATTACGTAATGTTGTTGACTTTAGAATATCATAACTTGAGTTATGTAGATCAGTTTAACACTCTTTTCTTAGAAGTTTGATGCTAAGGCTTAATGTGTGCGTATATATATATATAAGGATTCATATTTTATATATCAAGAAAGTTTAAGAGAGAAATATTCACTTTATGAACAAAGTTTCAATCTTAAGTTTTAAATTTTATATTAGAGATGTCAACTTTATGGTAAAATTCGAGGTTGAAAAAGTATTTAGGTATTTTGAAAAACAATGATTGATTATAATTTTGGGTTTTTATATGTGATTTTATTAGAAATGAAGATTTTAGTTGGAGACTTAAAAGAAAATTGTGAACTTGGAAAATATCTGGTATTGATGTAAAAATGTGGTTTTTATGTGAAAGTTTATATAAAAATCATAATTAATAAAGATTAGAGTTTGAAAAATGTCAAAGTGAAAGAATCATGATTTTGAATATTTAGAATGGAACTCTTAGTATTTGAGTTTTTTTTTAATAAGATTTCTTGATAAAAACTTTCTACTAGTTTTTCAAATATTAAAGTGTTGAAATTTATGATGTTGATGGATGATTTAATCGAAATTTCAAACGGTGTGACTATGTTTGTCATTCATTGATTTTATTTAGAAAATATTTAGTCCTAAGTTGTTAAAAACAAAGACGAGTTGAACTTCAATAAGTTTGAAAAAAAACAATTTCAAGTTTTTCAAAGTGTAGCATAAGTGTTTTAAAATTCGCTTTCGCCAAAGTACTTTAACCAAGGTCTTCTTGAAGTTAGGGAACCTAAGAGAAAAGGCAAACCCTAATTGTTTTGGATAGTGGTCGAACCTAGTGTTCATTTGGGGTTGGTTTAGAAACTTGTTTTGATTAAGTTAATTGATTGATTTAAGGTACAAGATAATTGAGAGGTGTTGTTGCAATCGTTGAATATGTTATGCTGACGTAACGTAAGTTGTTTGTGTAATAAAGCATTGTCGAGGTAAGGGAACTTTCTAACGATATGATATATGCTTGACTACAGTGTGTGTTTGTATACATGTTCCTTGTGCTCGTGGTGAATAAATATGCACACAATTGTTTTTGTATTTGATGTGATTACGTATTCATAACTGATAACATATGTGTTATGAATTTTATTGATCATAATATGTTTTGAGTATGCTATGTGAAATAGTAGTAAATATTATTAGTGTTTAATGAGTATCAAAAAAGGAGTATTTTAATAGTTGTATTTACATAATGATTGATGTTAAATAGTCAGAGTATGCTCAAGCATTTCATAGTTAGTGGTGATCGTGATGAGCCACAATGTTAGTGGTGACCGTGATGGGCCATGGGGTGGTTTCATGAGTTGATTGGTTCACCTTATCCTTATGGGGATTTTTTAGCCGTGTAGGTTTGTGATAGTCTGTACTCTAGTAAATCATGTTGATATGTGATAGGTGGCATATCGATAATTAGTATTGGTCAGTGAGAGGCAGTATATTTATGATTTACGCCCCTCGAGGAGGGTGTGGAAATTCTGGAATCATATGCATTGACATATAAACATTGTATTAGGGTGCTTTGTCACACGAGTCATTTTGTTATATAATAATATTCATATGCATGCTTGTTTATCAATTGATGCCATCTCATATTATGCTTTCGAGCTTTGTCTTTTTATATATATGTTGTTTTTAGATCGTGACCCTCTACTATTATTGTGGATCGGACTTACATCCCAGTACCAAACATGCTTAAATAGTTATTTCTATTAGTTTTTTTTAATCAAATCGTTCATTCAATCAACAAACGGTAACTTTAAATTTTATAGAACATTTTAATTTTAATTTTTAAAATGCATCGTATTTTAAGTTAATATAATTTTATCAAGTATAATAAAAGAAATATTACTCATATATTATATACAAATATAACTATCTAATACATTCCACGAGTATAAGGTCTAATTAGAGATAAAGGGCAAATAAAAGAAATAAAGTGTAAATAAAAAAGAGAATATGTATTAAAAAATAAAATAAAATAAAGAGAATGGTAGTGTTAAAAAACTAAAAATTAAGAAGATAGCAATTATTGGAAAACTTGAAAATATGAGAAATAGAAAGATTTACTGAAAAATTAATATAAGAGAGTATTAATTTTGGAGGTCTCGAAATATTTACTAAAGTAGAATTATTGTCGAATTTGTTTAGGGGGCATACAAGTAGAAATTTGATATTTTCTCTAATATATTATATTTACTTAAATATATTTAATTTAACTTTAAAAAAAATAAAATTAATAAAAATTAATGTATTTATTTTAAAATTTAAGTTAAATATATATTTTTTTATTGATTCATTTTCTTTTATATTTTCAATCGATCGAAGTATAATAAAAGGATCTATATATATTTGTCTGGCGATATGTCATTTATGTATCCTTTTCAAACAAACATAATTATTCTTAAGCTAGATGATGTGTCACCTTTAGAAAAGTTGCACACCATTCTGTAATTTATATCTAATGTAATAAAGTAGCAAATTGTGAGTTACAAAAATCTTCCACCTTTTCATATTTTCTTATTTTATTGGTGTCTAAAATTGTGTGAATCGATGTTTTTTACATTTCCAACTCTACTCTTATATTTAATTGTTTCACCTTTGACTTCCTCATGTTAAGGATCTTTTGTGTGGTGTATATAAACAAACATTTTTTTTACTAAATATGTAAAGCAAACATTAACAAATAGCACCCCCTTCATATTTATCTTTTGTGTGGTGTATGTAAACAAACATTCTTTTTACTAAATATGTAAAGCAAACATTACCAAATAGCACTCCCTTCATATTTATCTTTTGTGTGGTGTATGTAAACAAACATTTTTTTTTACTAAACATATAAAGCAAACATTAACAAATAACAATTCCTTCATATTTATTTGTGTCGATGCACGAAAGATATATATTTTTTTCTTAACATTCCTATTAAATATTAATAGTTTAAAATATTTTACACATACAAATTAATCTGATCAAATATGTGGCAGAAAGTTTAAATATTTTAAGTTTACTAATGTAAAACTATAAATAATTAGGTTATTTCTATTGTTTTATTAATAAGAAAAACATTAAAATGAGAGAAATAGAGTTAGTGTTAGAGAAATGAAAAATTAAAGAGTTGAATAAATTTTTAGTTTATATAAAATTTTAATATTTTTAAAATTCTTATAAAAGATTTCTTAATTTTTAATCTCTATATTATTTATTAAATATATATTAATACATTAAAATTTTAATATTTTTAAAATTCTTATAAAAGATTTCTTAATTTTTAATCTCTATATGATTTATTAAATATATATTAATACATTACACACGAAACAATACAAATAAAAACTTTATGAATCTCTCATTACAAAACAAAAGATTTATTTTAAATATATATATATATATATATATATATAATTATAATAATATTAATTAAAATATAAATAAATTGCACAAAAGAAAAATACAAGTCCAAAACTACTTTATGAATCTCATACAAATTATGAAATTTCACATATAATTTATGAATATTGATATAATGGTTCAACAGAGGAAAAAAAATAAATTTTTAATGGTTTCGTGTTTAGTTTAAAAGAGGAGAAATTTTTTAAATAGTTTAAAAGTCCTTTTATTCTCCTCCCATCCCCTCTAAATCCCCCTAAAATGGAAAAAGAATAAAAATATCTTAAAGAGGAATTTTACTTTCCTCCCCTTCCATCTCCTCTTAAAATTTGAAGTAAACACAAAAAGCTTAAAAACCTACTCTCTCCTCTTCTCCAAATCCCTCCAACCAAACACACCCTTAAACATTTATCTTTAATTCAAGGTAATTTGTTTGAATTTTTTTATATTAAATATATTAAAGATAAATATATTTCTTCAATATAATTAATTTGATTTATTTCAATTAAATATAATATATTTAAATATGGAAATGTCAAAAATAATAATTTTAGTTTTGATCAACATAATCTATATTAGTTTTAATAAACTTGATTTATATTTCAAGATAGTCAATCTCAAATTCATTAAAATAATTATAACTTAATTTGAATTTTATCCATTATGAATTCTATTTTGGCTCAATTAGCTTAAAATATAAAATGATATACAACGACATTCTTAATTTTTTTTTATCAATGAATACTTAAAATATTTTTAAAATAGTAATTTAAAATTTATTTTATTATTAATTAAAAATTTGTCAATTTGATATATTATTTATTTATTTATAAATAAATAATATAGATCAAATAAATAAATAAATAAATTTAAAATTGTATATTTAATTTATAAATAAACTATTTAATGTTGAATATCATTAATGTTCTATTTAAAAAATAAAACTTCAAATGAAAAAAAAGGTTTTCATAGAAAATTAGATGTCACATTCCCAATTTACTTGTCATCACATTATCCTTACATAACATATCACCAAAATTTAGATGTCAACAAAATTTCTTTAATTTAAAAAAAGTGAGGGATTGTATTTTTCAGAATTAATTAATTAGAGCATAAAATTATGAATTAACCAAAAATATGAGAGCAAAAATGTATTTAAAATAATATATTAAATTTCCAATTAAATATTTTACTTATGGTCAACGTAATTGAAATGGTTGTTGTTTGATTACCCAAATTAAATATACATACATGCCAAAACAAATACATCTAGAAGATTACAAAGAATTTTAGTCAAAAGAAACTTTACCAAGGATAGTAGATTTAGGGAGAGACACTTTATTTCCAAAGTTATTATAAAAATGGTCCTAGGGAATAGATATTTGTGAAAGAGAAAAACCAGAGTGAACACATAGAGAGAAAGTGGAAAGATGATAGAGATTTCAGAGGAAGTGATGAAACAGTTATTTTGGACAGCTGGGTTGATAGTGATAAGTACTGTTGTAATATTGTTTGAGAAACTATGGTGGAAGCCACATAGGATTAGATCAGTGCTTGAAAAACAAGGAATCAAAGGACCAAAACCGTCTTTTCCATTGGGAAATGTTTCTGAGATGAAAAATCTTCAACCCCAACCACCTTCAAATTCAGATGTCAAAGAAGCATGGGTTTATTCTATTTTTCCATATTTTCACATCTGGAAACAACGTTATGGTATGTCAAAATTGTTGGTATAATTTTATTTGTTTATTTTCTTTTAAGAACTTGAAGCATGCAAATTGGATTATCTGTCCAACCTTTTGTTTTTGTTTTGAGTATAGATATGTTCACATTTTTATTTTTATTTTTGATAAATAATAAAATTAAAAGGAGCAACTTCTTTTTCAAGCAAATTAATTTTTTAATTAATTTTTTTATTAATGATGATACTAATAATAATAATTTCGTATCGCTTTTATTTGTTTACTTGTTATTTTCAAACAAAAAAATATACAAAGTATTATGAAAAATGGTATAAGAAGGTTCGAGACATCAAAAACCAATGGTTTGAACGACATCTATGTTGTTACAGTTACTAATTCATTTTTTATAATACCACACCGATCCAAATTAAATCAAAACAGTAAAACGTCAAATCATATATTATTAAATATTTTTACATCTTAGACAAAAAAATATAGATCAAATTATACAGATCAAATTTTAGTTTAACCAAAATTTCCTACTTTACGATACTAGAAATTACATAGTTGATTATCTTTTTGTTGTCTCTCTAAGCCTTGTTTGATTTGGTGAAATAAATATACGATGCTTATAGGTCCATTGTATTTGTACTCGACCGGAACAAAGCAACATCTGTATGTGGAGAAGGGTGCCTTAGTAAAAGATATGGCTGCGCATATGGCCCCTGATCTAGGCAGGCCTTTGTATCTTAACCAAGCATTAGAGCCTATTTTTGGAGATGGCGTCCTAAGAGCCAATGGTAAAACATGGGTCTATCAAAGGAATGTTATTATTGCTGAATTATTCATGAGCAAAATTAAGGTTTGTATATACTTCCTCTCTTTCAAAAATATTATCCTTTAAGTTTCTTGCACACATTTAAAAATATATAATAAATAGAATAAACATAATAATTATTTTACTAAAATTATTTTTATTAAATGTCAATGTGTTTTCTACTTTCATAAATGTAAAATAATATTTATATTTTATTTTATTTTATTTTATGTAGAAAATGTTATATAGTATGGAAGATTCTGCTATGGAAATTGTCAAAAAATGGGATAAATCTATAGAAGAAAATAAAGGAAAAACCGTAGATTTGGTGATTGAACATGATTTGAAGGTTCTTTCAGAAGATATTCTTTCAAAAGCTTGTTTTGGTAGCAATTATGGAGAAGGAAAACATGTTTTTGAAAGATTGGGTGCTATGCAAACTAAACTTGGAACGACCAGTACACTTTTAGGATTTTTTAACTTAAGGTAACTTATAAAAAAAATTAAAAATCAATACTCTATTCTAAATGAAATATAAGCAAAAGAGTATTTGAAAAGTCGATGTATATGATCTATATCTAATACATCAACTTTTCAAAAACTATTATTGTTTATATTTTATTTCAGAAGAACTATTATTGATATTATATTGATTATATTTTATATTATATTGTACCAAGTGCTAAATTAATATGTTTTCTCAGTTTTCTTTCAATTAATGGCAACAAAGAGGTATGGAGGATGAAGAAAGAGGTGGACGTGTTGATAACAAAAATGATCAATGATCGTGAAATCCAAAACAAAAATAAGAACGATGATGAGAAACCAAATGATCTATTACAAAAAATAATAGAAAGTTCCAAAAGAGATACAACTTTAAATGAAAAGGGTTTTTTCAAAACGAAGTATGACATGAACCAATTGACTATAGATCTTTGCAAAAATATCTACTTTGCTGGCTCTGAGTCGACCGCTCTTGCAACTACTTGGGCATTGTGGCTCATTGCATCATATCCTGAATGGCAACAACGTCTTCGATCTGAGATCTTGGAAGCATTTGATTACAAGTTGCCTCATTCTTTCTGTGAGGATGGCAAACTTCAAAAGCTGAAATTGGTTAGTACATCACTTCACACTTCACAATATTTCTTCAAAACTTACACATTTACTACAAATATTGCATTACTAGTTACTAATAATGTTTATGAGTGGACAACTTTAGTCATATTTTAGATGTTTCACCGGGGTATGGGGGATGTTGAAAGTCTCGCATTAAATCTTATATAAATTCAATGTTGATAAGTGAGATGCATTTTTTGTCCTACAAATTGATTTTATGAGATTGAGTTAAGTTTAACGATATTGTTGTTGTGTAGCTAACAATGGTGATTCAAGAGAGTTTTCGTCTTTATGGACCAGCGGTGACTAACTCAAGAGAAACTTTTGCTGACATGAAATTCGGAGACCTTTTGGTACCTAAAGGCACCTACTTGTGGATGTTTGTGCCAGCACTTCATCGCGACACAGATAATTGGGGACCAGATGCTGCAGAGTTTAAGCCAGAAAGATTTGCAAATGGTCTTAGTAAAGCTTGCAAATATCCTCAAGCTTATATTCCATTCGGATTTGGGAGTCGCAATTGCTTAGGCCAAAACTTTACAATGACAGAAATTAAGATTGCACTTAGTCTTCTCCTCTATCATTTCTCCTTTGAGGTTTCACCAGATTATCGACATTGCCCTGTCTCTAATATGTTGTTAATTCCAAAGTATGGTATAAGGCTTCTTGTTACCAGGCTGAACCACATAAAGAAATGATTCACTTGTTTTTCTGGTCATGACTCTATCGGTTTTAACCGACATGAATAACACATCCTATAATAATATTAATAATATATCTTATGCTTTCTATTCTCCATTGTCATTTATCTTATGTCTATATTTATATTTAGGAATTCTTCTCACTTAATAAAATTTCATGTGTTACTCTCTACTAATCAAAATGAAATTCCAAAACAAATAAAAGAACTCTGGCTAAGACTATACATTGGTGGAATGTGTGCATGCAATGTAGTAGAAGACTTTATTTGTGAACGGAAGTCTTGATGTTTTCACTATTTTGAGAACTCCCTTGGACTATGGTATACTCTCTAATTTTAGTGTATGAGAGAAGTTAAGAGATTAAATTTATTTTCTATAAAGTAATTATTTAATAGTTTAATATATATGAAATTTAAATGATATGCACCGACAATATATAATCATTTTACACTGTCATCTAATGAAAATAATATATTTTAGCACTGTCATCTAAATAAAATGATATCATTTCTTACTATTTCTTTGAGAAAAAAATATTTTTTTAAAAAAAACCACTTTTAATTAGTGATTTCACCTGTATGTTACATATTTAAAAAAAAAATTGTAATATAATAAATAAAAAATTAGTGTGTTAAGTTGATGTATAAAAAATTAGTAATTTCTAACTTCATTTAAACAACATACTTTACAACTCAATTTGATGAACTATTTAATTAAATTACAGCAACAATACTTAAATTATAAAATTGTTCCCTAATAAATCAGATTACATCTAATAAAAATAAAACATTAAGTCGAGGACAATGCTTGCAGATCATTCTTTGGTACTGAGAGTAAACGTCAGTCACCTTTAGATGTTAATGTATATAAAAATAAAAGAGGAAAGATAAAATCTCAGTGAGTTCTGAAAATAAAAGGAGGGGTAGTTTAAAAATACGTCTTTCTTAATATGCATAAAAACACGAAATTATGATGCATTTCATGATGAAGCTCTTAACTTCAATTTTTAATAAAAAAAATCAACTGAAATCATTCTTTCATTATGATTCTGAAAACTATGCATGACCTCACATATTTTCATTGAAACAAGGAAAAGTCGTTCAATCTCTTGATGTGGGTCACCAAGAAAATTAAGTCTTGATTGATAAAGGTGGTCTAGCCAAACCCCAACCAGTGTCCTAATTTTTCTCTTCTACCTATTGCTTTATCCTTGGAACAAACCTGAATATCCTGTCGTGAATAAGATCATGCATGATCTGAGATGTTATGTATGTAATGGCTTGATAATATTATGTTTGCAATCCAGCATTATTCCATAACACTTATAATAACTTAATAATATATTGTAAATCAAGTGTGAATTAAATCACGAGTCTCTGATCATAGTTGGAAATAGCGACGAACTTAGCGAGAGGCAGAGGCAGAAAAATTAGAGTTAGAGGATATATGACCAAAGGTAGAGTTAGAGGATACATGTCTAGAGGCAGAAGTAGAGGATACGTGTCCAAAGGCAAAATCAGAGGATACATATCTAGAGGTAGAATTAGATTATGTGTATCTATAGGTAGAATTAGAGGATGCGTAGATCAGAGGATGTGTGGATCAAAGATACCATGATCAGATGATACGTGAATTAGAGGCAACATGATCAGAAGAAAAACAAAAGGTAAACAACAAAGAAAAAATGGAAGAAGAAAATCAAAAACAAAGTAGAAGAAGAAAAATCAGAGGTAAAGTAGAAGAGTATTATTAGAGGCAAAATAGAAGTATTTCACCAGAGGCAAATGCAAAAGTAATTTACCAGAGGCGAAATACAAGAATCCATAAAACTGCTAACAAAGGCAAAAACAAAAGGAAAAACTAGAGGCATAAATACTAAGAATTGAGAAATAACATCAGAGGAAACATGCCCAAAAATGTAAGTTTATCATCAAAGGTAGCAAAATAGCAAAGAATTATCATAAGTAAAGTTACTTAGGTTTTTGAAACAACAACCAGAGGTAAAAACTCTAAAGTTACAGAATGACACCGAGAGGCAAAACTACATAAACATGGGTGAAAAAGCCTTCAAGACACACACATTTTCCTTAAATGACATGATTCACACATCAAACTACAATTTTTTATTCAAAATTTTGAGAGTTCCAACATTTCTAACGAAACAATCATACAAGGATCAAACAAATAACATGCATAACAGTTCAAAATTATTTTGGTGCAGTTTCAAAACATCTATATGCTAAAAATTCTATCTTCCTCAGGCTCTAAGTTCTTCTAACTCGTAATACCCCCAAAACAGTTTCTGACAAAAAATAAAGAATTTTAGTTAATAAACTCCTAGAACCCTCGTGCTAAAAGGAGTTAATGTAACACAACTCATAGTTTTCCAAGAAAGGATTCTTGTACTTCGAACTAGTTGCGGGATTTTCTTTTTTCTCACCTCTTAACTGTTTTTCCTTTATACTCTTGTTCAAATTTAGAGATCCCCCAAATGTAGCTTCGTATCTTTTTTTAGTGTTACTTTGACCGATTAATGGATCTTGAGAGGAGGAAAGGGACATGCAAGGGGTCAGGTAGGTGTAGAAGATTTTATATAACTTTTATCTTTGAAGGATTTTAGAAAGAAGAAGAAAATTGATGGACGAGGGAGACGATGAATAGTAACGGTGTTGGTATTTTGAGAATGTTTTAAGAGAGCATGAGATTTGTTGGTAGAATTGTGACACCCTAAACCCCAAAATGACATATATAACAATTAATACTTGACTTTTTTGAGCAAAATTCGCAGTCGATAAAGAAAATCTATTTAGAAGGAAATAAAAACTTTTGTAATTAATTTAGGATATCAAGTTTCTCATAGTACACATTGAACAATTCAAACTATATTACCCAATTAAAATATTTTAATCTAAATGAACTTGATTTGAATACAATTTCTTAATTTTAATTCAAAAAAACTTACTAAAACTAAGATTGTCTTATAAAAAGTATTTGGTAATTAAATAAGTAAAATACAAAGTAAAACTCTTAATTGTCAGTATCACTTATCAGAGCGAAGTTTCTTCCAAACTTGAACTTCAAGAGTCATTAATTTGTAATAACTGCGAATTCACAAACGTAGAGCCAATCCAGTCAAACACAAACAACAAATGAGGTGAGTTTCGAAATCATGTTGATAGTATAATACAAGTAAGAACAACACACAAACAATCATAATAGAACCGTATCATTACACAAACATTGCTCAAGAAAATATCACATTAAAAAGTCAAAATAACTCAAGGAAAATCAATAAATTTCACTATAACCTCAAATTATCTCAGAGAAATTATTATCGCACACAATACATATTAATCACAACAAAACAATCAGAAGAAAATGCAATGTTATGCATGAGCTTATACTCTACTCCACAATGTGGTACCATTCTAACTCTGAAGTATTTGGTTAGGAGGTTTGATACTATGCCACCATCTGGGTGGATGGATAATTCAAATTGGCCATGTCCTCATGGATCCCCTCAACTCAACCCGATACACATATACGCGAAAGTCGAGGTAAACATGTGTTTCATGGTAGCTCCCGACATTTGGAGTGCTACCTCCAAGTCACTTAAGAATTTCCCACCCGTATCAACTATGGAGTTAGTTAAATATTCTCATCACAATTTATAACATCACTATCATTAATCACACATCATCACATAAACTCATCACAAATTTATAGCATCACTATCATCAATCAAACATAATCACATAAACTTATCACAAATTTATAACATAACAATTATTAATCATACATCATCATCATCACATAAAATTACCACAACACATCCATCTTTTGTTATCACATCACATAAACTCATCTAATCACACATATATATAAATTTAATTCGACATCCAATATCACAATAATATCAATATCACACATTTAAAGAAATTAAATCATCATCGTTCAAATATTTCTATTCTATATTTTAATCTCACAATTTTCATATTTGCACATTAATTAATCTATCCCTCAAAGGGCTACTGCCATATGTAGCGAGCCTCGGATGAATCGTTGGAAAATAGTTTTCCCGTTCATCTCACAATATATTATACTCATGAATTCAAACGCTCTCACCCATGACCTTATTTCGATGCTTTCGCACTCCAATACGATTCTACAAGAAAAAAGTATTTGTTCTTTGACTATTTGTCATTCAATCGATCTAACTCGACAGTTTATGGGTAAACGTCAAAAATAAATAATGAGAATATACTCTAAAACTAAATTCAAAATTCGGTCAAGAAAAATTACCATAAATCAGAAAATCAATCAGTGTATAATATAACCAATTTTCACACGATCGTTTTGGCGTTGGTTTCACTCAAATCGGATTTACGGTGAAGAAGAACGAGGCAAAATAATGAATTCTACAAATGGAGAAGTCAAATATTTTAGAGAGAAATGGGGTTGTTAAAAATCTGGAAAATTGTGTTTAATTTACTAGCTAAATGAATGAAACAACACACTCAACTATGGACGAAAACGGAGATAGTTTTCTAGAACAATTATCGATGACGATAGCTTTGTAACAGTTTCATCCTATTCATTTTTTTTCCTGGCGGCTAAAGAGGAGTTCCCTTCCTTATTATTATATTTTTATTTTATTAGCATAATTAGGTTAACATAGCCCATGTCCCCTTATTTTTTTTTTTTGTTTTACTACTATTATTATTTTTATTTTTCTTAAACAAAATTAATAGTTACTTAATCTTATTTTTAATACTTCTTCCAAACATCAATTAATTTTCAAAACATTACTAATATTTTAAAACTAATATTTTATACAATAAAGTAATTAATTTTTTAAAATACAATAACCAAAAGAGATCTTGACACCACATTTCAATTCAGAATGGAATAGGTATATGAGTCACCTCTCTTATATATTCAATATTTTGCTCATTCATGATCGATACGAGACTTAACTACTCACACTTGAATCCAACAATCTCCCCCTCAAATGTGAATCCCACACATCTTATGATAATCCAATACTAGGATCAACTCCCACTCCCCACAAAGTCGAACCAGACTCTAATACCACGAGTTGAAAATATCTTACTAATTCATCAATCAAAGCAAATATAATCATGCTTTAGTGAGAAACCAAATAAGCATATGAACAGAAAAAACAAAAATAAATTTGGATAATCTTAGGATCTATAGCATGTTGATTTATCAAAGATATTAGGAATACCTAAATTTATGTGTTGATAGTCTTTCAACGGCGATGCTCTAAGTATCCTGAAAAGAGAGACGAATGACAAACATCCGTTGGTTTATGGTTCTTCCTCAATCTACAATTTTTATGTCCTATGCACTTTGCAAATAGAGTGAAGAGGAAATATGTCGTATGTCATGGATATTGGAGACCATAGTCTATATATAGTTTGATAACTAATTATGGTTTGTATTATTCGTAAATGATCCATGACACATCCACTCATATTTGAGGTCATATCAATTAATTAATTATCTTAATTAGACATCTAATAAATTTTATTACTTAATTTGATCATTTATCAATTAAGCATCCTAAATAGTTAATATAATTAAATCAAAATATGTGCTCACATAATGCAAATATTGCCGATAACAAAGGAGGTGTTAATATTGTCGAGGATCAAACATGAAGAGGAAGGAAAAAATTGTGTGATTAAATATCCATAAAGTTACAAGTCTTCTTGTAATGTCATGGTTTACAACAAATAAACCATAAAAAACTGGTCCTATTGACAGTGTTGCATAAACCATACGACCTATGATCGAGATCTTTTCAAATAGTTCAACTAAAGTTGATATTTTCATAGTCAAGAATATGGAATGGAGCAGACATTACAATAGAAGAAATTGGAACTAATTAAATATAAACCCACTCAAATTTAAAACTAATTTCCAATACTTTATATGTCTTGATATTGACCAAAATCTTTTTTAGATATTGCTCAGTATTTGGAGAAACATTGCAATGTATTATTTGAACATAAAAATTGTATAATTGAAAATTTAAACAATAAAGAAGTCATCACAATTATTTTTTAGATTTAATAAAGATTGAGAATATTTTTGACGAAGAAGAGGAAAAAAAATATCTAAATTCAAAGATCATGAAGATACTTGTATTTTGAAGAAATTTAATGTTAAAGAGGAGCATGAAAATATAGGTGAAGAATGAAAAATTAAAATCAACGGTAAATTTGGACTCATCAAAGAATGATATTCAAAAGAATTATAATCAAAATAAATGAAATAATTCAAGTGTCAAAAATTAGAAAGATGAATTTCCAATTTGAAATCCAAATTGAATGTACAAGATATTATTAGCATATTATAAATTTAAGTGTTAGATTTAAATATATTTAATATTTAAAACATCGTATTTATAGTATATGATCTACATTTGAAACAGTTTAGAATATTTTTAATATTTTGTTAGGTTTGTTTCATATTTTAAAAATATGATATATTTTTAAATTACAATTCAACATGATATATATATATATA
>NC_021160.2:37268138-37270481 GCF_000331145.2 Cicer arietinum | reverse complement strand
TATATATATATATATATATATATATAGAGAGAGAGAGAGAGAGAGAGAGAGAGAATGATTTATAAATTTTTATCTTTTTATCTTTTTACACATTTTATCTTTTTATCTTTTTAAAAATATATATATATATATATATTAAAAAAATTAATCTAACAAAAATAAGAGTTTAATTGTTATATACTACCACTATAAAAAAATCTACCATGCACAATAAATTCAAATATTTTATACTAATTACCATGTTATTAATGATGATACTAATTACCATGTTTAAACAGAACTTTGACACGGTCTCCAATGGTTTTATAATTTTCAGAAATATAAAAAGTATTATAAAAATCGAAACATCCAAAACAAATATTTTTATAAAACCACACCGATCCAAAAAAATTAAGGTTGGTATATACTTCCTCTGTTATAACATATTACTCTTTAAATTTGTTCCACACATTTAAAGATATATAATAAATAAAAGAAATATAATAATTATTTTACTAAAATTCTTTTTGAAAAATGTTAATGTGTTTTTTACTTTCATAAATGTAAAATAATATTTATATTTTAAAAGTAGTGTATATATAGAATAATTAAATGATAGTGTACTATACCTATATATTTTGTTTTATAAGTATTATATTTCTTTCACAAAAAAAGTATTACTATCTATATTCCTAACTCATGTTAATTAAAACCAACAAATAATCATGTTAATTAAAATAAATTATACATACATATATTCATCAATATTTAGGAAATATCTCACAACAAAAAATATTACTAAAAAAAGTGTATAAAAAGCTTGAAGATAAGGTTACTAGAAAAATTGCTTCAGGATAAGGTTACAAGAAAAAATGTATAAAAAACTTAAAGATCTGAATCATATAATTCAATGTGAGTGAGACCAAAATATTACTACAAAAAAGGGTATAAAAAGCTTGAGGATTTGAATCAAACAATTCAATGTAAGTTTAGTTACAATAACTAAAAGAATTAATAATTATCTTATTTTAATGAAATTATTTATTTTTAACATATTATAATCTTGATTGTTTAGAAAGTTATATTATTTAGAAACATAAGTGGTAGTTTTGAATGAAAAGTATAAGCAGTACTACATTTATTCTATTTTTTATGAAATTTAATCTTCATTTACACAACCGAAAAGAATTAATATTTATTCTAATGGGATTATTCATGTTTATCTTATTACATTTTTGATTGATTACTAACTCATGTTAATTAAAACCAACAACTAAATCATGTTAATTAAAAGTAATTATACATACATATATTAATCAATATTTTGGAAATATCATATAACAAAAAATGTTACTATAAAAAGTGTATAAAAAGTTTGAGGATAAGGATACTAGAAAAAGTACTTGAGGATAAGGTTATTAGAAAAATGTATAAAAAGCTTGAGGATCTGAATCAAATAATTCAATGTGAGTTTATTTACACAAACTAAAATAATTAATAATTATCTTATTTTAATGCAATTATCTTATTTTTATCATATTATATTCTTGATTGTTTAGAAACTTATATTATTAAAAAACATACAAGGTAGTTTTGAATGAAAAACATAAGCAATACTGCATGTATTCTATTTTTTAAGCACTTTAATGTTTGTTTACAAAAACTAAAAGAATTAATATATTTATTTAAATGAATTTTTTCATGTTTATCTTATTACATTCTTGATTGATTACTAACTAATGTTAATAAAAACCACGAACTTAATCATTTTAATTAAAACCAATTATACATACATATATTAATCAATATTTTAGAAATATTTCACAACCAAAAAAGTTACTAGAAGAAGTGTATAAAAAGCTTGAGGATAAGGTTACTAGAAAAAATGTTTGCGGATAACATTATTAGAAAAAGTGTAAAAAACCCTTGAGGATCGGAATCAAATAATTCATTGTGAGTGAGACAAAAAATATTACTAGAAAAAGTGTATAAAAAGCTTGAGAATAAGGTTATTACAAAAAGTGTTTGAGGATAAGGTTACTAGAAAAAGTGTATAAAAAGCTTGAGTATCAGAATCAAACAATTCAAGGTGAGTTTCTTTACACAAACTAAAGTAATTAATAATAATCTTATTTTAATGAATATATTTATTTTTATCATATTATATTCTTGATTGTTTAGAAACTTATATTATTTGGAAACATAAGTAGTAGTTTTCAAGGAAAAACATAAGCACTACTACATTAATTCACAAACAAAGTATTACTATCTATATTCCTAACTCAAGTTAATTAAAACCAACAACTAAATCATGTTAATTAAAATAAATTGTACATACATATATTCACCAATATTTAGGAAATA
>NC_021160.2:37266633-37267638 GCF_000331145.2 Cicer arietinum | reverse complement strand
CTTTAAACAAATAGATATCAAAACAAAATATTTTAAATTGATTAAGGGTGAAATATACAGCTGGTCAATCAAAATTATTATTTCCAACTATTTATATAAAACAAGAGTGCAAAAATCACAGTTAATTAGGAAAACAATAAGCAACAAGTAACTAACATAATCTTGTCAACAATTAAAATTAACTCAAATCTTAACAAGTAATTTTATGGTTTATTTACTCACTTAAGTAGGAATTTAGGATCCATAACACAATCAGAGTAAGTAATTAATAAACAGTTAATTAGTAATCTCAAAAATATGTATAATAATACAAAAGCATATCATCATCAACACAATTATATAACGAGAAAACCATCATAGTGAAAATAATTATTACACAAGAAAACACAATTGACACGACTGACATTCGTAACACAGAATCGACATTCGACCCACTCGGCCTGATTGGACAGACCTGCTCTGATACCACTAATGTGACACCCTAAACCCCAAAATAATATATATAATAATTTATATCATATTTCTATAAAATTCGCAGCGGATAAATAAAAATATGTTTCCAAGGAAATAAAAACTTTAATTTTTAATTTAGGATATCACGTTTCTCAAAAATCAAAAGGAACACTTTAACTTCTTTACTCCATAGTGCAATCTCAATAAGCTTGAATTAAGTATAATTACTTGATTTAATTCTAAAAACCTACTAGTACATATATGATTTTCATACAAAAATCGTTTCAAAATAAATAAGTAAAATACAAATTACAACCCTTATTCCCGGTATCACCTATCAGAGCGGGGTTCCTCCCAAACTTGAACTTCAAGACTTATTAACCTGTAACAACTGCGATTTCGCAAACGCAGGGCCAATCCAGTCAAACACAAACCACGAAGGAGGTGAGTTTCAAAATCATGTTAATAGTATAATATAAGTAAGAAGAACACACAACAATCATAATAGACCATATCATAATCACATTACGATATATCAAAATATTTAAGTAA
>NC_021160.2:37259190-37265059 GCF_000331145.2 Cicer arietinum | reverse complement strand
TGCAGCTCCTTTCTTACTTTTCTTATTTTAATTTTATTAACATAATTAGGGTTAACATAAATGGGTCAAGCCCATTTGTCCTTTATTTAATATATGTTTTACTATTATTATTTTTATTTTTCTAAAACAAAATTAATTGTTACTTAATCTCATTTTTTTAATACTCTTCCAAACATCATTAAATTTTCAAAACATTACTAATATTTCATAATTAATATATGCTAAATTAGAGTAATTAAATAATCAATAAAAAAATATATTACTAATAATCAAAACTCTCACATTCAAAATAATATCTACAATTATACGTATTTCTCAAAATACTCACATTATAATAATACCATCATATTAGATAATAGTCAAAATTATAAAATAAATAAATATTACACCAACACTTTATATTAATTACTAAATCATAATAAATATATATAAAATCACAATGTCATAAAAAGTATATAAAAATAAAAGAAATCAAACACAATATCAATTTTATCTCAAGATTTTATTTATAAAAAAATAACTAAAAATAGAAAGTAGTTATAAATAATGGAAACATAACTACGTGCATACTTAATATCAGTCAAACGCACACAAAAATATTACATTAATTGGGTACACGTATATACACGTAAAATCGCATAAAATCTTTTTCTTTAAACTATATATTACACTAAAATACTATTATTTTTTCAAAAAAAATAGATCAAAGAGTAAAATATAATATTTATTATTTATATCGCTCATGTAATCTAGTATTTATAAAACTAGCACATCACATAAATCATGCCTATAATGAAAATTAATCATAAAACTAATCAACATATATTATAAAATAATTTTAACACCAAATTAATTATCTAAATTCCTATTTAATTAATAAAATAGTTTATTATAAAATTTGGGGTGTTACAACTATAAAAAATGTTTGAGATAAGGTCATTAGAAAAAGTGTAAAAAAAACTTTAGGGTCTGAAACAAATAATTCAATGTGAGTGAGACCAAAAATATTACTAGAAGAAGTGTATAAAAAGCTTGAGGATAAGGTTATTAAAAAAAGTGCTTGAGGATTAGGTTAATAGAAAAAGTGTATAAAAAACAGCAGTATGTGAATCAAACAATTCAATGTGAGTTTATTTACACAAACTAAGGTAATTAATAATTATCTTATTTTAATGAAATTATTTATTTTTACATATTATATTCTTGATTGTTTAGAAACTTATATTATATAGAAACAATGTTTGAGGATAAGGTCATTAAAAAAAGTGTAAAAAAACCTTGAGGATCTGAATCAAATAATTCAATATGAGTGAGACCAAAAAAATTACTAGAAAAAGTGTATAAAAAGCTTGAGGATAAGTTTATTAGAAAAAGTCCTTGAGGATAAGGTTAATAGAAAAAGTGTATAAAAAACTTTAGTATGTGAATCAAACAATTCAATGTGAGTTTATTTACACAAACTAAAGTGATTAATAATTATCTTATTTTAATGAAATTATTTATTTTTACATATTATATTATTGATTGTTTAGAAACTTATATTATATAGAAACACAAGTGGTAGTTTTGAAGGAAAAACATAACTAGTACTACATTTTTTCTATTTTTTATGCAATTTAATGTTTTTTTACCCAAACTAAAAAAATTAATATTTATATTAATGAAATTATTCATGTTTATCTTATTACATTTTTGATTGATTACTAACTCATGTTAATTAAAACCAACAACTAAATAATGTTAATTAAAACCAATTATAAATACAAATATTCACCAATACTGTTGAAACATCTCAAAACTTATAATATCACTAGAAAAAGTGTATAAAAAACTTGAGGATAATGTTAATAGAAAAAGTGTTTGAGGATAAGGTTACTAGAAAAAGTGTATAAAAAGCTTCAGGATCTTAATCAAACAATTTAATGTGAGTTTATTTACACAAACTAAAAGAATTAATATATTTATTTTTACATATTATATTCTTGATTGTTTAGAAACTTATATTATTTAGAAACATAAGTGGTAGTTTTGAAGGAAAAACATAAGCAGTACTACATTTATTCTATTTTTTTATGCAATTTAATGTTTGTTTACAAAAACTAAAAGAATTAATATATTTATTTTAATGAATTTTTTCATGTTTATCTTATTACATTCTTGATTGATTACTAACTAATGTTAATCTAAACTAAGAACTAAATCATGTTAATTAAAACCAATTATACATACATATATTAATCAATATTTTGGAAATATCTCACAACAAAAAATGTTACTAGAAAAAGTGAATAAAAAGCTTGAGGATAATGTTACTAAAAAAATTTCTTGAGCATAAGGTTAGTAGAAAAAGTTATTGAGGATAAGGTTACTAGAAAAAGTATTTGAGGACAAAGTTACTAGAAAAAAGTGTATAAAAGATTAGGTATCTGAATCAAACAATTCAATGTGAGTTTGTTTATACAAATTGAAAGAATTAATAATTATCTTTTTTTAATGAAATTATTTATTTTTATCAAATTATATTCTTGATTGTTTAGAAACTTATTTTATTTAGAAACATAAGTGGCAGTTTTGAATGAAAAACATAAACAGTACTACATTTATTGATTTTTTTTATGCAATTTAATGTTTATTCACACAAACTAAAAGAATTAATATTTATCTTAATGAAATTTTTCATGTTTTTCTTATTATATTCTTGATTGATTACTAATTGATGTTAATTAAAACTAACAACTAAATCATGTTAATTAAAACCAATTATACGTACATATATTCACCAATATTTAAAAAATATCTCACAATAAAAAATGTTACTAGAAAAAAGTGTATAAAAACTTGAGGATAAGGTTATTAGAAAAAATATATAAAAAGCTTGAGGATATGAAACAAATAATTCAATGTGAGTTAGATCAAAAATGTTACTAGAAAATGTGTATAAATAGTTTGATGACAAGTTTAATAGAAAAAATACTTGAGGATAAGATTACTAGAAAAAGTTCTTGAGGATAAGCTTATTAGAAAAAGTGTTTGAGGATAAGGTTACTAGAAATAGTGTATAAAAAGCTTGAGTATTTGAATCAAACAAACAATTCAATGTGAGTTGATTTACACAAACTAAAACAATTAATAATTATCTTATTTTAATGAAATTATTTATTTCTATTATATTATATTTTTGTTTGTTTGAAAACTTATATTATTTAAAAACATAAGTGGTAGTTTTTAATGAAAAACATAAACAATACTACATTTATTGTTTTTTTTTAATGCAATTTAACGTTTATTCACACAAATTAAAAGAATTAATATTTATTTTAATGAAATTATTCATGTTTTTCTTGTTACATTTTTGATTGATTACTAACTTATTACACATATTTATCTTTGCAATATATATAGTTATGATTAGTATTTATAGAAGAATCATTAATACTACATTGAAACATGAAAGTGGTTTAGTTAACAATATAATTGTGTTTTAGTTTTAGCCATTGTTTTTTAATTAATAGTTTTAGACTTCTCTCATCTCTAAAAGATATTATCGTATACATTATTTTTGTGGTTGAATAAATAATATTAGCCTTAAGATAAAATGAATAAATTATTTTATTTTTTGTATTTTATGTAGACAATGTGATATAGTATAGAAGATTTTGTTATGAAAATTGTTAAAAAAAATGGGATAAATTTATAGAAGAAAATAAAGGAAGAATCGTAGATTTGGTGATCGAACATGATTTGAAGGTTCTTTTATACGATATTATTTCAAAAGCTTGTTTTAGGAGCAATTATTTAGAAGGAAAACATGTTTTTGAAAGATTGGGTGCTATGCAAACTAAACTTGGAAAGACCAATAGACTTTTAGAATTTTTAAACTTAAGGTAACTTATAAAAAAAAATAAAATAAAAAATACTCTATTCAAAATGATATATAAATAAAAGAGTATTTGAAAAGTCGACGTATATGACCTATATCTAATACATCAACTTTTCAAAAATTATTATTGTTTATATTTTATTTCAGAAGGAATATTATCAAATATTATATTGATTATATTTTATATTATATTGTACCAATACTAAATTAATATGTTTTCTCAAAAAAATTTCAACTAAATGCAACAAAGAGGTATGGAGGATGAACAAAGAGGTGGACGTGTTGATAACGAAAATGATCAATGATCGTAAAAAAAAAAAAAAAATGAGAACAATGATGAGAAACCAAGTGATCTATTACAAAAAATAATAGAAAGTTCCAAAAGAGATACAACTTTAAATGAAAAGGGTTTTTTCGAGACGAAGAATGACATGAACTAATTGACTATAGATCTTTGCAAAAATATCTACTTTGTTGGCTCTAAGTCGACCACTCTTGCAACAACTTGGACATTGTTGCTCATTGCATCATATCCTGAATGGAAGCAACGTCTTCGATATGAGATTTTGGAAGCATTTGATTACAAGTTGCCTCATTAGAAATAAGTGAGTTTTAGAGTTTAGGAGTACCTTTGCATTTTCATCCGCCGTCCATTGTGCTTGAGGTTTCTCATCGGAGGTTGCGTCTACGTTGTTGGTTCAGATGACGTGATCTCCATTTTCCACCACATACTGTTGAGACAAAATCTCAATTTAATGTTTTGATGAAAACAAACAAAAAGTTAATTAAGAATGTTAATTATGATTCTAAATGTTATGTTAATTTAACTTGTGCTCTTGCAACAAGAACATTACAACAGAGAAATATCTCCAGCTTCAAAAAAGTTCATCACAGCATGTTGATCAAACTTTTTCTACCTCTTTAACAAAGAGTCTGCCCTGGAAATTTGTTCATATCTAATCAGTACATGGCAAGGAACAAGTAGGATTCATCCAAACTCAAAAAGGCTATTTGATCTCAAAAATAAAAGGACTCAAAGACAGACAAAAGTCATGACAGTTTGCAAACTCCAAAAATCAAATGTCAAGAAAGTTCGATCAATCTTGACATATGACAAGACAATTGCAAAGGAAATCCAGAATGATTAAAACGGGAACTCTAGATTGATTATTGAAGCTCAAGAAAGTTCAAACTAACAGACCCAGAATGTTAATCGTTCTCCGTTTTCTGCACAATTCCAACAGCAGTGTATCTCTTTTGCAATGGCTTAAAATTCATCTCCAACCTTCTCTAGCTACACTCAAGACTCAAGATCAAGACTGTACCATCCAAGATCAAGGGAGAAACATCAAAGGCTTTTTAACTAGAAGACAAAATTGCTTTAATGCTAAACCAAAAAAGTCAAAAAAGAGGGAAAAACAGTTTTTCAAAGCTGGATTATTTTTAATCTGATATATTACCTTCAGTCAAACTTTAGAGCACTATCAACAGCTCTTTTGACCTTCATTAGAGGCCTCTAATACCTATAAATAGAAGGCCAATACACAGGATCAAACAAGAACTTCAAGTGCTATCAAACTCTCATAAATCATTCACATTCACATACTTGAAATTCTCATTTTCACAAAAAGCAATCAGTTCTGATCAATTCTATCTCACTGTGATATTGCTGCTGATTTCTTTGTAAGAATCGAATCTCAAACAAGAGTTGAGATATCTTAGATTCTGACAATATCAATCTTATTGTAAAACCTCAAACTATAAGAGTTTATTTATAGTTTGTTTAGATTGCATTGAATCCTATCAAAGTTAGATAGGTGTTGTTGTTGCTTTCTGGGTGGAAAGTAATAGAGATTAAAACAGATCAAGGTTGATCTAAGCTAGGTGCTGTAAAACCAAGAAGGTTCTTTGTTTTAAACACTTAGTGGAAAATCTCACGGTTGTGAGGACTGGACGTAACCCGAGTTGGGTGAACCAGGATATATCGTT
>NC_021160.2:37255497-37258982 GCF_000331145.2 Cicer arietinum | reverse complement strand
AAATTGACATTGTTACTTCACATACCACATGTTGTTGTCTTGTGATATGAGAGATAGCCTCATCTTACCTTTCCAGTGGTAGTAATCTGTACCATCAAAGTAGGGAGGTCGACTGGATGATCCTCCTTCAAGAATGTACTTAGCTTTTGATATTTTTATTTTTGGATCTTTTTCACTTACAGTGTTAGGTGTATTTTTTAGAGAACCTTGCTCTGATGCCAATTGATGTAACTAAATATCACTAGAATTGGGGCTGAATAAAGATTTTGCTGTAAAAAAATAATTTTCAAGTGTTTTTAAAACTATCCTCTCGCTGAGGATGGTAAGTCCAAGGATGAGTTTTTCAAACCTTCAGTTTTGAGTTGAGCAAAAGAGTGAGAGAGAAATATGAGAGAGAGACACACACAATTTTATACTAGTTCACCCAAAGATGGCTACGTCCAGTCCTCACACCCTTGTGAGATTTTACTAAAGTTCAAACAAATCAACCTCACGCTGAGGATGATTACAAAATGTGTATTCTTTAGCTTCACCAAGCTTACAATCAATTTTCAAATATTTCCAAGTGTATCTCACATGGAAATTGCAAAGTAATATGAGAGTGATTGATTCTAAATACTTTCTCAAATGATTTACAAAGATATAGTGTAGGAATAAAGAAAGTATGTAGTGAGGATGGGTATTGCTCTTGATAGCTTTAGGTGCTTGATCTTTTTATGCAATTGTGTTGTGTGTAGTATGATGAAGAGCTTGCTGCATTTTATAGAGGTCCAAGCTTTTTGATGACCGTTGGAATTCATTACAAAAGATCCAAGGTTTTTTATCATAATTACAGAACTGCCATTCAGCTTTTTAGGCCAGGCAGAAGCCATCCTCGCGCATGCATAACTTCCTTGTAACTTGATCTTGAGATGTCTTTGTCTATTCTATTTTATCAAGAGTGCAAAGCTATTTCTTTGACAATGTGAGTTGTAACCTTTTCAAAAACTTTAAGGACTAGGTTGATTTCAACTTTTGAGGTGATGTTGACAAGAGAAAAGGCTAGCCTCTTACATAGCACTGTCATACTCAGTCTGAGGATCAGATCTGCTTTCACATGTGATCTTCCATTTTTGGCTTGTTTGTTGTTGCCTTTCGTTAACTTGACTTCTTCATGTATTAATTCGTGCAAGCACAATAAATGGTCTGATTTTAGCCTTTGCGCATGCTTGATGGGTTGCTTTCAACTTTGCTGGACCATCCTCAGCCTATTCTGTCATCCTCTAGACTTAGATCTAGCTATTCTTGTCCTTTTCCTTTTGGCCTTCTAACTTATTTATTTCAAATACTTTTATCTATTCATTCTTTGACTTTGTTGTGCATTTCTTTAATGAATAAAAGCATATGTTCTGGAGAGGACAAGTATGTGCAGATTTGAGACTCCATCCTCTTCACGAGGCTATCCCCAGGAATTTCAGTCCTTCAATTTTGTATCAGATTTTTCTCCTTTTTGCCTTGGTGATTAATAACCTATTTTCTTATATGAATACACTCAAAATCACATATTAGTCATTAACCACAATCATAATCTTTTAAGTAATTTTGTTATCATTAAAATCATTTGAGAGATTTTGTCTCAACAATCTCCCCTTTTTTGATGATGACAAAATTCTTTAGATTATGATTTTAGATAAAACAAGTTCATAAGATGAAATGTTTATGCTCCCCCTCAATCATATGTGTAAATAATTTTTAAAAATAAAAATCATTACTCCCCCTAAATATATGCCTCATGTTTTGAGATAATAGAATTTTAACCATAAATAAAACTTCATAAAAATAAAACAGTATTCCAAAGTTTTGTTCAACACAGCATAAACATCAAACATAATTCATAGGCAGCACAACAATTCAACTTAACAAACATAGGCAACACAATAATTCAGCTTAACAAACATAGGCAACACAATAATTCAACTTAACAAACAGTTTAACACAAAACAGCTATTGGATTAAGCATAATCGTTCTCCCCCTGAATTTGGCAACATAAAAAAGAAATAACCACATATTTAGTCTGATGAGGATGGTTCATCTGATGAGGATGAAGGAGATGGAATTTTGGAGGTTGATTTCACAGGAGGAGGCTGCTGTGCAAGTTCAACAGGGAGATTGGTCTCTGAATCATCAGAATTGATGACATGGATCGTATTGTCTTGATGGAGTGCCTTGTTGGATGAAACGACTCTAGACATGATTCTGGAGGGAGCTGAGGAGGATGAGTTTTTGGAGATTTTTGGAGTGATAGAAAGAGAAGAAGAACTTTTGGATGGTTGAGAGGAAGAAATGGTGTTCATGGAATTTGCTTCAGATTGGGTTTCCTCATGATAATCTGACTCAGTGCTTGAGTAAACATCTTGGTTCTCTTCTGGTTCTTGATATGAGATTTTGCGTTTTGCAGTAACTTTGGTACGGGCCATTGATCAGAAAAGGCTTGGAAAACAACTGATGAGTAAAGAGAGGTTTTGAGCAGAGGGTTGATGAGTGAGGAAGATGGAGGACGTGAAATACATAGATGAGGATGGAAGGTGTACAGGGAGAACGTGTGAGGAAACGTGGGAAGACAGGAAAATTTAATGCGTCGTTTGCCTAGGAACCTAGTGAGATGATGGATGAGACAGGCTGAGTCACGTGGTCGTAAATGCGTTAAATGCACGACGTGAAGCACAGAGGCATGCGCCACACATGCTGGCCAATGAGAAAAGAGACACGTGTAGTTTTCTTGTTTGCCGTGTCAAGGGAGGTTACACCAATAAGGACATTCCGTCCTCTGGTGGTTTTTGCCATCCTCACATTTTTAGACTAAAATGTATATTCATATAAAATAAACAACAGAATGTTTTATGGATTTTTATTTAGTAAATAAAACCCAGAAAAATATAATAACGAAACATAACACAAGATAAATCAATTAATTTTGGACAAATTCAAGATTGAGAGTTCCTCCAAGATCTTTTTGAACCTATCCTCTTGGAGAGGTTTGGTAAAGATATCTGCTAATTGATTTTCAGTGTCAATAAAAATCAGTTCTAAATCCCCTTTTTGCACATGATCTCTTAAAAAATGATGTTTAATTTCAATTTGCTTAGATCTAGAATGTTGAATGGGATTTTTAGAAAGATTTATTGCACTTGTATTATCATAGAGGATGGGAATTTTTGCGTACCTTAGTGAGTAATCCTCAAGTTGATTTTTTATCCAAAGTAATTGTGAGCAACATTGAGCGGCTGATACATATTATGTCTCAGTAGTTGAAAGAGCAATGGTACTTTGTTTCTTGCATGACCAACTTATTAGGGATTTACCAAGAAATTGGCAAGCACCACTTGTGCTTTTTCTTTCAACTCTATCTCCCGCGTAGTCGGCATCACAATAAGCTATGAGGTCAAGATTGGAACATTTCTTGTACCAAATTCCCAGATTTATAGTGTCAACAAGATATCTGAAA
>NC_021160.2:37215022-37243241 GCF_000331145.2 Cicer arietinum | reverse complement strand
ATTAAAACGTGCAAGCCCATTAAATGATCAGATTTTGACATTTGCACATGCTTGATAGGTTGCTTTCACTTTTGCTAGCCTTTCCTTTACATACTAGATCTAGCCATATTCACCTTTTTCTTTTGACCTTTTGACTCTTGCTTTGAATGCTTTGTTTATTCATTTTTGACATTGATATACAATTGAATAAACACAATTATTCTGGTGAGAGATCAGATTGTCCAGATCTGGAGATATTGCAGCAATTTCCATCCTCGCGCATGCAGCAATTTCCATCCTCGCGATGGTTTTCCATCCTCAGGCCAGAATTACTTTTTCCTTCTTTTTGCCTTAATGATTAATGACCTATTAACTTAAATGAATACACTCAAGAGCACATGTTAGTCATTAACCATAATCATAATCTCTTAAGTAATTTTGTTATCATTAAAATCATTTGAGAGATTTTGTCTCAACAGAGATTCTTTAGGAGAGGATTGAAATCTTGCACAAAGACCGACTACAAACACTATGTCCGGTCTGCTGGCTGTTAAATACAACAAGGATCCTATCATCCATCTGTACTCTTTTTCAGGTATTGGAGTTCCTTCATCATCTTTGTGGAGTATGGAGGATGGGTGTATAGGAGTTCCCATACTCTTGGCTGAACTCCTGCTATATTTGTTGAGCAAATCATTGGTGTATTTTTCTTGTGATATAAAAATACCATCCTCTCGTTGTTTCATTTGCAAACCAAGGAAGAATTTTAATTCCCCCATCACACTCATCTCAAACTAACTTTGCATGAGGTTGGAGAAATCTTTACACATCTTTTCATTTGTGGATCCAAAAATTATGTCATCGACATAAATTTGAACAATCAATAAATCCTTCTCAAGAGTCTTCTTGAAAAGAGTTGTATCAATCTATCCTCTAATAAATCCATTTTCTTTTAAAAAAAAGCTTAACCTCTCATACCAAGCTCGAGGAGCTTGATTTAGACCATAAAGAGCTTTTGAGAGTTTGAACACATGGTTCGGCCTCTTCTCATCCTCAAACCCAGGAGGTTGACGAACATACACTTCCTCATTTAAGAACCCATTCAAAAAGGCACTTTTGACATCCATTTGAAATAGTTTTATACCTTTATGAGTAGCATAAGCTAAGAGGATTCTTATTGCTTCAAGTCTTGCTACGGGTGCAAACGTTTCATCATAATCAATTCCTTCTTGATGATTGTACCCTTGTGCCACTAGTCTTGCTTTATTTCTAATGACTTCTCCATCCTCATTTAGTTTGTTTTTAAATATCCATTTAATCCCAATAATAGATTTGTCCAGAGGATGGGGTACAAGACTCCATACCTTGTTTCTTTCAAACTATGAGAGTTCTTCCATCATAGCTTCAACCCATGATTTGTCACCAATAGCTTGATCAATCGTTTTGGGTTCAACTTGTGATATCATGGCCATGTTGGTAGTATTTTCCCTTAAAGAGTTTCTGGTTCTCACACCATATGAAGTATTTCCAATGACTAGATCTAAAGGATGATGCATGACTGTTTTCCATCCTCTTGGAAGTTGCTGAGAGGTTGGGTCAGACTCATCCTCTTCGTGAGGACCGGGTACTTGAGAGGATGATTGTTCATCTTCTTCATCTTTATCCATTTTTTCTAAAGACAAATCATCAAACTCATCAAAAACAACATGCATGGATTCCTCCACAGTTTGAGTCATAAGATTATATATTCTATAACCTTTTGACGTTGTGGACTATCCTAGAAAAATTCCTTTATCAGATTTTGGATCAAACTTTCCCAAATTTTCTTTATTATTTAGAATGTAGCAATAACACCCAAATATATGAAAATAGGAAATATTTGGTTTTCTCCCTTTCCATAATTCGTGTGGAGTTTTGTTTAAATTTTTTCTAATGGATGCACGATTAGATACATAACAAGCAGCATTGATGGTTTCGGCCCAAAAGTATTTTTCAATGTTGGCTTCATTTAAAATAGTTCTAGCCATTTCTTGTAAAGTTCTATTTTTCCTGTCAACAACCCCATTTTGTTGGGGAGTTCTTGGACAAGAAAAGTTGTGAGAAATACCATTTTCTTCACAAAGATTTTTAAAGGGTTCATTTTCAAATTCACCTCCATGGTCACTTCTCACCGAGACAATTTTTTATCCTTTTCCGTTTTGAACATCTTTACGAAATGGTGGAATGCCTCAAAGACTTCATCTTTATGTTTTAAAAATAGAACCCAAGTAAAACGAGAAAAATCATCCACTAAGACTTGGAGTTTTGATAGGACCAAAAAGATCAATGTGAATAAGTTCAAGAGGATGATTTGTTGAAACAAAGTTTTTAGAGTGAAAACAACTTTTAACTTATTTTCCGTTCACACAAGCTTCACAAACTTTGTCTTTTTCAAAATTAATTTTTGGAAGTCCTTTTACTAATTCTAAATTTGCTAATTTAGAAATAGTGTTTAAGCTTGTGTGACCAGCTCGTTTGTGCCAAATCCATTTATCCTTTTCAATGGAAACAAAACAGGATTTAGTAGGTAAATCATCAAGATAAAGTTCATATAAATTCTTTTTTCTAAAATCATAAAAGAAAACTCTACCCGAGGATGAGTGCTTAACCTCACATAGAGTAGGCTTGAAAATAACTTCAAAACCACTATCACATAATTGACTAATGCTTAGCAAGTTATGTTTTAAGCCATCCACATACTGAACATTTTCAATTTTTGCAGAATTATTCTTACCAATAATACATGTTCCTTTTATTTGAGCTGCATCATTATTACCAAATGTGACTGATCCTCCATCGTTTATCTCCAATGACATGAAGCATTGCTTATCCCCTGTCATATGCCTTGAGCAACCACTGTCCAAGTACCAAGGATTTCTTTTGTTGATTAGAGGAAGAACATGTATTAGAGTTTAAAAGTGACTTAGTTACCCATATAGCATTGGGTCCTTGTTGGTTAGTTTTTCCTCTTGTGAGGACTTTCCTTTTGTGATAACAAATAGAATCATGGTGCCCATGTTTACCACAGAATGAGCATGCTGACTTTACATTGTTAGCTTTCTTCTTAGCATGACAATTTTTGGATGTATGCCTAAGTTTTTTGCAAAAGGTGCATTTAGGCCTATCCTCTCGTTTTTTATGCAAGAAAAAATTTTCATACAGTTTTTGTTTTTGAGAACTTTTAAAACCAATACCAACCTTGTCAAATATTCCAAATTGAGACCCCATTATCTTTTGAAATGTTTCTGTAGATTTGACAAAGTTGGAAATATCGTTTTTTACTTCCTTAACCTCTATTTTCAAAATCTCCTTTTTTGTGTCCTCGTCAGGAGGTTGAGGATGAGTTTCTTCTATCCTCTCGTTAAGAGTTTTTTGTTGCTCTAACATTTGAAAATGAGATTGCCGCAATTCTTGAATGATTTTAACATACTCATCATTCTTTTTTTGAAGCTCTTCATTTTGTTTCTTTATCTCAACAAGTTGGTTTTTTTTTAAATATACATTTTTGAGATAAAGTGTTTGAGTCATTTAAGAGGCTATCAAATTCAATTTCTAATTTCTCACAAGTAGGACATAGTTCAAAAATACTTACCTTTTCAGTTTCTGATTTTGCCATGAGACAGAGGTTGGCCTCTTCTTCCTTTTCTTGCTCAGAGGATGACTCATCACTATCACCCCAACTAATCATCATGGATTTGTTTTTGTATGGAAATCTTCTTGAGTTCATTTTGTTGAGAGGACACTCAATTTTGTAGTGTCCCATCTTGTTGCATCCATAACAAGTTATTTGACTTTTCTCAATTTTTTCTTTTTGAGGAGGTCATTTATTCTGTCCTCTTCTGTTTATCATCCTCTGAATTCTTTTGGAAATCAGAGCGAGTTCATCCTCATCCTCAGACAAAGGATACTATGTTTTTTCCTTCTTTATGACATCTTCATTCTTCTTAGAGGATGAACTTTCTATTTGGCTGATTTTTAGAGCAATCATTCTTTCCTTTTTGCTTGGTTTATCTGCCAGCAACAGTGGTTCATGAGCTCTTAGAGTTCCAACCAAATCTTCTAATTTCATGTTGTTCAAATCTCTTACTTTTGTAATGGCAGTTACCATTGGCCTCCATTCTTTTGGTAAACTTCTTACGATTTTTCTTATCCTTTCTTGAACGGAGTATACCCTTCCAAGAGATCGCAAGTTATTTAATATGATTGTTAACCTTGAGAACATTTCATTAATAGTTTCCTCCTCCTTCAATTCAAATAGTTCGAAATCTCTTACTCCCATGTCTATCCTCGCTTCTTTTACATGGCTTGATTCTTCATGATGGATGCTTAGAGTATCCCAGAGCTCCTTAACATTTTTTCACTCTTCAACTCTGTCATACTCTTCCCTGCTCAAAGCACATGTAAGAAATAAATGAGCTTTAGAGTTTAGGAGTACCTTTGCATTTTCATCCGCCGTCCATTGTGCTCGAGGTTTCTCATCGGAGGTTGCATCTGCGTTGTTGGTTCTGATGACGTGATCTCCATTTTCCACCATATACCACATGTTGTTGTCTTGTGATATGAGAAATATTCTCATCTTACCTTTCCAGTGGTAGTAATCTGTACCATCAAAGTAGGAAGGTCGGCTGGATGATCCTCCTTTAGGAATGTACTTAGCTTTTGACATTTTTCTTTTTGGATCTTTTTCTCTTACACTGTTAGGTGTATTTTTTAGAGAACCTTGATATGATGCCAATTGATGTAGCTAAATATCACTAGAAGAGGGTTTGAATAGGGATTTTGCTGTAAAAAATAATTTTCAAGTGTTTTTAAAACTATCCTCTCGCTGATGATGGTAAGTCCGAGGATGGGTTTTTCAAACTTTCAGTTTTGAGTTGAGCAAAAGAGTGAGAGAGAAATATGAGAGAGACACACACAATTTTATACTGGTTCACCCAAAGATGGCTACGTCCAGTCCTCACACCCTTGTGAGATTTTACTAAAGTTTAAACAGATCAACCTCATGTTGAGGATGATTACAAAATGTGTATTATTTAGCTTCTCCAAGCTTACAATCAATTTTCAAATATTTCCAAGTGTACCTCACATGGAAATTGCAAAGTAATATGAGAGTGATTGATTCTAAATACTTTCTCAAAGGATTTACAAAGATATAGTGTAGGAATGAAGAAAGTATGTAGTGAGGATGGGTATTGCTCTTGATAGCTTTAAGATGCTTGATCTTTTTATGCAATTGTGTTGTGTGTAGTATGATGAAGAGCTTGCTGCATTTTATAGAGGTCCAAGCTTTTTGATGACCGTTGGAATTCATTACAAAAGATCCAAGGTTTTTCATCATAATTACAGAACTGCCATTCAGCTTTTTAGGCCAGACAGAAGCCATCCTTGCGCATGCACAACTTCCTTGTAACTTGATCTTGAGATTTCTTTGTCTATTCTCTTTTATCAAGAGTGCAAAGCTGTTTCTTTGACCATGTGAGCTGCAACCTTTTCAAAAGCTTGAAGGACTAGGTTGATTTCAACTTTTGAGGTGATTTGACTAGAGAGAAGGCTATCCTCTTACATAGCACTGTCATACTCAGTCCGAGGATCAGATTTGCTTTCACATATGATCTTCCATTTTTGACTTGTTTGTTGTTGCCTTTCGTTAACTTGACTTCTTCATGTATTAATTCGTGCAAGCACAATAAATGGTCTGATTTTAGCCTTTGCGCATGCTTGATGGGTTGCTTTCAACTTTGCTGGACCATCCTCAGCCTATTCTGTCATCCTCTAGACTTAGATCTAGCTATTCTTGTCATTTTCCTTTTGGCTTTCTAACTTATTTATTTCAAATACTTTTATTTATTCATTCTTTGAATTTGTTGTGCATTTCTTTAATGAATAAAATCATATGTTCTGGAGAGGACAAGTATGTGCAGATTTGAGACTCCATCCTCTTCACGAGACTATCCTCAGGAATTTCAGTCCTTCAACTTTGTATCAGATTTTTCTCCTTTTTGCTTTGGTGATTAATAACCTATTTTCTTATATGAATACACTCAAAAGCACATATTAGTCATTAACCATAATCATAATCTTTTAAGTAATTTTGTTATCATTAAAATCATTTGAGAGATTTTGTCTCAACAGTACTTTGTGAAAAAAATCTCTTAAAAAAAACCCACTTTTAATTAGTGATTTCACCTGTATGTTACATATTTTAAAAAAAATGGTAATATAATAAATAAAAAAATTAGTGTGTTAAGTTGATGTATAAAAAATTAGTAACTTCTAACTACATTTAAACAAAATAGTTTACAACTTAATTTGATGAACTATTTAATTAAATTTCAACAGCAATACTTGAATTATAAAATTGTTCCCTCATACATCTAGTTACATCTAATAAAAATAAAACATTAAGTCCATAACAAGGCTTGCAAATCATCCTTTGATACTGGGAGTAAACGTCAATCACCTTTAGATGCTAATGTATATAAAAATAAAAGAAGAGAGATAAAATCTCAGTGAGTTCAGAAAATAAAATGAGGGATAGTTTAAAAATATTTCTTTCATAATTTGCATAAAAACATGAAATTATGATGCATTTCATGATGAAGCTCTTAACTTCAATTTTTAATAAAAGATCAACATAAATCATTCTTTCATAATGATTATGAAAACTATACATGATTTCAAATATTTTCATTGACACAAGGAAAAGTCACTCAATCTCTTGATGTGGGTCACCAAGAAAATTGAGTCTTGATTGGTAAAGGTGGTCTAGCCAAACCCCCAATCAACGTCCTTATTTTTCTCCTCTACCTATTGTTTTATCCTTGGAAAAAACTTGAATGTCTCGTCGTGAATAAGGCCATGCATGATCTGAGATGTTATGTATGCAATGCCTTGTTAATAATATATTTGCAATGCATCATTACTACATAACACTTATAATAACTTAACAGTATATTGTAAATCAAATGAGAATTAAATCATGAGTCTCTGATCATAGCTGGAACTAGCGACAAACTTAGCCAAAGGCAGAACTCCTGATCAGAGGCAATGCATTTTGGAGTAACTAATCAGAGACAACATGACGAGAGACGAACTCTGATTAGAGACGAACTCTAACCAGTGGTAGCATGACCAAGAGCATATAGGTTAGAGGAAAAAAATCAGAGTTAAAGGATATGTGACCAAAGGTAGAGTTAGAGGATACATGTCTAGAGGCAGAAGTAGAGGATATGTGTCCAGAGGAAAAATCAGAGGATACGTGTCTAGAGGTAGAATTAGAAGATGCATAGATCAGAGGCAACATGATCAAAGGATATGTGGATCAGAGGTACCATGATCAGATGATACGTGGATTAGAGACAACATTATCAGAATAAAGACAAAAGGTAAACAACAGAAAAACAAAGTAGAAGAAGAAAAATCAGAGGTAAAGTAGAATAGTATTATTAGAGGCAAAATAGAAGCATTTCACCAGAGGAAAAAACAGAAATAATTTACCAAAAGCAAAATACAAGAATCCATAAAATTGCTAACAAATGCAAAAACAAAAGGAGAAACTAGAGGCAAAAATACTAAGAGTTGAGAAATAACATCAAAGGAAACATGCCCAAATATGTAAGTTTACTAGAAAAAAAGTGTATCAAAAGCTTGAGGATAAGATTACTAGAAAAAGTGCTTGAAGATAAGGTTACTAGAAAAAGTGCATAAAAATATGAGGATCTGAATCAAACAATTCAATGTGAATGAGACCAAAAAGAATGAATAGAAATATGATGGAGATTTCAGATAGAGTGATGAAATAGTTATTTTGGATGGTCGAGGTGATAGTGATAAGCAGTGTTGTAATATTGTTTGAGAAACTATGTTGGAAGCCACATATGATTAGATCAGTGCTTGAAAAACAAAGAATCAAAGGACCAAAACCATCTTTTCCATTCGGAAATGTTTTTGAGATGCAAAATTTTCAATCCCAACCACCAAATTTTGATGTTAAAGAAGCATGAGTATATTCCATTTTTTTCTCCATATTTTCACATATGAAAACAACGCTATGGTATGTCAAATTTATTAATATAATTTCTTTGTTTATTTTCTTTTAGGAACTTGAAGCATTCATATTTCTTTAGAAAAAAATTATCAATGAAATTTTATATCTTAAAGATAAAATTGTGAGTAATTATAATTATACATACATTAATTAGTGACAATTTGTAAATTAATTATTGATAAATTAGTTCGTGAAATACTTAAATTTTATAGAAAAATTAATTTATATTGTGATAACACTATACGAGATCAACACATAAATATCACATATATTATATTATTATTTTTAATTATAAAAATATAGACAATTTTAATTAATATTTTATTATTTCAAAATTTTATTTACTAATTTATAAAATTAATTTAAGCGACTTGCTACAATTTTCATATATCAATTTAGCGATTTATATAGATAGTTATTATCCAATTGAAGCACATCTAAGCTGAAACGCACATGCAGTGAAGGGGCAGTCGCTTATGGTGCTTGCCAAGTCATGCAATACAGGTGGAAATGTCAAATGAATCCAGTATGTTCGGTCACGTGCCTAGGCGTTGATCTTTGGGTTTAAATCACGTGCTTCCTCGGATACCTCCAGACGCATTTATAAACCCCGATTGCGTGTGTGCCAGTTATATCTATTCATCTGCGCTTCCCCATAAAATTACACCCCATTCCAGACTGTCACCTTCAACGTCTCTATCCATAATTTGACCCACTTCTTCCCATTCTACCCTCAACCTCCCTATCATCACCACTTGAACTTATCCGTTCTTAGCTGTCATGCTTTTGTCACATAGCTACCCCACAAAACAAAGCCAACCCTCACTTATTTCCACAAAGGTTGCACTTTCTTCTTGTGCCTTGTCTCTCTCTTTTTCAACACTCTCCCACACCACTTCACAAGCTTTCCTCTTACGCATCACCAAAAAACACATTAGAATCTCGCGCGTGGACTACACACGAAAGATTTTAACGTGGGAGTAATAAAAAAAAACAGTACCGTTCGAAGGGTTCCTCTAAAATATATCGTAGATATCGTTGGAGTATTGAGTCGCTCTTAAGTCTTAGTCTACTGATTAAAAAAACTCCATACCATAAATCGTTTTAGAATTTTGTTAAATTAACCAAAATTTCCTACTTCACGATCCTAGAATTTACATAATTGATTATCTTTCTGTTGTCTCTCTAAGCCTTGTTTGATTTGGTGAAATAAATATACGATGCTTATAGGTCCATTGTATTTGTACTCGACCGGAACAAAGCAACATCTGTATGTGGAGAAGGGTGCCTTAGTAAAAGATATGGCTGCGCATATGAGCCTATTTTTGGAGATGGCGTCCTAAGAGCCAATGGTGAAACATAGGTCTATCAAAGGAATGTTATTATTGCTGAATTATTCATGAGCAAAATTAAGGTTTGTATATATTTCCCCTGTTTCAAAACATCATTCTTTAAGTTTGATGCACACGTTTAAAACTATATAATCAATAAATATAATAATTATTTTACTAAAATTCTTTTTATTAAATGTCAATGTGTTTTCTACTTTCATAAATGTAAAATAATATTTATATTTTATTTAATATTTATATTTTATATTTGTTTATTTTATGTAAACAATTTTATATAGTATGAAAGATTCTGCTATAGAAATTGTCAAAAAAGGGGATAAATCTATAGAAGAAAATAAAGGAAAAACCTTAGATTTGGCGATTAACCATGATTTGAAGGTTCTTTCAGAGGTATTCTTTCAAAAGCTTGTTTTGGTAGCAACTATCAAGACGAAAATATGTATTTGAAAGATTGGTTATGCAAACAAAACTTGGAAAGACTAATATACTTTTTGGATTTATAAACTTATGGTAACTTAAAAAAAAAATCAATACTTTATTCTAAATAAAATACAAGCAAAAGAGTATTTGAAAAGTGGACTTCCTATATGATAGATATCTAATACATCAACTTTTTAAAAAATATTATTGTTTACATTTTATTTCAGAATCAGTATGGTCTGATATTATATTGGTTATATTTTATATTATATTGTACATAGTGTTAAATTAATATGTTTTTTCATTTTTCTTTCAACTAATGGCAACAAAGAGGTATGGAAGATGAAGAAAGAGGTGAATGTGTTGATAACAAAAATGATCAATAATCGCGAAATCAAAAACAAAAATAAGAACGAGAAACCAAGTGATCTATTACAAAACATAGAAAGTTCCAAAAGAGATAAAACTAAATGAAAAGTATTTTTTCAAGACTAAGAAGAGTTACATAAGCTGCAATATATAATTTTAAGTGCATTAATATATTGCCCACGTACACCTGCATTAATTTTCTATTGTTTTAATTGCATTTTTATTCGTTAATAATATTTATTAGTTTAGTTAAATATATAATAATTGCTATCTTATATGTTTTAAACATAATTGATCATCATTATTTTTAATGATTACTTTTAATATATTATGTATTAAATATTATATCAAACATATATTTTATTGAGACTTTTACAATATCAATATTTATAAAAAAAAATTATAATCGTAAATTGAACGGATCAAAAATTAATTCAATTTAAATTGTATTTCATTAGATTGGATCAAATTAATTTTTTTATTAACGTCATAAAAATCAAACCACATTGCTAATTATAATCATTAAAAACAATAATTTTTTATCTCAACATGATCAATTTTTGACACACATCATATTTCCTTTTGTAATTTTTCCAAAGTTTTGAACTTTAATATATATATACATATAAATTTTTTGTAATAGTTAAATCAATTATTATTATTTTACTATATTTATATATTCAAATTTTTAAATGGACCATGAATCATTTCTTAAAATTCATTTGAACGATGATTGACAATACTCTTTAAAAATATAATTAAGTTAAAAGTTCTACCTATTATAATACTTAAGATATTATAATACTTAAGATAGTAATTTAATTGATGTTGATTTGAAAAATTGAATTTTAAATAACATATTTCCTTTATTTTTTATTTATCTAATTATATTCTTGATTGGATACTAACTTATGGCACATATTTATCTATCTTTGCAATAACACACACACATGCGGGCTCACATACACACACACATATATATATATATATATATATATATATATATAATATTATTGTGCTTTAATTTTAGTCATTATTTATAAATTAATGATTTTAGACTTCTCTCATCTATAACAAATATTGTTGTAAACAATATTATTGTGGTTGAGTAAAAAAATATATTTTTACGGTAAAAGATATAAACTATATTATTTTTGTTTATTTTATGTAGACAATGTTATATAGTATAAAAGATTCTGATATGGAAATTGTCAAAAAAATGGAATAAATCTATAGAAGAAAATAAAAGAAGAACCGTGGACTTGGTGATTGAACATAACTTGGCGATTAAACGTGATAAGAAGGTTCTTTTGGAGGATTTCATTCAAAGGCTTATTTTAGTAGCAATTATGAAGAAGGACTTTTTGAAAGATTGGATGCAATGCAAGCTAAACTTGAAAAGACCAGTACACTTTTTGGATTTCTAAACCTAAGGTAACCTATACTAAAAAATAAAAATCAATATTTCATCCATAATGAAATATAAACAATACAGTAATTGAAACATCGATGTATATGATCTATATTTAATATATCAACTTTCCAAAAACTATTGTTGTTTATATTTTATTTTAGAAAAATATTATATTATATTATAGTGTATGATGCACAAAATTAATCAATCTTATATATAATGATGTATTTTCAGTTTTCTTCCAACTAATGAGAACAATAAGGTATGGAAGATGAAGATAGAGGTGGATGTGTTGATAATGAAAATGATCAATGATCGTGAAATCTAAAATAAAAATAAGAACAATGATGAGAAATCAAGTGATCTATTACAAAAAAATAATAGAAAGTTCCAAAATTAATACAGTTTTAAATGAAAATGGTGTTTTTTCAAGACGAAGTATGACATGAATCGATTTACTATATATCTTTGCCAAAAATATCTACTTTGCTAGCTCTGAGTCAACCGCTCTCCTTGCATCTTGCAACTACTTGGGCATTGTGGCTCATTGCATAATATCATGAATGACAACAACGTTTCCGATCTGAGATTTTGGAAGCATTTGATTACAAGTTGCCTCATTCTAAATGTGAGGATGACAAACTTCAAAAGCTGAAATTGGTTAGTGCATCACTTCACACTTCACAATACTTCTTTAAAATTACATATTTACTTCAACTATTGCATTTCTATTAATGTTTATGAGTGGACAACTATAGTCACATTTTAGAAATTCAATGTTCTTGTCCTACAAAACAAATTGATTTGGTGAGATTGAGTTAAGTTTAACCATATTGTTGTTGTGTAGCTAACATTGGTGATTCAAGAGAGTTTACGTCTTTATGGGCCAACCATAACTAACTCAAGAGGAACTTTTGTTGGCATGAAATTCAGAGATCTTTTGGTACGTAAAGGCACCTATTTGTGGATGTTTGTGCCAACACTTCATCATTGGGGACCAGATGCTGCATAATTCAAGCCAGAAAGATTTGCAAATGGTCTTAGTAAAGCTTGTAAATATCCTCAAGCTTATCTTCCATTCGGATTTGGGTGCCGCAATTTCTTAGGCCAAAAATTTACCATGACAGAAATTAAGATTGTGATTAGTCTTATCCTCTATCATTTTTCCTTTGAGGTTTCACTAGGTTATCGCCATTGCCCCGTCTCTAATTTGTTGTTAATTCCAAGGTATGGTATAAGACTTCTTGTTACCAGGCTTAACCACACAAACAAATGTTCCCTAATTTATCAGGTTACATCTAATAAAAATAAAGCATTAAGTGTAGAACAAGGCTTGCAGATCATCCTTTGGTATTGGGAGTAAACGTCAATCACCTTCAGATGCTAATGTATATAAAAACAAAAGAGGAGAGATAAAATCTTAGTGAGAGATAAAAGGAGGGGTAGTTTAAAAATATTCCTTTCATAATATGCATAAAAACATGAAATTATGATGCATTTCATGTTGAAACTCTTAACTTCAAATTTTAATTAAAGCTCAAATGAAATCAAAGCGTAAAAGAGGGGGTGTCTATGGTATGATTCTGTAACGAGAGTGAGTAAGGAAGGAAACCACCTAATCATGGAAACAACTGAATCAAAGCAACCTATTACCATCACATCTTCGATATCTCTTCCCAAAACCTGTAAAAAGACCGATTCCCATAAGATAGAAAATCTTATTGAATATACTTATGTTCCTGATGATATACAAACTGCTGAAACTATACCACATCTTCTGAACCCTTAAAATATCTTTAAAAGACAAAGATCTTTCACCAGATCTATCAAAAACTTAATCACAACTCACCATCCTCACATGAAAAAATATATTCAGTCTTCATGACTTGATCAGTGTAGCCTCAGGAAGACAAATCAAGAGCAGTATGTTGATTTAGAGATTCCTCAAAATCTTATAAATCATTGGAAAAATGAAGGATACACAACCTACACTTAAGAGCTGTCAGATTGATCATTTCTCTCCATGGAAGGAAAAATCTCCTAGTTTTCTGTAAGATAGCGCTGTTAGACTCTAACTATCTTCACTATGAAAACGCAGTAATCAAAATTGTTCTGACTTCATTGCATGCAGGAGGTGTAGTTCTCACTATCTTTCTAAACTACAACGTAAGTCTTAATGATAGTACTTAATCCACAAGGCTAAAGGTCCAAGTTTAGATTCCCAGATCTGACCAAGTCCCAGAAGCCATGTCGACCACTCTCCATCACCAAATAATCTATCGACTTCAAAATTATTCGATAGATTTACCACTCACGGGATGTTCTTCGAATTTGTTATTAGTAATCTCCAATAAAGAAGAAGAAACAACCTCTATTGTCCAAATCCCTAGAAGAATATCAAGAGAAGAATTAGCAAAGTTGATTCCTCTTGAATGGATCACAAACTACGAAAAGATACAACAAGACAGAAAGCCAATCCAGTCTCAAGAAGCAACTTTCAGGAGATCATCTGCTGACAAAACAGCAAGACGATCTTCAAAAATCCAGACAAAGGAATTAGCTCACCTTCTCCAATCTTCCAAACTTTGATGATTCAACCAATACTCAAGGAAGATTGGTGTCCTATCCACGCGGTTACAATAGATGGAAAACCCATCTATACAGATAAAATAAACTAACATTTCATTTGGGATGTAAATTCCAATATGTGTGACCCATACTGTGATTGCTGGATACATGATGGTGAGATGGATGAAGATGTCATCCGCCCTAAGAGAAAAAAGAAAGGTAGGTGTAAACCACCACCATCTCCACAAAGAAAGCAAAAGAAGAAACAAATAGGAATGATAAACAAAGAGATTCATTATAAAAGAATAGAAGAACAAATACAAAATAGAAAAGAATCTATACATCCTCCATTAGAAGCAATAAAAATAGAAAACAATGGAATTATATTTGAAACTTCACCCTTTAAAACAATTAAAGCATCCAAATCATGAAAATAAAGAAATAGGAAGAGTCCAAACTTAATTAAACTTTAGTAATCAAATATTACATACTATGGTTGAACAATTAGATAGAGTAGAATTACAAGTGAGTAAAAATCACCTCAGTACGTCTAGTGAAATTAATTCATATAAAAATTACAAACTAGATCCAAAAAGACCTATTTATAAATTAATAAATGTACTTGAAAAAGAATTAAAAGAAGCAAAATTAAAAAATAACTCAGATGAATTAATAGAACAATTAAAAAGGTAGGCAATCACAAATAATTCACAAGTCAATGTATTATCACAAGACCCCAATGAGTTAGAAATTAAAAAAATTAAAAATGTGAAAAATACTGGTTACTTAGGTAAAACTAGAAATTATTATCCTAGACCTAGCTATCGAGACTTACATTTTGAAGAAAGTTATTAAATGACCTCTGCAACCTATAGTGGAGATTCTATTATTGAATGGAACATAGATGGACATAGCGAACAAAACATATTAAATATTATTCAGGTCATGACTATGGCAGCCACTCCCTTTAAAATATCAGGAAAAAATACTAATAAAAAGACAAATTATTATTAATCACTGGATTCACTGGTCAATTAAAAGGATGATGGGATAATATAGTTATTGAAGAAGAAAAAACTATGATATTAACAACATTTAGATTAGATAATAATGGAATACCAATAGAAGATGACTCAGTAAATACCTTATTATATGCTATCACGAAAGCCTTTGTAGGAGACCCATTACAATTACAAGAAAGGGCTGCTGAACAATTAGTCAATCTTCATTGCCCTTCCATGTCTGATTATAGATGGTATAAAGACATGTTTATGTCAAAATTATATATGAGACCAGATGGAAATGCGGATTATTGGAAAGAGAGATTTTTAGCAGGATTACCTAAATTATTTAGTGAGAAAGTTAAAATGAATATTAAATCAAAATTTAATGGAATAATTCCTTATGGAACATTAACCTTAGGACAAATATCGAATTACGTAGTAGAAACTGGAATAGGAATATGCACAGATTTTAAAATACAGAATAAAATTAGATCATAAGTAGGGCAAAGTAAAAAAGAATTAGGATCATTTTGTGAAAAATTTGGAATAGAGACAATTAAAGCTCTCAATAAAAACATAAAGAAAAGATATCCAAAACAAACATTTAGACATTATAAGAAAAATAAAATTTTTAATAATAATTACACCCCAAAGGAACCAATAAAGAAAACACATAAAATTTTAAAAAACTAATAAAAAAGTCTTTAATAAACAAGAAATTAAATGTTTTAAATATGGAAGACTAGGACATTATGCAAAAAATTGTAGAGTAAAACAAAAAAGTAATGAAATTAGTAAATTAGAAATACAAAAGGAATTAAAGGAAAGTCTTATTAATATCTTAGAAGGAATTATGTTGATTGATGAATCCTCTAGTTCTTCGGAAGAATTATCTTATGAAGAAGAATATGTTAATAATATATCAAAAAAGTTAGAATCAGAAGAAAGTTCAAAAGAAGATTATTGTTTAGGTCCAGAATTATGTAACCGTAATGATTGTATTTAAGGAATTAATATGATTACTACAGATCAAACTAGTACTCTCATAGAAATATTAAGAAAAATGCATGATTCAGATCAAAAGGAAAAATTTATGATTCAGATACAAGGAATTATAGAAAAAAAAAAAAAACAAATAGAAAAGGAAATAGTTCATAAAGTAGAATATAAAGAAATAATGAATAGATTTAAATCCGCTATTACCCAATCAATTACTATTAAAGACTTGCAGAATGAAATTACTTCTATAAAATAGGAAATTCAATTATTAAAACAAAAGAATTTAGAATTAGATGTTAAGTATTTAGAATTAAAAGGAAAAAAGTATATTGGAATAACAACATAAGTTAGAAAGTAGTAGTAATAATAATGAAATAATGAAAAAAGAACCTTATTAATTTTTGTTAAATAAATTAATTATACACAAATGGTATTGCCCAATAACTATAATTATTAAAAATAAAAAATTTGAGTTTATTGCATTATTTGATTCTGGTGCAGACTCTAGTTGTATCCAAGAATGATTAATACCTACTAAATATTACGAAAAAACCCTACAAAGATTAAGTGGAGCCAATGGTTCTAGATTAGGTGTTACTTATAAATTACCTGATGCAAAGTTGTGTAAAAATGGAATTTGTTATCATACTCCATTTTTATTAGTAAAAGACATTAGAGAAAGTGTAATTATAGGAAACCCTTTCTTAACATTAATATACCCATTTAGTGTATCACATGAAAGTCTTATTACAAAAGCATTAGGAAAAACAATAAAATTTGAATTTGTTCAAAAACTCAAAATTAAAGAATTAAATATGTTACATGAAGCATCAACATCAAGTCTTAATAACATTAATTTAATTTCTCAAAAGAAGAAACAATTAGGAATGATAAATAAAGAGATTCATTATAAAAGAATAGAAGAACAATTACAAAATAAAATCATACAAGATAAAATAAAAGAATTACAAGATAAATTTGAAAAAGAAATATGTGCATATCACCCCAATGCTTTCTGGACAAGAAAGAAGCATGTGGTCTCACTTCCTTATGAACCTAGTTTTAATGAGAGAAACATTCCCACTAAGGCAAGACCAATACAAATGAGTCAACAATACCTAGATTATTGTAAAAAAGAAATACAAGAATACCTAGATAAAGGGTTAATAAGACCCAATAAGTCTCCTTGATTAGTTATTAATTATAAACCATTAAATAAAGTATGACAATGGATTAGATATCCAATACCCAATAAAAAAGATTTAGTAAGTAGATTACATAGTTCATCTGTATTCTCTAAATTTGACATGAAATCAGGATATTACCAAATAGAAATAGAATAAAAGGATAAATATAAAATAGCCTTTGTAGTACCCTTTAGACATTACGAATGGAATGTTATGCCATTTGAATTAAAGAATGCAGTCAGTGAATTCCAAAGTATTATGAATGACATTTTTAATAATTACCAACATTTTACTATTGTATATTTAGATGACGTATTAGTTTTTTCAAAAGGTATTAATAAACACTTTGAACATCTAGAAAAATTCTTTAATATTATTAAAGAAAATGGATTAGTGGTGTCAGCCAAGAAAATGAAATTATTTCAGGATAATATTAGATTTTTAGGATTAAACATTTATCAAGGAACAATAACACCAATTAGTAGGTCAATAGAATTTGGAGAAAAATTTCCTAATGAATTAAAAAACAAAATTCAATTACAAAGATTTTTAGGATATGTAAATTATGTAGCATACTTTATTCCCAACCTTAGGATTATATGTTCACCTTTATTTAAAAGATTAAGAAAAAATCCACCCAAATGGGATGAGACTATGACCGATAGTGTCAAAATCTTCAAATAAATAATTAAAAAATTACATTGCTTAGGGATTCCAGACCCTCAAGCCCTATTAATAGTAGAGACTGACACATCAGAGTTGGGTTATGGAGGAGTGTTAAAACAAAAATTAACAGAAAACCAAAAAGAGTAAGTAGTGGGATATTACTCTAGAATATGAAACACATTCCAATTAAAATATAGTACTGTTAAAAAAGAGATTTTGGCAATTGTTTTATGCATTACAAAATTTCAAGATGACTTACTTTCGAAGAAATTTTTATTAAAAATTGATTGTAAAACAACAAAAGATGTTTTGCAAAAGGATGTTAAAAACTTGGTTTCTAAACATATTTTTGCGAGATGGCAATATTTACTTTCTTGTTTTCATTTCAAAATAGAACATATTAAAGGAGAGAAAAACTCATTACCAGATTTTCTTACAAGAAATTTTTTACAGGAAAAGCACAATGAGTCATAAAGATAAGTATGGAATCCCAATTACAGAAAACAAAATTACAAAAACACCCACTATAAAATAGGTATTACAAACTCCCTCTTCTTCCTCCCAATTACCAAACCAAAACAGGTTTACTCTATTAACCTCATTAGCATTACTATACTTTTACCCGACAACTTCCTTACAACCAAAAACAATAAGACCCACAATCCAATCCCAATTGATCTCACCATTACAATTTGCCTTAAACACACCGTCCCAATTAAATACTCCAACACAAAAACCAAAAAATTACCCTATTACACACCCCCTAGTAACTTAAATTGTCCATTTATAGAAAAGGATTACAAGAAAATACTTTTTTCTTGTGGAACCTGAATATTCATTAAGCACATAATTATTTCATATTGTTTCTCATTATTACCCTCACGGATTTCATTATCTACCAGCCACCCCAGAGAAAACAAGATTATTCTATGAGTTTGTTTTAGTTAATACTGATTAAATTGAAATAACTCATACATACGACAAGAGTGATAAATTGAAAATTATTTTTTCAAAATTTAAAATATTAAAGGTATTATCACCAACAGATTGGAAAGATCACCTTACATAATTCAGATAACACTAATAATTCAACTTAGTAAAAAGGTTAATAATACATTGCAAAAGTCAAAAGTAAGCATAATGTTGCATGCCTTGATAATGACGCCAAGATAACGTGTTGCCTTTTTTCAAAAGTAATCATGATGCTTTGTCTGGTGGTTTTGTCGTTTAATGCCTTGGGTCAAGAGTGCGGTCACATCTTGCCTTTAATAATTCAACTAACTTTAATAATTTAGATTCCTTCTATTCCATAGCCATCATCCTCCTTTTGTTGAGTAAAACTTTGAGATGATTCTACAGAGTCTTCATCATTATGGTCTGATTCAATAATTGCATATTGTAATTTATTTAAAAATTCTTTTTTATTTGAAGAAGCTGATAATTCTGCCATAATCTTGGATTTTTCAGCCAAGAATTGTCCTTCTTTAATTTTCTCTTTTGGCTTAATAAGAAATTTAAGATCTCTTCGAAACCATTCTAAGAGTGTGAGTCTTTTAATAATTCTAGATTAAATTTGTTCCACCATTTAATTTTAATAACTCTGAATACCCAATTAATATTAGAATGTGATAATTCTTTTGTATATGTCCATGAGGTAATCCATGAAATACCAAAGGTTTCATGAAACATTAATATCTTCATATGACCTGGAAAATTAGTTTTTTTTTTTTAATAAATTCTTAGAATGCCGATCCAACAAATTCTGGGTAAATTTCTGGCTATGGTCCCTATTCATTGAACCATTTAATAAACCATAATGGGAAATGTAACGAAATGGCTTTTTTAAACCAAATTAACCAGGAATGTTCAAAGAGTTCTTGTAATAGCAGTTTTGTCCATGCTTTCATATAATCATAATAAAAATATTTCTGAGGAGTAAATTTTATGGAATTTTTTTTTTAATGCCGAAGGGTGATCTTTCCAATATGTTGGTGATAATACCTTTAATATTTTAAAATTTGAAAAAATATTTTTCTGTTTATCACTCTTGTTGTATGTATGAGTTATTTATTTATCACTCTTGTAATATTTTTTTAATACCATATGTTGGAAAGAAAGGAGAAGGTCTTTCTGGCTGGGTAAAATAGGTGGGAATAGTAGGAGGATTAACGAAAAAAATTTCAACAGGCTTAGGCTTGTGCTCTTTAGAGGTTGTTATGAAGTCATCCATTTCTTTTACTTGGGCTTGTAACCTTATAATTTCCCTTTCCTTTTGGTCAAAGTTTTTACCAAAGGTTTTTTCATCTAACGTTTTCCTCAAATCATAGTACAGCTGAGAAACTTGGGCTTTGACGTTTTTATAATATTTTTGCATTTTTTGAGATAAGACTTTGAAATCTTCATCTGTTTGTTCCAACTTCTCTGTGATCTTCTCCATCTTTGATCAAGCTTTTGTAAGCTAACATTATGGGCAACCATATTTTCTGATTGCCAGTTGAGGACTTCTTCAGCTTGAGTCAAATGCTTTAATTTCCCATTAGGGTGTTGTATGAAAAGTTTGGATGACCTATTTGTGATAGGGTCAATTTTTCTTTTTAAAGCAGGGAAATGTTGATCGTATTCTGAGGCTGATGATGATATTATGAAGCAAGGAATTGGTTCAATATTTTTGGAAGGTTTTATCGGGTCATAATGATCTGAGGGAGACCATCAGATAAGGTTAGGATCATATGGTGGAATACGGTTTTCTTCTCTGAGGATCCTAATAGCTTCTTCGTAAATTTGGAGAGAACGAGCTTTCTTGCGATTTCCTACTCAAGGACCATTATCCGGATCATTCCTTCTTTGTGGAGGTGGTGGTGGTTTACACCTACCTTTCTTTTTTCTCTTAGGGTGGATGACATCTTCATCCATCTCATCATCATGCATCCAGTAGTCGCAGTCTGGGTCACACATATTGGGATCTACATCCTAAATGAAATGTCCGTCTATTTTATCTGTATAGATGGGTTTTTCCATCTGTTGTAACCGCATGAATAGGACACCAATCTTCCTTGAGTGTTGGTTGAATCATCAAAGTTTGGAAGATCGAAGAAGAAGGTGAGCTGATTCCTTCGTCTGGGTTTCTGAAGATTGTCTTGATTGTGTTGTCAACAGATGATCTTCTGAAAGTTTCTTCTTGAGACTTGATTGACTTTCTGTCTTGTTGCATCTTTTCGTAGTTTGTGATCCATTTAAGAGGAATCAACTGTGCTAATTCTTCTCTTGATACTCTTCTAGGGATTTGGACAATAGAGGATGTTTTTTCTTCTTTATTGGTGATTACCAATAACGAATCTGAAGAACATCCTATGAGCGGTAAATCTATCGAATGATTTTGAAGTCGATAGATTATTTGGTGATGGAGAGTGGCCGACATGGCTTCCGGGACTTGGTCAGATCTGGTGATCTGAACTTGGACTTTTAGCCTTGTGGGTAAAGTACTATCATTAAGACTTACGTTGTAGTTTGGAAAGATAGTGATAACTACACTTCCTGCATGCAATGAAGTCAGATCAGTTCCAATTACTGCATTTTCATAGTGAAGATTGCTAGAATCTAACAGTACTGTCTTACAGAAAACATGAAGGTTTTTCCTTACATGGAGAGAAAGGATAAATCTGATAGCTCCAAAGTGTAGAGCTGTGTATCCTTCATTTTTCCAATGATTTATAAGATTCTGAGAAATCTCTAAATCAACATACTACTCTTGATTTGTCGCCCTGAGGCTACACTGATCAAGTCGTGAAGACTAAATATATCCTTTCATGTGAGGACAGTGAGTTGTGATTAGGTTTATGATAGATCTGGTGAATGATCTTTGTCTTTTAAAGATATTATAAGGGCTCAGAAGAGGTGGTATGGTTTAAATTTTTTTTACATCATCAGGAACATAAGTATATTCAATAAGATTTTCTATCTTATGGGAATCAGTCTTTTTACAGGTTTTAGGAAGAGATATTGAAGATGTGATGGTAATAGGTTGCTTTGATTTAGTTGTTTCCATGATTAGGTGGTTTCCTTCCTTATTCACTCTCCTTACTATATTCATACCATAGGCACCTCCTCTTTTACACGAGGCTCTGATACCACACTTATAATAACTTAACAATATATTTTAAATTAAGTGCGAATTAAATCATGAGTCTTTGATCATAGTTGGAACTAACGACAAACTTAGGCAGAGGAAAAACTCTTGACCAGAGGCGATACCTTTTGGAGTAACTACTTAGAGACAACATGACGAGAGACAAACTCTGATTAGAGGCGAACTCTAACCAGAGGTTGCATGACCAAGAGTATATAGGCCAAAGACAGCAAAATCAGATTTAGAGGATATGTGACCAAAGACAGAGTTAGAGGATACACTTGCAGAAACAGATGATACGTGTCTAGAGGCAAAATTAGAGGAGGGGCAAAACTGATGACCCATATTCTTTATTGATATTTTGTTTTTTAATCTAATTTTACAAATATAAATTTTTTCATTTATTTTGTTTTGAATATATTTTAGGAACTTGATGCATGCAAATCGGATTATTTATCCACCCTCTGATTTTTTTCCTTTTGTTTTGAGCAAGACATTCACATAGAATTTCGATTTTGTTTTTTCTATTGTTTTAATTGCATTTTTATTCTTTAATAATATTTATTAGTTTAGTTATATATATAATATAATTACTATCTTTTATGTTTTAAATATAATCAAGAAAAGTCTTAGACTCGGGTTTCTTTTGGCCCACTGTGTTTAAAGATGCTTTTGAGACTTACAAAACTTGTGAACAATGTCAAATAGCAGGAACAACAATCACTCGTAGGAGTGAGATGCCTCAACAACCTATGCTTTTTTGTTAAGTATTTGATGTGTGGGGCATGGACTTTATGGGCTTTTTCCCTGTATCTTTTGGTTTTGTCTATATTTTACTAGTTGTTGATTATGTTTCGAAGTGGGTGGAAGCAATACCCACTAGGACTGATGATTCTAAAGTTGTTGCAGGTTTTATCAGATCAAATGTTTTTTGTAGGTTTGGAATACCCCGACCCATAATAAGTGATCAAGGCACTCATTTTTGCAACCGCACCATGGATGCTTTTGCTTCAGAAGTATGGGGTTGTGCACAAAGTTTGTACACCTTATCATCCCCAGACTAACGGGCAAGCTGAAATCTCAAACAGGAAAATAAAATAGATCTTAGAAAAGATGATGCAGCCAAACAGGAAAGGCTAGAGCCACCAACTTGAAGAAGCTCTTTGGACTCATAGGACAACCTACAAAACACCAATAGGGATGTCCCCTTATCGACTTGTGTTTGGTAAGGCATGCCACCTCCCAGTGGAAATAGAGCATCGTGCTTAGTAGCGGTCAAAAGTTGTAACCTTGAGATGGAGAAAGCATGTATGGAGAGAAAACTTCAATTGCAACAACTTGAATAGCTTAGACTTGAAGCTTATGAGAACTCTCAGATCTATAAGGAGAAAACTAAGTACTTTCATGATAAGATGATTTCTAAGAAGGAATTTCCCATGGGCCAAAAAGTTTTATTGTTTAACTCCCGTTTGAAAATTATGGTTGAGAAAATTCGATCGAAGTGAATTTACCATTTTGTTGTTACTAATATTTTTCCTCATGGTGCAGTGGAAATGAAAAGTAAAAACACCGAGAAAGTGTTCAAAATAAATGGACAACGCCTCAAGCTATTCTATGAGAGCTCTGTGCTTGAAGATGCTACCATAGAATAACTCTCCTTGGAAAAGCCCACCTATTCTGAAGTTTGAACATGAAGCTCCCTTTCCTTACTCTTATTTTATACTTATCATTTTCATTGAGGCTAAGGTGAAATTTAAATGTGAGAGTATTATTTAGCATTTTATTTGTTATATTTAAAAAAAAAAAATGGACATTGCACTGCATGCTTTTTCATCAAATTTTATGGTTGTAAATGTTGAGAGTTTGTTTGGACTTGTATGATTGGATAATATCTTTGCATTCTAGGTAAAATAAATTGGATTAATATGCTAAATTGTGTATCATGTGTGATAAGTCATTAACCTTCGTGAGATTTTTGAGCCTTATTATGAATGAAATACATTTGTTCATCTTTTTTTTCTTGTGTGTTATCTCACTCATGATTGCTAGTTACGCAAAAACTTGACTTGACTCTTGTCCACATGAATATATTGAAATGATCTAGGTATTTATTTCTTGATTAAGCTACTAGCCAAATAAGCCTGCCCTGATTATCCATTTGTTTAATCCCCTTTGAGCATAATTATCTCATTCTTTGTTATATAGCTCATTACAAGCCTAAAAGTGAAAAACAATGAATTGACCTAATCTTGGGGGATAAATGAGTCTTTTCTTAAATAAGTATAGGGGTGCTCAACTTGTTTGTTTAAATTTGAGGGTTAAAAAAAACAAAAAAAGAGAAAGAAAAAGAAAAGAAAAGAAAAAAAAAGAGGAATAAAATGAGGAAAATTGTTGTGTTGTGAATAAAGAGAGTGTGAAAATAAAAGTCAATGATATTTTGTTGAGTTACTTCTTAATGTTGTTTTTCTCTCTTAATCATTACTCCTTTATCCCCTTTGATTTTCAGCCCTAGTCTCCTTAGGATTATCTCACCCTTACCTTGGCCACGTTACAACCTGAATAAAGAACTTTTGATCATTATGTGCATGTGTTTCAAATATAGATTATAGAGGCTTGTCAAGCTTATTGTAGTGCTAGCTTTCATGATGTGCTTTGAGTGTAAACAGTAGCCCAAACACTTTGAGAGAATTTTATATTATGGGAGGATTCTATCACTTATGATGCATTCTTTAGTTAACTTGTCCTCTTGTTTGCCTTGGTTATGATAAAAAATTATTCATGATTGCCTTAAGTTTTTTTTCTCTCTCTCACCACTTTGCATTCATAAGAATATTTGGAATCGCATGCATTGCTTTGCTCGGAGTGCAAATGTTTAAGTGTGGGGAAATTTGATCATAGTATTTGGGCACATGTTTCTAGCTTTTTAGTTTGGTATTTTAAAAGCTCTTTGTAGCTTAGAATAATATTTTTAACATGTTTCTAAACTTTGGGTCAAAATTGAATTATAATTTTATCATTTGCATTTTGACTCTTGCTCGCTCTGTAGATCATAACCTGAGTTCTAGATATCGGATTGGCGCATATGAGCAGACATTGGAAAGCTAAAAATCAGAGCTACAACTTTTGTGATGGAATAAAAGCCCAATTCCGAACTTTACTGTGCCTAAATTTTAGATTTTGTAATATAGACTTTTGTAATAATTTTAATTAGTGGATCACTTGTTTTTAAATCCTAAAGTCCAATATCGAGTACTATATATTGACAATTTTGTTTCTTTTCTACAAAGTAAATATTAAGATTTAGATTGCTACAAGAAATAAACAGTTTTTATTTTAATTTCATGGAAGACTAATTTTATAAGATTAATCCACGAGTTTAGAGTTTCATCAACACCTTGAGATTCAGGTTACATTGTCAATTTTGATTCATGATTATATTCTTTTTTATTTGATTATATTGATATTCTGATTGCTTAAATTAAATTTCAATAGGATGAATTTAATTTATTTGACTGAATTTGGTTTTGGTTTCTAATTTAATTGAATTATAATTTACGACGCTTGATCGTTAATTGTAATATTTTGATGATTGTGATGCTTAATCCAAAAAAAGAAATCGAATTCACATATGATTGGTTACGTTTGTTTGATCAATTCTATAGTCAAATAAGAATAGAATCACTAATTAGAAATTAAACTCATTTATAGAATCTATGATAGGTCCGAAACTCGAATAAGTGAATTAATCGTTTTGCTCATCTATTAAATCAAAAATATAAAAAACCCCTTTTTAATTTCAACTTTCAATTCAGTTATTATTATTATATCAGATGTCCTTGCGAAACGATTCAAGTTATTACCTTTATTTATATTTTTTAAATTGTATTTGACCCGTGTGCGACAGCGGATCATTAAGTTTCTAATAGATTGAGTGATTTATCTTTGCCTTTTGAAAATATTATAAGGACTAGTCAGATGTTTTCTAATACACAAGATCCTCATTTCTGAGATGAGTGTAGAGCATAATTGCATCTCTTATGAGGAACTTATGATATCGACATAATAATTAGAGTTTTCAGAAAAAAAAAAAGAAAATTTAGAAGAACATGTTTACACTTAAGCACACTGATGGTTTTATTTCAATTGCTTCTGAGTTCATATATTACAATACCTTTCCTTTTATAGCTATGGAGTTACACGAAAGGACAAAATACAAACTATTCATGATCATGCCATTATAAGCATTATTAGAATGCTTTACATTTGTGGAAGACATATCTACAACACACTTTGACTATTATGCCATATTATTAGCATTCTTTTACAGAAGCAGACAAAAGTACAACTATTCATACAATAATTATACAAGACATGTTCATGATTCTTTTAACTCATTAGTCCTTAAAGATAGGCTCATCATTTGGAGACAAATTCTAATCAGACAAGTATTCTTCTGAAAAGTAGCTAAGGAAATAATGTGACTCATACTGCTTGATGTCTTCTAGTATTTCTCTCAAAGTTTCTTCATTATGATTTTCTGGAGTATCAATAATCCATTTGAGAGTTTTGTTCTAGTTGAGTAGTTTGATAAGAGCTTTCTCCAATATCTTATACTCTTACTATCTGCCATTGGGATTTTTTAAGAACTCTATGACCTATACATGAAAGTTCTTGTGAATTAACCGGCTGCCACTGGGATGGAAGATTTACGTGACTTATGCAGGTCGTATTAGCTTGGGTTTTTTTCTTCTTGATTATGGAGATTAATAAAATTGACATAATCCATTAATTCTTTCGTAACTTTTAGACTTGGAGGATAATCATCAATGGTTTCCCATATATCAACATAATTTGCGCAAATGAGGAGTTTAGTCCTTGAATCTATCTGATATGGCCTGTGTAGGATGAAAACTGTCTTAAGTTTGCTAATAGCTTCTTGTGTTAATCTTCTTCCTTTGATCTCATCTAAGACTGGTTCTAGTTGTTTTCTCCACCAGTCAAGTGGAGAGTACCATCCAAGTGTAGTCCAAATCAAGGAGTTGTGATTATGTGGATCTGTCAGGTGTTTGTACATTGCTTCAGTTGGGACAAAGATATGCATAACATATAAACTAGTTACACACCAAATATACCATAGATGATTTTCATTAAACTTAAAATTTGGGTCTATCATGAATGGTAAATAGAAGGGTGTGTCTGGAAGAAAAGGGGAGTGGTCTGGAAACTTTTTTGTCTCTTTTATAATCTTTGCCATAAAATAAAAAAGATTATTTCCGGCGTATTCTCTGAGTGGGGATGGTGAGAAAGACGAATCTATTCAAGGAGGAAAATTCTTGATCGTAGAGGCATGGGCTGGTAGTAGTTTGATCATGAGAATCAATGGAAAGGTGTGTGTTTTAGTGATGATCTGGATGGGCTTCTTAGGTCTGGAAAGTAAATCGGGAATCAAATTTTGATTTCCTTTGATATCCATTGAGCCTAAGAGTTTGGGGATCTTGAGGTATTTTATTTTTAAACTCGAGGATCCTAGGAAAAGAAGAATTATCGATTTGAACTTCAAAGTGATAACCCCTTAGGTGGAAAACAAATTTTTCCCAATTTGACTGCAAGTGCTTCCTTGTAAGTGGTTTGGTAATGTTTCTCAGCTTCTTTGAATAGATCTGAGCATCTTAGAGGAAGATGTTTAATGAAGAGGTTTTCGGAATAGGAAATTTGTCGTCTTTCAGAAAATGATTAAGAGGTTTATAATCAATTACTAACCTCTTTTTCCCTCTTATTTTTTCAAGTCTTTTTTCAACATAAAATTCTTGGCAAGCCTATTCAGATTTTGTGGGTTCTATCAGACCTTGCTTGAGTAACTGGTTGCATTCTTCTTGGACCAAAACTAAATTTGATGGACTCATTCATGCATGAGTAGCTTTGGTTGGATTGATATCTTCATTGAGCTTAAAAGGAAGTTGGACAAAAACATATTTGTTTGTCCATAAAGGTTTTGGATGAGAGAATTTTTCATGACTATCTGCACAAAGTTTGAGCAGTTTGGACTTTA
>NC_021160.2:37205162-37214811 GCF_000331145.2 Cicer arietinum | reverse complement strand
CAGGAACTTCAGAAAAAAAATATAACATTAATATTCCTGAATAAGGTTTAAATTCTCGTTTAAATTTGATTCTTGTAGGGAGAATTTGAAGCCTATTTGCTGCTGAATAGACATCCACGCCCACAACAATATCTTCATTTGGGAGGCTACTACCAATGACCTTTGTCCAAACTATGCATTCGCGGAAGAATCTGATTCCAATTTTCTCCTTTGTCATCAAATTTGTTCTGAAAGCTTTTCCATCTGCTGCCACAAAGTATGCAGCATGTTTCACCCAAGCTTGTGTAGGGAGGATGCTTGGGTTGATCATTGTTGTTTGGGCACCAGTATCCATATAGGCTATAACTTTCTTGGGATGGGAAAAGTTTGAGACGAGGACATTGATTTCAACACAAGGGAGAGGAGGAGTAAGTAAAGTACTTCTTACTTCTTTGAATGAGTAAATAGGAAAACATCTATCATCTCCTAATTCCACAAAGAATGCTTCATCAGAAGAAGAGTCATATGAGGAAGAGTTTTGAAGAGTAAAAATTGTTTCTTCATCGGCAGAGCTTTGTTCAGAATGCAAGGATTCTAGATCTCCTTCTAGAGGTTGAAGGGAGTTGATCAACTTTGCGGCTTTGTTGGTTTTATTATGACATCTCTTAGAAAAATGTCTATTTTCTTCACAAACAAAACATCTTTGATTTTTTTTCCCTCTAATTTGCTTCCTTTTAAAGAACTTCAAAGCTTTCCTTTTTCTTTCCTTTTTGAAGATTCTAGAAAGTTTAATGTATCTTCGCCGATGATGTTTCTTTTCCGTTGAACAGATGCATTTGTTATCTTTGCACTTGATTTCCAGATAAGGGTTTTTGCATGCCTTTGTGAATTTGGATTTTTGTTCTACAATTTCTGAGAAATGTTGGTGCAATCTACATAGCTTTTCAAGTGCCTCCAATGTTATTTGATGTATCTGGCTGAGACTCGTGGCTTTAATATCTTTCTTAGTTGTTGCTATCATCCTAAGGATTTCTGGTTGGAATTATTGGGGTAGTGAGGAGATATATGTATTTTTTAGACTATGATCATTAAATCCATTGACGACATAATATCTCTGGGTCATTCTTTGATAATGTTTTTCAAGATCTTTGACTCTAAGAGAACAAAGTCTCATCTCAAAGAATTCTTGTATGCTTTTTCTTTCAAATATCTCCATATCACCAATGAATTCATTGTCAAGAATAAGGACAACAGTAGTATTTTATAATATGTGTAATTCGTCTTGTTTGAATGTACCATAGGTAGGGTATAGAGGAGATGGCTTTCGTGGTCGTGTGAAATAAGTAGGAAAGTTAGGAGGGTTAAAGAAAATATCTTCAACAGGTTTAGGTTTTTCTTCTTTGGAAGCTCTCAAGAAATCATCAATCTCTTTTACTTGGCTTTGTAACTTTCTGATTTCTCTTTCTTTTCGGTCAAAATCTTGGCCAAAAGTTATTTCTTCTAACATCCTTCTTAAGTCATGATCCAACTGAGAGACTTGAGCTTTTAAGGTTCTGTAGTGTTTTTGCATTTTTTGAGACAAAACATTGAGAATTTCATTGGTTTCGTCTATTTTTTCAGTAATTTTATTCACATTTCTGTTTAGATTCTGGAGAGTGTCATTTTGAGCAACCATGTTTTCTGATTGCCAATTTAGAACTTCTTCCGCTAGGGTTAGAGGTTTAAGTTTTCCATCAGGTTGAACTTCATTGGATTGTATGAAAGGTTTGGATGACCTGTTTGTAATTGGGTCCACTTTTCTTTCTAGAGCAGGGAATTGTTGGTCATATTCTGATGTTGAAGTTGAGAACATAAAACAAGGGATTGGTTTGGTATTTTTTGGAGGGTTTAAAGGTTTACAATAGTCTGAAGGTGACCAATTAACAATAGTAGGGTCATTAGGTGGCAAGAGCTTTTCTTTTTTGAGGATTTTAAGTGCTTCTCTATAGATAAGAAAAGGTTTCTTTTTATCACGGATTCCTACCCATGGACCGTTATCAGGATCTGATTTTTTACTTGGTGGAGGAGATGGTATGCACGCCCGTTTGCTTTTAGGGATGATGATATCTATGTCAATATCATTATCATGCATCCAACAATCACATCATGGGTCGCACTTACTGGGATCTACATTCCAAATAAAATGATCATCTATCTTGTCAGTATAGATAGGTTCTCCTCTAGCAGTGACAACATGAATAGGACACCAATCTTCTTTGAGTATTGGTTGTATCATCATAGTCTGAAAAATAGGAGAGGCCGAACTTGATCCTTCATCTGGTTCTTTGAAAATTGTTTTGACTGACTTATCAGTGGATCTCCTGAAGGTGGCTTCTTGAGATTGTATTGGTCTTCTGTCATGATGTAATTTTTCATAGTTTGTTATCCATTCCAGGGGAATTAGTTGAGCTAATTCCTCCCTTGTGATTCTCCTTGGGATCTGAACAATGGATGGTATATCTTCTTCTTTATTGGTAATGACCAACAGTGAATCAGAAGAACATCCAAAGAGTGGCAAAGCTATGGAGTGATTTTGGAGGCCATAGATTATTTGACTGCAAGTGCTTCCTTGTAAGTGGTGTGGTAAAGTTTCTCAGCTTCTTTGAATTGACCACTAGCATGACCGCAATAATGCTTTACTCCATTAATTTCTTCTATCAGGAATGCACCCCGATAATGACCATTGACATCAATTTGTAGAATTCTTTTACAATTTCCAAGAATTTTCAGGGCAGGTGGAGTTTGTGAAACCTTTTTCAGGGCTTTGACGACTTCAATATGCTTCGTTTCCCATGGTGGAAGATTTTTCCTGAGTAATTGTGATAGTGGAGTTGTGTATTTTGCAAGCTTTGGTATGAAATTCTTGATATTATTGATTATACCAAGAAATTGCTGGATTTGTTTAATGGTGAGATTTTCATCAGGAAAATTTAACAATTCTTGAGCAATATGAGGTTGAGGTTGATATATCCCTTGAGAGAAATGCATTCCTAAAAAATCGATTTTTGTTGGGCTAATTGACTCTTCTTTTCAGAGAGAATCATTCCATGGCTTTGGGCTATTTGGGAAAATCGGTCCAATAACTGTTTATGAGCCTTTTCATCTTTTGAAAATAAAAACACATCATCGATATAGATGAGGATACTATTGAGAATGGGCTCAACAATTCTAGTCATGGCCTTTTGAAATAGTGAGAGAGCTACCTTGAGCCCAAATGGTAATATTGTCCATTGGTATTGGGCATTAGGAATGGAGAACGTTGTTTTGTAATGGTCCTTAGGATCAACACCCAATTGCCAAAATCTTGAATTCATATCAAACTTGGAATAGATCTGAGCATCTTTGAGGAAGATGTTTAATGAAGAGGTTTTCAGAATGGGGAATTTATCATCTTTTAGAAAATGATTAAGAGATTTTATAATCAATTACTAACCTCTTTTTCACTCTTATTTTTTCAGATCTCTTTCCAACATAAAATGCTTGGCAAGCCCATTCAGATTTTGTGGGTTTTATGAGACCTTGTTTGAGTAACTGGTTGCATTCTTCCAGGCCAAAGCAAAATCTGATGAACTTCTTGGATGAGTAGCTTTGGTTGGATTGATATCTTCATTGAGCTCGAAAGGAAGTTGTTGGACAAAAAATAATTTGCTTGTCCATAAAGGTTTTGGATGAGAGAATTTTTCATGACTGTCTGCACAAAGTTTGAGCAGTTTGGACTTGATTTCTTCATAGCAGGAACTTCAGAAAGGGAATATAACTTTAATATTCCTGAATAAGGTTTAAATTCTCGTTTAAATTTGATTTACGTATGGAGAATTTGAAGCCTATTTGCTGCTGAATAAACATCCATACCCACAACAATATCTTTATTTGGGAGACTACTACCAATGACCTTTGTCCAAACTATGCAATCGGGGAATAATCTTATTCCAATTTTCTCCTTTGTCATCAAATCTGTTCTGAAAGCTTTTCCATCTGCTGCTATAAAGTATGCAATACGACATTGATATTTGAAAGTGGTTGAGGTAAACAATATTAGTGTGCTTTAATTTTAGTCATTATTTTTAAATTCATGATTTTAGACTTCTCTCATCTATAACAAATATTATTGTAAACAAAAAGGTTACTAGATAAGTGTATAAAAAGCTTGAGAATCTGAATCAAACAATTCAATGTAAGTGAGACCAAAAAGAAAGAGTGGAAATATGATGGAGATTTCAGAGATAAGTAGTGTTTTAATATTGTTTGAGAAACTATGGTGGAAGCCACGTAGGATTAGATCAGTGCTAGAAAAAACAAGGAGCCAAAGGACCAAAACCATCTTTTCCATTCTAAGATGTTTCTGAGATGCCAAATCTTCAACCCCAACCACCCCTATTTCTGATGTCAAAGAAGCATGGGTTTATTTCATTTTTCTATATTTTCACATCTTAAAACAACGCTATGGTATGTCAAAATTATAATTTATTCAATCAAATTGGATTTTTTATTTCGTCAAGCACAAATCGTATTTTCTATCGATCTTTTTTTTAATCTAATTTTACAAATATAAAATTTTCGTTTATTTTTTTTTTTTGAATATATTTTAGGAACTTGATGCATGCAAATCGAATTATTTATCCACCCTCCGATTTTTTTGCTTTTGTTTTGAGCAAGACACTCTCATAGATTTTCGATTTTGTTTTTTCTATTATTTTAATTGCATTTTTATTATGTAATAATATTTATTAGTTTAGTTAAATATATAATAATTACTATCTTATATGTTTTAAATATAATTGATCATTGTTAATTTTTAATGTTAATATTTATTATATGTTATATTAAATATTACATCAAATCTATATTTTATTGAGGCTTTTACAATATCAGTATTTATGAAAAATTTATAATTGTAAATTGAATGGATAAAAAATTAATTTAATTTAAATTGTATTTTATTAGATTGGATCAAATTAAATTTTTGACACGCTCATCATATTTCCTTTTGTAAATTTTGCAAAGTTGTGAACTTTAATATATAAATAAATCAATTATTAGTACTTTACTATGTCTATATATTCAAATTTTTAGGTCGATCATGAATTGTAAATCGAATGGATCAAAAATTAATTTAATTTAAATTTTATTTTATTAGATTGGATCAAATTAGAATTTTTATTAATGTCATAAAAATCAAACCATATTGCTAATTTTAATCTTTAAAAACAATAATTTTTTTACCTCAACATGATCAATTTTTGACACGCTCATCATATTTCCTTTTGTAAATTTTGCAAAGTTGTGAACATTAATATATAAATACAAATAAAAATTTCGTAATAGTTAAATCATTTATTAGTATTTTACTTTATATATTCAAATTTTTAGGTAGACCATGAATCATTTCTTGAAGTTTATTTGAACGACGATTAAGTTAAAAATTCTATCTGTTTTAATACTTAAGATAATAATTTGATTGATGTTGATTTAAAAAATTGTATTTTAAATGACAGATTTACTTTTCTTTTTGTCTAATTATATTCTTTATTGTTTATGCATATTTATCTTTGCAATAACACTCACGCGCGCAAATACATACATATATATAAAAGAATCATTAATACAACATTGATATTTGTAACTAGTGGAGGTAAACAATATTATTGTGCTTTAATTTTAGTCATTATTTTTAATTCATGATTTTAGACTTCTCTCATATATATATATATATATATATATATATATAACAAATATTATTGTGGTTGAGTAAACAATATTATTTTTATGGTAAAAGATATAAACTATATTATTTTTGTTTATTTAATGTGAGAATGTGATATAATATGGAAGATTCTGCTATAGAAATTGCCAAAAAAAATGGGATAAATCTTTAGAAGAAAATAAAGGAAGAACTGTAGACTTGGTGATTGAACATGATCACTAGTGCAATTAAACCTTATTAGATCAATTCCTATGTACTTGTTAGATCGGTTTCTTGTCTGATCTAACATCAAGCGTTGTAATAAATAGTTAATTATTAAATTAGCTAAAATGATATATGTAACAAGTCACATTCAAAAATGATTTATTAGATCAGTTGAATTTGAACCAATATAACAAGTCCAATTCAAAAATGATTTATTAGATCGGTTAAATTTGAACCAATATAACAAGTCAAATTCAAAATTAATTTATTAGATCGATTAAATTTGAACCAATATAACAAGTCAAATTCAAAATTGATTTATTACATCGGTTAAATTTGAACCAATATGAGATATAACAAGTCAAATTCAAAATTATTTTATTAGATCGATTAAATTTGAACCAATATAACAAGTCAAATTCAAAATTGATTTATTACATCGGTTAAATTTGAACCAATATGAGATATAACAAGTCATATTCAAAATTGTTTATTTTATTGATCAGCCAATCGATTTAAATAATTAACTTTTTAATTTATTTTCTTCATAACTTTCACCCCTTACATATGCATCCGCATAATTTCACATATTACCATATTAACTAGAATTTCTCATTCAACCATAAAACACAAAACTTCATACGAAGCTTTACATTTAAAAATCAATGGCAATGAGTCATAATTTTTTTACAAAATCAAAGTTATCAAATTTAGAGCTAAATAATATTCACTAGTTAAAAACAAAAACATTATCTTCTATTAATAGTCTAAAGATACTAAAATGATACAAATGCTTCAAGTATTTTCTATTAGTTCAAGAATCAAGTTTGCACAACGTTGTCAGACATTCATCATTTCTTCATCTTCGAATGGTTTTGAGTCTCCAAATATCTGAATTATAAACATTGAAATAACAAAGTTATCTAAATCACGTGACCATAAAAATCATTAGTTAATTAATACTAACTTTAAAAAAATCTATCACATACCCGCATGCATGAATCAACAAGGCCACTAGATACAATGTTCAACATATGTATCATAATGTAGTAACCACACTCATAACCTTTAGGTTGTCTTTGGCGCTACAATTGAATATTATATGTAAATTATAATGAGTAAATATGATATAGATAAAGACATATAAATTATAATTAAAATTCTATCTATATAATCTAAACAACTTACAGTGGAAATGCTCTATGTGGGCTTATTCTTTCTTAATCTTCGCAACTTATTATATTCACCCAAAGCTCTACAAAAATAAAATATTCTTATATGCTTTAAAACATATGTAAACTATTTAAAATAAAATACATTTATCAGAGTTTATTATATTTTCATATCGTATTTATTAAAAGTGAACACTTAACTTTACAACTAATTTAAGATATAATTTCAATAGTTCATGACAACAATTATATAATTGTTTGAAAGAATTATGATAAAAAGACTAAAATACACCATCTATGAAAGATAAAAAAGTTATAATAAATTATCAAAATAAATATTAAATAAAAGATAAACAATGAAAGTTATATTTATTCTAAATATGTCTCTGTAATCTGTATCTTAGGCGACAACTTACTTATATATCAAGGCTTCTTGAACTTGGGACAAAACCCTCTATACCTTCAAATTTAATGCAAGGCTTCAAATCCATAAAGTCCCTAGTTCTCTCCATCTCCTTTATGGTATTACAAAATCAAATCAACGAAAAAGCCTCTCCTTTTTTTTCTAAATCTCTTTCTCAAAAGAAAAATTATATAATAATCACATCCTTCAACATGTCTCTCCCACAAAGCACCTAAGTGGCCTTTTATCTTTACTCCTCCATACTTTAAACCTTTTCACTAAAGAAAAAAAAGATAAAAACAAAGAGAAAAAAGAAAACCCAATAAAAGGTCACTTCACTTAAATAGAGAGACACACACAAGTCCATTACCAAGCCAACAATATATATAACACCCACACAACTATCAAACCAAAAATCATTGCTTCTTTAGTTCTTACACCCAAAACTTCAAAAACAGAGTTACCATGTTTTTGTTTTGTAGTCTTCCCTAGCCAACTTTCATTTATATAAAGAAAAAAAAATTATCTAAACTCAGCAACACGTAAAAAGGAATCCTCTAAGTAAGTATTGAACACTCACTCACTACCACCTTGCATGTGCCTTAGCATTTCCATTTTGTGCCAACAGAACAATGTTTAATTGGATTTGTAGAAGGCCAGCATAGTCATTTCTAAAAAGATCTAAATGTGCATTTGAAATACATATACCGGAAATACAATAAACACTTACAAATCGACGATGTGGATGATATTTTTATTTGGTTTCCATCCCAACGAACATAGGAAGACTACAATATTCTTCTTAGGACAAATAACGAGCAATTGCCAATGACAACTACATTGTCCAAAAAGTTAAAAGTGTTAAGTACATTTATGTTATAAACCTGTAATGGATAAATTATATAGAATTTTACTTGTTGAGATAAGGTAACAGATAACACTCTTTTTGATCCTGCTGCAACTTATTTTGTATGTATTTTTGAGCCCCAATAGAATCACATTCACTCTGAATGAAACATGGATCATTGAATCCATACAAGCCACTCTTGCCCAAGTCAATACAAAGGCGATGCACAATAGTTGTAAAGGGTCACCAACCGAAATTAACAATTAACACATAACATTTAAGTTTTTAAATGCACAAAAAAACCTTTCAACTTAGCATGCACCTTAAAAGGGTTTCCATATGCCAAACATGCATAAACAAGGTCGAAAAATGAAGTTTTTAACAAAACAACCCTGTTGTATTCGAATACAACATCTCTGTATTCGAATACAAGGCTGTTCCAGCATTCAGCAGCAAAAACAGCATGTCTGTATTCGAATACAACAATCTATATTCGATCACACAGTAAGTCAGTAGCAAAACAACATGTCTGTATTCGAATTCAACAGTCTGTATTCGAATACACATCAGACAGCAGCAGAAAAACAACAAAATTCAGCAAAATTCAGCTTTTAAAAGGGTTTTGAAATCAATCAACACTTACACACAAATCCAACCAATCACACTTAGCAATTATAGCCCAATCACCATGACGACTTGAGTTTCGAAAAGGTTTTGCAATCAATCACACTTACACATAATTCCACAACATCCACACTTGGCAATTATAGCACAATCACCATGACAATTTGAGTTTCGAAAAGGTTTTGCAATCAATCACGCTTACACACAATTCCACAACATCCACACTTGGCAATTATAACACATTCACCATGACAACTTGAGTTCAAACACTCAATCATAATCTTGAATCAAACACGACTCGCGTGCCAAGCACCCTAATGCAATGCGTATATGCCAAAATGCATGGACTCGGAATTCCAATCAAAAACCTCATCGAAGGGCCGTAAATCATAATTGTACCGCCTATCATAGGCTGAAGTACTAAATTACCGAGGTGCTACCTATCACAGGTCAGGACGATTTACTAAAAACGTAAATCGTAAATGTACCGCCTATCACATGCCGAAGTACTATTTACCGAGGTGCCACCTATCACGGGTCAGCACGATTTACTAAAAACGTAAATCGTAAATGTACCGCCTATCACAGGTCGAAGTACTATTTACCGAGGTGCTACCTATCACGGGTCAGCACGATTTACAAAAAACGTAAATCGTAAATGTACCGCCTATCACAGG
>NC_021160.2:37180366-37205073 GCF_000331145.2 Cicer arietinum | reverse complement strand
AATCCCCGCAAGGATAAGATGAACCAACAAATCACATGGAATCATCTCGTGCCCCATCCTGTCACCCCTATCCCCATGGCCCATCCGGTCGCCATGTACTATGAAATGCATGAGCATACTCTGACTCTATCCACGACAACCGCTGAGTAAATGCAGATATTAAAAGATTCCCCATTTTTAATACTCATTTAACTCTAACAAATTTCACGACAATCATTAAGTAAACATAGATATTAAAAGATTCCCCATTTTTAATACTCGTTTAACTCTAACAATTTTCACTACAAACATTAAGTAAACAGAGATATTAAAAGATTCCCCATTTTTAATACTCGTTTAACTCTAATGATTTTCACAACAAACATTAAGTAAACAGAGATATTAAAAGATTCTCCATTTTTAATACTCGTTTAACTCTAATGTTTTTCAAATTCCACACAGAAAATACTCAAACATATTCTCAAATTCAATCCACAATTCACACCAAATCACATCCATTCATTTTTCCACAAAACCCACACAAACACATCTCAAAATTTATAAATATTAATTATGAACACGTCAAACACGACAACCACAAAATTATCTCAACCCACCACTCAAACACATCAAATTTCATTTCCTCAAAACCACACATAAATGAGTTAAATTCATTTTCCATGAAACACTCATCAATATCACCAAAACCCAACTCTAAAATTTCACCCATAAAAGCATTAAATTCATTTTCCCCAAATCAACACTTCAACCCTAACAAATTTCTTTTCCACACAACCACAAATAAGTCCCTAAATGCAAACTAAAAGTTTGGTAGGAGCCCTTACCTTAACGTTAGCTTCAATGAGCGATTACAGTACCGCGAGTAATTCCGATAAAATCTCCGCTCGCGACATCGCTTCCAAAGTTTGTTCACTAGCACCGTAGCGTGGAGGTGAGCAACTTTCCCTTCTATCTCTTCTCGAAACGAAGCTCAGATCTAGAAGAAACGTGGAGGTTTGCGTTTAACGGTTTTGAAAACCCCTAACACCGTTTTTCTTCGTTCTCGAATCAAAGAGGAAGAATGAAGCTGAGAAATTCTTTGCTTTGTCACCCACCAAGCCTTGGGTTTCTTTTCTTGAAGTAAAAGAAAATGGAAGAAGGAAGAAGAAAGGTCCGCGAACAAGGAGGGAAACGTGTTTTAGTTCCTCTGTTTCCTTCTCTATCTCCTTTTCAACATATATATAAATATACTACTTATAATAATAATAATAATAATAATAATAATAATAATTATAATAATAATAATAATAATAATAATAATAATAATAATAATAATAATAATAATAATAATAATAATAGTAATAATAATAATAATATATATATATATTATAATTAAAACTAAACCCACAAATATCTAATAACTCTTACACACGTCACTATCTATTTTGATAAAAGTATATACTTTCGTCGCAACTCAATAGACAGATAAAATTTTCATCAACTCGATATATTTTAACAAAACTGCCCGGTATTAAATTCTTTGTAACGTAAATAAATTATTCTCCGACAAATAATTTTAATCCAATTTCCAAAAATATATTTTTGGCATTTAACTCACTAAATACCAAAACTGGGTTAAAAGTCTAAAAAATTCCCCACAAAATACCCTAAAATTGTATAATTTAGGATTTAAAAATTAAGGGTCTTACAGCTGTCAAGATATCTGTATGTCCATGTGGAACAAAGGTTCCTTGAGACATTTGTTCAACCAATGAATCTTACAAGATATATAAAAAAATATAATTTATAAGATTTAATTAATATTTTTTAAATGATTAATATAAAAGACTTATTGTTGCAACATTAGTTAGTTTCTAATTATCAAAAACTTTAAGTGCAAACAAAATGTATCTTAAAAGATTAAATCAGAATACAATAAATCACCATAACATTAGAGTGTTCTCATACTTCCATCAGAGTATAGAGACATTTTTAATGTTGCTAGGTAAGTCTTAAACAAATGTATATCATATAGTTATACACTCTTGGCAGAATTTCCTCCTATTATGTTAAAGATAAAAAGGTGAATACTCTAGTAGGAATGCTCATTAACCTGGTTTCGATGATAACATGTTTGATATTTGTGTACTAGTTTCTAGTACTTGACAGGGAAGTTGATAAATCAGGGTGAAGAAATTATTAAGGGATTGAAAGATTTGAGCTCTGGTTTATTTTCTTCTCTCTATCTTCAATTTTATTTATGCAATGTTGTGATTCTTTTTTCTAGTTTATATAGCGTAATTAGTTTTTTTCTACGATTGATGATAAGGCCTAATGATTATTGTATCCTTTTTCATTTGCTTGCCTTTGCATCTTTCTTTTGTTTTTAGTGCACGTGGTTGACTGATTTTTAATGAGTTTAATAAATAAGGTTAGGTTTGGTTTCATTTTCTTATAAATTTGAAGTATAAGATGATTTGGCTTTAAGTATTTTGTTGGTAATAAAAATATTTGTTTTAAAACACAATAAGTTCATTCAAGCATGGTCTTAAACTAGTTAGTGTAAAACATAACTTTAAAAACTAGAACTGGATTCCATACAATGATGATAAGGGAATCAAGGGTAGGATAGAATCTCAAAAGCCACACTTTAAAATTAAGCAACAATTAAATCAACATATAACACCTACTGACAGATTTTTTTTCTTCTAAATGCAGCAAATCAAATTAACATATGAATGCTCCAATTACCACAGATTCAGGGTCAGTTGCAACAACTTATGGCTATGGAGCAGAGAAATAACAACATCTGAACCATTTCAACCAGGGCTAGTGTATGAAACCACCACCATTGATCACTTGAACTACTTGTGTTACCTTGGATTCAATATAAACACAATTAAGGTTATGTAATCAATATATATCATTCATTTAGCTCATATCTAATCAATGTAGAATTAGTTACTCACACTTAAATTCCAACAACCAATCATTTGCAAGAACAAATCACCAATGACTATTAGTTTAAATTAATAATTGATTACACAATTATTTATAATTTTATCTTCCATGTTTCAATTGATGGTAACATGTTCCTTCTTCACATATAGGACATGCTTTATGTCCCTTAACACTACCCACACAAGTTTCCATATGCAGGAAAGTCATTGATGGTGCAAAATAGCATTGCACGCATCTTAAAATATTCACGTGAATACCTACCAAACACATCAACACCTTCCCAAAGCATTCTCAAATCTTCAATCAATGGACTTAGATAAACATCTATGTCATTTCCAGGTTGTTTTGGACCTGAAATCATCATAGATAACATGATGTGCTTCATGCAAATCCAAGGAGGTAGGATGTAGATAACTAGTAGAACAGGCCATGAACTATGGTTACTACTTAAGTTTCCATATGGATTCATTCCATCTGTAGCAAGTCCAAGCCTAAGGTTCGTTGGGTCATTTCCGAACTCCGGGTACAAATCATCAATTTTCTTCCATTGCAAAGAATCAGCTGGGTGACGGAGTTGTCCATCACGCTTCCTCTCATCGGCATGCCATCTTACATTCTTTGCATCATTTATATTAGCAAACAAACGTTTGAACCTTGGAACTATTGGAAGATACCATAACACCTTCACATGAGGCCTCTTTGAGCTTTCGTCATAAATGGAATCACAATCCTTCATTTTGTAGCGTGATAGTCCACGCCTAGGACACTTAGTCAACTCTTCAAACTCATTTCTATACAATAAACAGTCATTAGGGCATGCATGTATTTTCATATACTCCATGCCCATTGGACACAATAACTTATTTGCCTCATAGTTACGATTCGGCAATGTGTTACCTTCTGGGAGCATTTCTTTCAACAATTCAAGTAATTCAGTGAAGCTTTTATCTGTCCATCCATTTCTCGCCTTCAAGTTGAACAGTCTCAATACCGCAGACAACCGTGTGAAGTTAGTGCATCCCTGATACAAAGTCTCTTCTTTGTCACTGCACAAATTATCATATACATGTGCACGATTAAAGGACTCTTGTCCAACATCATGTATCATGTCCTCTAGTTGATCGTTCATATCTACATTAATTTCCTCTCTTTTTGAGGTATTTGACATGTTTAACGAATCACCATGCCATTTCCATCTGATAATTCAGGTCAATCCCATAACAAATAAGATGACTTCGTATTTTCTCAAAATGTAATGTATTTTCATTTAAACAAATAACACAAGGACAATAAAACCTTCCTTTAGTTTCAAGAAGTTTTTTTAAAGCAAATTGTGAAAACTCCTCAACTCCCTTTTCATACTCTTCACTCAAACGATTAGCATTCATCCAACTGCGATCCATAACTACTTCTGAAAAAATATACAATGGTAAAATGATCTTAATTACATAAAAAGTTAATTTAACAATGCTTTGAAACATCTACGTTTGAAGGATACACTGTTGGAGACATATCATGTGAGAGAGGACAATTTTTATGGGACAAAAGTAAATATTGGTCAGTGTATCTAACAGTGCATGGTCATGATTTAAATTGGGTGCTCATGTATGATTGTGGGTCTGACTGTCTAAGAACTGATAAAGTTGTCTTAAAACCCAAAAGAAACTCCTTTTATAGTAGAAACCTACAACTTAGTGTTCACGTCAAAATAACCAATACACCAGAAGACAAATCTCCTTTCAGTATACAAATTTTTTCATAAACTTCATTCCGCTGCCAATGCTATATATAATCGGAAGGTGCACATAAACTACATACTAACCTGGTGATGAAGGTTGTCAGTTTTGTCCACTAGACGCTCTATCTTTTCCCCTCTTTCTAGAACCTACATTACATTATAAGCATGTGACCAAATGGTTGTGTTAGTTATTAAAGTCATAAGACTTGTCATTCAAACCACATGAATTGAGAAGATTTAGCAAGCCAATGATTTGAATCAAGTGATGAATTGGAGATGACTTTGGGCCATGCATAAATGCATTAATCAATATGACTATGTGTCACCAATACATATCACACAACTGTTTTTCTTCTCTTTTTAACAATTGTTATAAAAAAAAATGAAATGCCAAATCAAATTAAATTGCAAAATTAAAATGAACTACATCCACAGTCCGCAAGCACGTGCATTAGAGAAAATTCTTCGGGTAAATAAATCATCCAAGAATCAGACTGATTGTCCCGATGAAGTCTTTATTGATTTGTTGTGTCATATAATATTCTTGTGGGTAAATAAACCATCCAAAAATGGAAAGTTTACATAGGGTATCAATACTTGCATCACACGAGTGATACGAGTATAGAAACTTTGCATAAAAGATTATTACTATCTAAATCATATGAGCAATTAGATGTTAAAATATACTATCGATTGGAAATGTGAGTGCTAAAAATACACTGTTTTTTTAAATAAATAAAAAATGTGGAGATTAAATAAATAAAATATTTATAAAAATCATAATTGAAATTTGACAATTATGTAATAACTTAACATTTAATCCTAAAAATTTGTCATAGAATTCTACTTTTAATTTGTTTGGTAGCATTAGGACAAATACATACCATGAAATCATGAACTTCAAATTATCTTTGACACAGTCCAAACAAGAAACACACAGAACAAGACAACAACAACAACAACAAATTCCTGAAATTAAGAATTGTAATATTTAGCATCTTATTGTGTGAGTATGCTATAATGTGAGGAAAGTGAAGGTCTAGCATATAAGACAAGAGACAATCAAACAGCCAGGGTTGCTTGCCTGCTAATAAACCAAAAAGGGACTTAATTTAGAATATATATACAGTAGCTTTTGCAAAATCACGACAACTTAATATGATTTTGTGAATTCTACTGCAAAATTAAATATTCATTAAGTCCCTCGAATGGTTTTAGCTTAGTCAAGTCATCCTTGGCTACCAGACATGACTATTCATCTACATACAAGGCCTTTCTCTTCTTCCTTTGTTAATTAACTCCATTTCAATCTCTATATTTTGATGCCAACTTCTCCTATTTATAGCATCCATCATATATCATATAAATCTTAAACTGCTAAATGTGAGGTTGCACTTGCATATACCACAACTTAATCTTGTGGTTACATACATTTCCTAATATCATAAGTGAAAACTATCTTCATATATTTTGTTCTAGGAAATATCTTCCTAATATTTAAGGGTATTTTGTTGTTGTTTTGTTACCTCGATTCTATACGAAACAACCTGTAGTATGTTGCTTTAGACAAGGAATTGAACACAAATAATAACCTTGTCTTATGTTGTTTCTTTTGTTATATGTGTGTAAGCATAAGTAACGATGAACAAACATGACTAAATCTAAAGGTATGTTTGGATTATAGGATGGAGCGAAGAGGATTGAAATGAAATATGCTAGTTATAATTTAAAAAATATGGATGTTATAGTATTCCATTTATTTCATTCTTTTCCATCATATACTACCAATCCTAAATCAACATAAGCATGTCTAGTTATTTTAGAAATATAGTCTGATGTTGTTATCCAACTCAATCTACTTAGTCCAACAATGACAAACCTTCTTAAACAGTTTTGCAATTCAATTAGCATTGAGTTGTCTGAATACACAATTGTTTTTCACCTTCAAACGTAGGTGGTTATAGAGAGTTGTATATTTCAAAGCATTAGTGCATATATTGGTGTTGTCTTTTGCAGTATGTTATAATAGATATGAGTGGTGAGTAAAGACCCTTTGGGATATCTTAATTAATTAAGGATTTCAAACATAAGAGTATGTACACATTAAGCAACAACCAACACAAATCACAAACTCAAATTGACAAATGTGTTTAAAAAATTATAGCATTAGACTTATTATTAACAGAGACAATATTACAAACACATAGCATGCAGTTTTAAAGGATGGTTGAAAATTGAAGTAACTACTACTACTCAAATTTCTCCATCACTTTCATAGTTTTTTAGGCATAATCACTTCACAAATTTCACCATCACTTGTGTAGAAATTTCTCCTTCAAATTTCTCAATCAATTAAAGATTAATTATAAGAATAATTAACAATGAAATAATTTTAGATTGTTGAGTAACAAACAAGAATTATTAGAAAATTACCGGAGAAATCAACAAACACTTCTCGATAATTGACATTTCTCGACGGAAATGCTCATTGATAGATGGAAGAGGAAGACAAAGAAAACTTTTGGTTGGTGCTGAAGTAGAAAAATATTGCACCGGACCAACTCGTCGTCGGCGATGAAGGCTGAAAGCTGCAATACATGATTCACGTTTCCACGATTCATATTTTCACTGAAAGATGAAGTTTAAAGGTGGAAGGATGAAAACGTTTTGCGCGTGATTAACTTGTGGCTGGGTTTGACGAAGGTACCTAGACGGATGAATTTTAATTTGTGGCTTCTTCTGCGTGTGTTTAATTATCTTACTGAAAATGAAGTTTAAAGGTTGAAGAATGAAAAATTGGTTGGATTCTCGGGTGATTAATTTGTGATTGGGTTTGCAGAAGAACAAAGTATGAAGGATGAAAAATGGGTTGGATTCACGATTTCTAATTTTTTGGTTAACTTACGGATATTATTTTTTTGTAAAAGGCTTGTTAAATCGGTCTAACAAAACAGATCTAACAAAATTTGTAATAATAACAAATTTGCCACCGTCTTTTTTTTCTTGTGTAAACTTTTTTTTGTGCAATTTTTTTTTTAAATATGTATGTTAGATCAGTTCAATTAGAACAGATCTAATAAAATTTACTATAATAACAAATTTGTCACAGTTTTTATTTTATTTTTTTGTATAGTTTTATTTTTTCAATGTGTATGTTAGAATAGTTCAATTAGAACAGATCTAACAAAGTTTACCATAATAACAAATTTTCCACTGTATTGCTTGTTATATTAGAAATATAACAACTGATCTAATATCAAAGATGTAACAAGGTTAAAATGCACTAGTGTCTGAAGGTTCTTTCGGAGGATATTCTTTCAAAGGCTTGATTTGGTAGCAACTATGAAGAAGGAAAACATGTTTTTGAAAGATTGGGTGCAATGCAAGCTAACCTTGGAAAGACCAGTACACTTTTTGGATTTCTAAACCTATGGTAACTTATACTAATAAATAAAAATCAATATTTCATCCAAAATTAAATATAAACAAAAGAGTAATTGAAACATCGATGTATATGATTCATATTTTATGCATCAACTTTTCAAAAACTATCGTTGTTTATATTTTATTTTAGAATGGATATTATCTTATATTATATTGTATGATGCGCAAAATTAATCAATGTTATATACAATGATGTATTTTCAGTTTTATTCAAACTAATGGCAACCAAGAGGTATGGAAGATGAAGAAAGAGGTTGATGTGTTGATAATGAAAATGATCAAACATCGTGAAATCTAAAACAAAACTTAAGGTAACTTGGAAACTAAACTTGGATAGACCAGTACACTTTTAGGATTTTTAAACTTAAGGTAACTTTAAAAATAAAAATAAAAATCAATACTCTATTCTAAATGAAATATAAGAAAAAGAGTATTTGAAAAGTCGACGTATATGATCTATATCTAATAAATCAACTTTTTAAAAACTATTATTGTTTATATTTTATTTCAAAAGAAGTATTATCTGATATTATATTGTTTATATTTTATATTATATTGTACCAAGTGTTAAATTAATATATTTTCTCAGTTTTATTTCAACTAATGGCAATAAAGAAGTGTGGAGGATGAAGAAAGAGGTGGACGTGTTGATAACAAAAATGATCAAAGATCGTGAAATCTAAAACAAAAATAAGAAAAATGATGAGAAACCAAGTGATATATTACAAAAAAATAATAGAAAGTTCCAAAAGAGATACAACTTTAACTAAAAATGGTTTTTTCAATACCAAGCACGACATGAACCAATTGACTATAGATCTTTGCAAAAATATCTACTTTGCTGGCTCTGAGTCGACCGCTCTTGCAACCGCTCTTGCAACGACTTGGAAATTGTGGCTCAATGCATCATATCATAAATGGCAACAATGTCTTCGATATGAGATTTTGGAAGCATTTAATTACTAGTTGCCTCATTCTTTCTGTGAGGATGGCCAACCTCAAAAGCTGAACTCGGTTAGTACATCACTTCACACTTCACAATACTTCTTTAAAACTTACACATTTACTTCAACTATTGCATTACTACTAATGTTTATGAGTGGACAACTTTAGTCACATTTTATAAATTCAACGTTCTTGTCCTACAAATTGATTTGATGAGATTGAGTTAAGTTTAACCATATTGTTATTGTGTAGCTAACAATAGTGGTTCAAGAGAGTTTTCTTCTTTATGGGCCAGCCATGACTAACTTAAGAGAAACTTTTGCAGACATGAAATTTGAAGATCTTTTGGACCTAAAGGCACATACTTGTGGATGTTTGTGCCAACACTTTATCGTGAAACATATAATTGGGGATTAGATGCTACAGAATTCAAGCCAGAAAGATTTGCAAATGGTCTTAGTAGAGCTTGTAAATATCCTCATGCTTATCTTTCTTTCGGATTTGGGAGCCTCAATTGCTTAGGCCAAAACTTTACCTTGACATAATCATACTAATGTGTCAAATCCTCCTTACCTCCATGAAATACCACTTCTAAAAAAATTGTATTTAGCAGCTATATTTAGAACTTATATGCTCATACTAATATTAAATATATAATTCTTAAACAAAATATTTGATTTGACTTCTACAAAAAAAAATCATTCTATTATTCAAAATGAAATTCCAAAACAAATAAAAAAGTATTTCGAGAACTCTGGCTAGGACTTTATATTGGTGGAGTGTGTGCATGTAATGAAAATCATTTTACATCAGGTAATTATTTTCTATAAAGTAATTATTTAATAATTTAATATATATGAAATTTTAATTTATATGCACCAACAATATATAATTATTTTACACTATCATCTAAATAAAATGATATCATTTCTTATTGTTTCTTTGTGAAAAAAATTTCTTAAAAACCCTACTTTTAATTAGTGATTTCACCTGTACGTTACATATTTTAAAAAAATTGTAATATAATAAATAAAAAATTAGTGTGTTAAGTTGATGTATAAAAAATTAGTAACTTCTAACTACATTTAAACAACATAGTTTACAATTCCATTTGATGAACTATTTAATCAAATTACAACAGCAATACTTGAATTATAAATTTGTTCCGTAATACATCAGGTTACATCTAATAAAAATAAAACATTAAGCCCATAACAAGGCTTGCAGATCATCATTTGGTACTAGGAGTAAACGTCAGTCACCTTTAGATACTAATATACATAAAAATAAAAGAGGAGAGATAAAATCTCAGTGATTTCTGAAAATAAAAGGAGGGGTAGTTTAAAAACATTTCTTCCATAATATGCATGGAAACATGAAATTATGATGCATTTCATGATGAAGCTCTTAACTTTAATTTTTAATAAAGACTCAACTGAAATCATTCTTTCATTATGATTTTGAACACTATGCATGACCTCAAATATTTTCATTGAAACAAGGAAAAATCGCCCAATCTCTTAAAGTGGGTCACCAAGAAAGTTGAGTTTTGATTGGGAAAGGTGGTCTGGCCAAACCCCAACCAGCGTCCTGATTTTTCTCCTCTACCTATTGTTTTATGCTTGGAACAAACCTAAATGCCCCATCGTGAGTTGAAGGCCATACATGATATGAGATATTATTTATGCAATGCCTTGATAATATTATGTTTGCAATGCATCATTACTCCATAACACTTATAATAACTTAACAATATATTGTAAATCAAGTGTGAATTAAATTAGGAGTCTCTTATCAGAGCTGGAACTAGCGGTAAACTTAGCCAGAGGAAAAACTCTGGACCAGAGGCTGTGCATTTTGGAATAACTAATAAGAGACAACATGACGAGAGACAAACTCTGATTAGAGGCGAACTCTAACCAGAGGTAGCATGACCAAGAGTATATAGGTCAGAGGCAGCAAAATCAAATTTAGAGAATATGTGACCAAAGACAAAGTCAGAGGATACATGTCTAAATGCAGAAATAAATGATACATGTCTAAAGGTAGAAATAAATGATACATGTCTAGAAGCAAAATTAGAGGATACGTGTCTAGAGGTAGAATCAAGTGATGTGTGTCTAGAGGTAGAATTAGAGGATACGTAGATCAAAAGGAACATGATAAGAGGATATGTGGATTAGAGGCAACATGTTAGAAGAAAGACAAAAGGTAAACAATAGAGAAAAAATGGAAGAAGAAAATAAAAAACAAAGTAGAAGAAGAAAAATTTGAGGTAAAGTAGATGAGTATTATTAGAGATAAAATAAAAGCATTTCACCAGAGGCAAAAAAAAGTAATTTATCAGAGGCGAAATACAAGAATCCACAAAACTGCTAACAAAGGCAAAAACAGAAGGAGAAACTTGAGGCATAAATACTAAGAGTTGAGAAATAACATCAGGGGAAACATGCCTAGAAATGTAAGTTAATCATCAAAGAATTATCAGAAGTAAAAATACGTAGGTTTTTGAAACAACAACCAAAGGCAAAAACCCTAAAGTTACAAAATGACACCAATAGGCAAACTACTGAGATAGGGCTGAAAAAGCCTCCCAAACACGCACATTTTTCTTAAATGACATGACTCACACATCCAACTACAATTCTTTACTCAAAATTTTGAGAGTTCCTAAATTTTTGACGCAAAAATCTTACAAAGATCAAACAAACAACATGCATAACAGTTTAAAATCATTTTGGTGCAGTTTCAAAACATCTATATGCTAAAAATTCCATTTCCCTCACGCTCTAAGTTCTTAAAACTCGTAATACCCCCCAAAACAGTTTTGGACAAAAACTAAATTATTTTAGTTAATAAACTCCTAGAGCTGTCGTGCTAAAAGGAGTTAATGTAATACAACTCACAAATTTCCTAGAAGGGGGAATCTTATACTTCGAACTAGTTGTAGGATTTTCTTTCTTTCTCACATCTTAGTTCTTTTGCCTTTATACTCTCGTTCGAATTTGGTGATCCCCCAAATGTAGTTTCGTATTTTTTTTAGTGTTACTTTGACCGATTAATGGATCTTGAGAGGAGGAAAGTGACATGCAAGGTGTTGGGTATGTGTAGAAGACTTTAGAGAACTTTTGTCTTTGAAGGATTTTGGAAAGAAAAAGAAAATTAATGGACGAGGGAGATGATGAATAGTAACGATGTTGGTGTTTTAGAATGTTTTGAGAGAGCGTGAGATTTGTTTTAACAGGAAAAAGACTCCTGAACTACAAGAGACCTTGACACGTCATCTCAATTCAGAACACAATAGGTATATGAGTCACCTCACTTGTATGTTCAATATTTTAATTATTCATGATCAATGTGAGACTTAACCACTCACACTTGAATCCAACAATCTCCCCCTCAAGTGTGAATCCTGAAGTAACAATGTCAATTATAAGGAAGGGGGTTTGAATTATAATTGCCCTTTTTAAAAATTCCTATTTAAAACTGAAAGTTTGACTCAAGATTGATCTTGGTTATAAACGAAGATTGATCTTGGTTAGTAGAAAACAACAATATCAAATTAATCAATATGAAATCTGATTGTATAACATAAAATAAACAGAGATAGAAATAGAGATAATCACGCAAGCATGTATCCTGGTTCACCCAAACACGAGTTACGTCCAGTCCTCACAAATGTGAGCTTTTCCACTATGTGCTCAAAAGCAAGATTGATCCTTGTTGTTGCACAATTTTTCACAGATCAATCTTGATCTTTACATTGTTTCTACCTTTCTACTTAGAAAGGATTTCTTCAAGTTTACCTTAACTATTTTAGAAAGGATTTTTCGAACTACCTTTTAAAACATAAATGGATTTTACAAACTACTTAAGTTTATGTTAACACAATAACCTTGATTTAAAGAAGTTTTAGAATCTGGGTATTGCCCAACTCTTGTTTGAGAAATAGATTTTGTAAATAGAACTCAGTTGGTACTGATTCTAACACAACACAAAGTTTTAGAAACAACAAGCTAAAGGATGATTTCGAAGCAGTTGAGTATGATTGAATGATTGATGCTTTTCTTGGCACTTTGAGTTGTGTCTTGTTCTTTATCCTTAAGATGTATTTATAAGCTTTAATAGACCTTTAGGCAGCTCATATGTCTGTCGAAATAGGGCCAGCTGTCATTAAGGAGTGGTTGGAAAAAGCTAGTCATAAAGCAAGAGTGTTCATGCTGAAACCAAGAACGTTCTTGACATCGAAGACCGTTCTTTGAATTGGTTGATGATGAACAGACTTGTACTTGTGGTTGTCAGTTGTTCTGAGTTGAGTTCTTGCTTTTCAGTCACGTGTGCATGTCTAAATGACAAGTATAATCAGTAGTGCACTTTACAGTAGGTACCTTTGACTTTACAACATGTGCCTTTGTACTTGCACTTGCCTCACATGAAGAATGATCTTGCTTTAATCTTAAAACTGAGCATTTCTTTGATTCTTCGAAATTCTTGAATAATCATGACTTAGATTAATCCTTGCTTATTCTCTGATGAAGATATGAGATGAATAAAGTTCCAGGATCCAATTTCTAACAGAGAAACTAATTATTCTTGTTTCTGCCAAAAACGAAGATCGATCTTTGTATTCCAGAAATACTTCAAGATCAATCCTCGTTTTACTGCTTTTGCTTTCTTTGATTTTAATGCGATTGCTTTGTAATGTTTGATACTTATCTTGTTTAACACACTCAAATGCACATGTTAAATACCAAAACATTTAGAATCATAATTAATAGTCGTTAATTAACCTTTTGTTTGATTATCATCAAAACATTTAAATTGATATTTTGTCTTAACAATCTCTCTCTTTTTGATGATGACAAAACATGTTAATTTAGATTTTTAATTATGATTCTAATAATAATTTAGAGAGCTTTTTAATTAAAAAACTCCCCCTCAATATGTGCTAAACATTTGAACCAAATAATGATGTTTCATTCAAGTCATAAAAAAGAAGATCTTTCGATCATTACATGTTGGTTCAAAAAAAAAAATTACAAGTAATCATAATCAGATAACTACATATCGGACTTTAAAATCTAAGATATTTGTCCCCCTTTGTCATAGAAAAAAGGAACACGAGAATAAAACTAAAGCAGTGATTTAAAAAGACAATGACGGGGAAGACCCTTTAGAGGATGGAGACAAAGAAGGCTGAGGGATGTCTGGAAATGTTGGAAGAGGATTTGGCATAGGTAGTTCGAGACCAAGCTTGGGGGCAAGTTGATTTGCCATCTAATCTCGCAGAATTGCCTACTCTTTATCTTGATGAGCTTGGCACGCAACTATGGTTTGAAGAGCAACAAAAATTATGGGAATATTCTTGTAAGCTCTTGACGATTCCTTTTCCAGTTTTGTCCTTTTGGAGGGGACGTTGATGGTCTTCCATGGGAGTGTTGTTGGAGGGAGTAGCAGATGTACAAAAAGTAGACAGAGTAGCAAAAGTGGTGTTGATTTGAGGAATGTAGTTGGGAGCGGAGTGATGGGGAACATATGGCCTAACTATATCCAAATCAAGAAAAGCCAAGTATTAGCTTATTCCAAAGAGAGATGAAGATGCGGTTTTCTAAGGCGAGATAAACATTGGAAACATTTTTGAAGTGTTTTGGATAGGAAGTGTAGGACATACATGTTCTTGAGAGGAGAGATTTGTGAATGGAGGAAGTGTAGAAGGTGCAGGATTCAAGTGTGGGGAAATAGCAGGAAACGAGGAACGTTCTTCAGTATTTTGTTGAGGGGAAGAATGTTTTTGAGGTTCAGTTATTGTGTGGGTAGCAGAGATTCAGGCATACCGTTTTCTTTTGCATGTGGATGATGGATTGAAAGCAGGTTGTGGTGAGGGTGGGATGGTTGGAATCTGCTTCATATGTGAGAGGTTCTTGGAGGAGAATTTAAAAATTTTGATAATTGAGGATTCAGTTGAAAGTGGAATGTCAAAATGCCTGAAAATTTTGGAGAACACCATGCCATAAGGGATAATATTTCGCTTATAATTCTTGTTTATGGCAGCAATCATATGTTGGATTATCAAATATGGAAAATTTAACTTCTTGCAATGAAGAAGATGATAAATGACAAGAGCATCATTATCAGAGACGAATTCGTGACTGCCACAGGGAGGTAAAATGTTGTGTTGGCTAATGTTGTTAAAATATTTTGGCAGGGGTTTCAAGTAAGCTGAAAGACATTTTGTGGATCCATCAACAAATAGCTCTTGGAACACTTCTTCTTTGGAAATGTTTAAGGATGTGTACCAATCTTTTCCATAGACTGTTAAGCCTTCAGATGGTAATTTCAAAATATCAGCCAGAATCAGAGGATCAAGTCAAATTTCAATACTTTTCAAGGTTGAGACTATGAGACTTGTCTTCAAACGCTCTAGCTTTGCAATAAAAGCCTCGAACGAATTGTGGGTAATGACAGTCAGTTATTTTCAGGAAATTAGTCCAGCCAAGTGCATCAGTATGATGTTGGACAGAGATTCCTTTGATTTGAAGTTTTTCAAAGTCAAAAACCCTCCCAATATCAATAGGGCGTTGAGCCCACTTTTTCAGAATTTTTTTTTTGGATTTTGGAAGAAATCAGAGGTGGAATAAGCATTTTTGAGGAAAAGGGTTTGGTGAAGGGTTTAGGGTTTGATTTTGTGGAAGTTTTTGTGGTTTTCTGGGTCGGAGTTTTAAGAGGAGAACGTTTTTAGGTTGGTTGTTTGGTTGAAGAACGTTCTTGAGGTGAAAGCTGAGATGAAGAACTTTCTTGAAGTGGCGGCGAAGATCGTTCTAGTTGAATCGAAGATCGTTCTTGAGGTTGGAGTGGAGGTGAAGATCATTCTTGAGATGTGGTCTTCTGAGATATTTTAGGGATTTTAAGTTTTCGGGAGGCCAGAAACTGTGAAAGTGTGGAGGGAGATTTGGATTTAGGTTTTCTGGGTTGAGATTTGGTGTGTTTGATTTTTGTTGGAAGATGTTTAGTAGAAGATTTTGGGGATGGTGAATTAGTTTTTAGAATTTCTTGGGATTTTCAAATTTGGGGGGACTTTGGTTTTGGGGGTTGGGATTCATGAGTAGTTTGTGATTTGGGATTATTTTGAGGTGGTGAAGGTTCAGAATCATCAGAAATTGTGTAAATGGTGGGGTCAACCTTTTTGGTTTTAGAAGTTCCAATGCCTGCTTGAATGCGCATTGATCTTCGTTGAGAGCATGAGGAGCTGGAACTAGGGTTCATAATGTTTCGAAGATGGGGTGGGCATTGACTAAATGAAGGGGGTGGGACATTGATATAAAGGAGGAAGCTTAGTTGAGAGAGGTTGAGGACATGGTTCAGGGGATGAGGATAGGTAATCTGAAAATGTTTTTTCAGAGGATGAATGAGGAGGTGTTGGTCTGGGTGGAGGAGATTGTGAAGATGGGAAGATAACCGTTTTTGATGTGTTTGCAGTTGATTAAAAAGTGGATGGAGTGCCACGCGTGTGTTTGATTTGATAGGGTAGTTGAGCATTGGGAAGGAGGAAAGAGAAAACGTGTAGTTGGGTAAAGTATGGGTAGCCGTTACTTTTTAAAAGCAGCAGTTGTTTCAGATGAAAAAGGGTGATTTTAACAGTTAGTGATGATGAAGAACGAAGATCGATCTTGAGTGGTTTGGAAAGAACGAAGATCGTTCTTCGTTATGACCAGAATGTTCTGGTTTGAATTTTAACGATCCTGACCAGGATTTTTAACAATTTTTAATCGTTCTTTGATGGAATTGAAGGTTTCTTCAAAGAGGGGATTTGTAAAAATATCAGCTAACTGATTATTTGTATCAACAAAGATTAATTCAATTTCCTTTTTACTCACATGATCCCTAATAAAATGGTGTTTCATCTCAATATGTTTTGACCTAGAATGTTGAATAGGATTCTTAGATAAATTAATAGCACTAGTATTATCACAGTATATTGGAATATGAGAATACCTAACTGAATAATCTTCAAGTTGATTCTTGATCCATAAGACTTGAGAGCAACAATTCGCGGCTGAGACATATTCAGCTTCAGTGGTTGATAGTGCAATTGTATTTTGCTTCCTACATGACCATCTTATTAAGGCTTCCCATAGGAACTGACATGCACCACTTGTGCTCTTTCTTTCCATCTTATCACCAGCATAGTCGGCATCGCAGTAAGCTACAAAATCAAAATGAGAACCTTTGCTATACCAAAGGCCAAGATCAGTAGTACCTATAAGGTAACGAAAAATTCTTTTGACTGCTGTTAAATGAGGCTCTTTTGGTGACGATTGAAATCTAGCACATAAGCCTACTGCGAAAATAATGTCAGGCCTACTTGCAGTTAAATAAAGTAATGATCCAATCATACCTCTATATTCTTTTTCAGAGATTGATTGTCCATTTTCACCTTTATCTAATGAGGATGATGGATGCATGGGAGTAGACATAATCTTGTCTTCATTCATTTTGTATTTCTTTAAAAGATCCTTGATGTATTTTTCTTGACAAATAAAAATCCCATTTTTATGTTGTTTGATTTGTAAACCAAGAAAATATCTTAATTCTCCCATCATACTCATTTCAAATTCACTTTGCATGAGTGTTGAAAAATCCTCACACATTTTTTTATTTGTTGATCCAAAAAAAAATATCATCAACATACACTTGTACAATGAGTAAATCATTTTTACTTGTTTTCTTAAAAAGTGTTGTGTCAATGTTTCCACGAGAAAAATTATTTTTGATCAACAATAATTGTTCTCCAAGTTTTGAGGATGATCATTTATTAATTTCCAACTTCTATGAGGAGTTTGAAATAGAGATTTTTATCAATCTCGTTTTCTTAGAGAACGATCTGTTGCGTTTGCCCAGATTGATTTTCTTCCCCATCATCTTTCTTTTTTAACTCAAGATCATCAAACGCATCAAATAGAATGTGCATACTTATTTCAACAGTTTTAGTTCTTAGATTAAAGACACGATATCCCTTAGATTATGTTGAATATCCTAAAAATATAGCTTTGTCCGATTTAGCATCAAATTTTCCCAAGTTTTCTTTGTTGTTTAAAATGTAGCAATAACAACCAAAGATGTGAAAATATGAAATGTTTAGTTTTCTATCTTTCCAGATTTCCTAGGGTGTTTTGTTTATCATTTTTCTAATTGAAACACGATTCAAAATATAGCAAGAAGTGTTTATAGCTTCAACCCATAAATATTTTTCCACATTGGATTCTTCCAAGATCGTTCTTGCCATTTCTTGCAAGGTTCTATTTTTTCTTTCAACAACTCCATTTTGTTGAGGAGTTCTTGCACAAGATAGATTATGAGAAATGCCAAGTTCATCAAAAAAATGTTTTGAAGGATGCATAAATGAATTCACCTCCATGAACACTTCTTACATTGATGACTTTGGATTCCTTTTAATTTTGAACATTTTTACAAAAAAATTTGAAAGCATCAAATGCATCATCTTTTTGTTTCAAAAATAACACCCATATGTATCTAGAAAAATCATCAACAATCACAAATCCATATTTCATACCTCCTAAACTGGTGGTTTTGATGGGACCAAATAAATCAATGTGAAGTAGTTCAAGAGGTCTTTTAGTTGATATGAACTCTTTTGAATGAAAACTACTCTTAACTTGTTTTCCCTTTGCACAAGCTTCACATATTTTATCTTTTTCAAATTTTATTTTAGGAAGTCCTCTAACAAGATCTAAATTTGACAGTTTTGAAATTGTTTTCATACTCAAATGTCTAGTTCTCTTATGCCATATCCATTTGTCTTTATTTATGGACATGAGACAAGATTCAACTGGTAATTCTTCAATGGATAAAATATAAAGGTTTTTCTTTCTAGATGCAGAAAATATGATTTCTCCAGAATTTTTCATTCTCTCTTCACATATGTTTGGTTTAAAAATAGCTTCAAAACCATTATCACAGAGTTGACTAATGCTGAGAAGGTTATGTTTCAATCCTTCAACATATTGAACATCATTCATTTTGACAGAATTTATTTTACCTATGGTTCCCTTGCCTTTGATTTTGGCTTGATCGTTGTTTCCAAATGTTACGGATCCTCCATCTTTTTTTATAAATGACATGAAGCAGTTCTTGTCACTCGTCATATGCCTTGAACAGCCACTGTCCAAAAACCATGGCCTTCTCTTGACATTTTGAGATCCATCCTGCATGATGTGTTATATCATTTTTAGGTACCCACTTGATTTTGGGTCCTGAGGAGTTAGTTTCGAAAACTGATTTTTCCTTAGTTTTAAATGTTATCTCAGACTGACCAATTTTGGACCAAGAAGAGTGTTTTGTGATTTTTTATGGTGGTTTAAAAAACTGAGTTTTAGTTGGTTTTGATAAAGCTCCAGAACGTTGAGAAAAATTTGCTTTTGCTGTAAACTGTTTTTCTTTCTTGAAGATCCTTTTGTTCTTGATTTTTTCATCCCTTTTTTTTAAAATAGCATGCAAATTCTAAATGTCCAATTTTGTTACAGTATGAACATTTGATTTTGCATTTTCCATCTTTCATTTCAGGAACAAAAAAATGTTTCATACATTTTGGTTTTTAAGAATTTTATCAAAACCAAGCCCAGCTTTAATGAAGTTTTTCAAATCATTTTTAAGAGTTTCAACTTCAGCCTTGAAAAGATCGTTCTTCGTTTGAGATGAAGATTGATCTTGGTTTTCTATTTTTTCAGATTCAAGATTTTTGAGCTGAGATTCTTTCAGATTTTGAATCGTCTCTTTGAGTTTATCATTCATAGCCTGAATTTTCTCTTTTTTTTTTCTTTGTGAAATTTTTCTTTAAAAGAGCTACATTTTTTAATGAGAAAATTTGAATCATTTAGTAGATTATCAAATTATGTTTCCATTTGTTTACATACAAGACATGGTTCAGAATTTATTACCTCTGTTTCTTCACTATTTGCCATTAGACACATATTTGCTTCTTCAGGTTCATCTATTTTTGATTCGTCACATCCCAGGTTGCCATCATTGACTTATTTTTGAAAGGAAATTTCTTTGGCATTTTTTTTGTTCAATGGACATTTAGTTTTGTAATGTCCCTGTTTGTTGCATCCAAAGCAAGTGATCTTGCTTTTATCTATTTCAGTCTTGAAGTCTTTTTTGTCTGGGGATCCTTTTTTGATCTGATATTTTCTTCTCATCATTCTTTGTATCTTTCTTGTGAGGAGAGCTATTTCTTCATCAGCATCTTCCTGGTTATCTTCTGAGTCACTTTTCTCATTTGTTTGTTAAATACTTGATGAGTTTTGAGATGCTTTTAATGCTATTACTTTGTCTTTCTTTATAGGTTTATCTTCCAGCAACAGTACTTCATGCGCTCTTAGAGTTCCGATAAGTTCTTCTAAGCCCAATACTTCTAGAGTCTTGACTTGACTTATAGCTGTCACCATTGGTCTCCATATGATTGGAAGACATCTCATGATCTTTCCCACCCTGTCTTGTACTGAATAAGCTTTGCCAAGGGAACGCATTTCTTTCGCTATAGTTGTGAATCTTGAATACATTTCATCGATTGTTTCTCCTTCATTCATTTCAAACAATTCGAACTTTTGAATACCAATGTCAATTCTTGTTTCCTTAAAATGGCTTGTTCCCTCATGGTGAGTTTGCAATGTGTCCCATTCCTTCTTGGCAGTATCACATTCATCTACTCTTTCACTTTCTTCCTTACTTAAGACACATGATAGAAATAATTGAGCTTTTGAGTTTAGGAGTACCTTAGATTTTTCATCTATTGTCCAATATCTTTCTTTCTTTTCATTCGATGTTGGATCGTTTTGATCTACTCTTGGTATGAAGCCTCCATCTGTGATGATTCTCCACATACCAGTATCTTGTGACTTTAGGAACAATTGCATTTTTCCCTTCCAGAAATAATAATCTGAACCATCAAAGTATGGTGGTCTGTTTGAAGACCCTCTTTCAGCTATGTATTTAGCTTTTGACATTTTTCTTCCTAAATCTTTGCTCTAACACTTTTTGAGTGCTTAATCCTTAGAGACTGGCTCTGATGCCAATTGAAGTAACAATGCCAATTATAAGGAAGGGGGGTTTGAATTATAATTGCCCCTTTTAAAAATTCATGTTTAAAACTGAAAGTTTGACTCAAGATTGATCTTGGTTATAAACGAAGATTGATCTTGGTTAGTAGAAAACAACAATATCAAATTAATCAATATGAAAATTGATTGTATAGAATAAAATAAACAGAGATAGAGATAGAGATAATCACGCAAGCATGTATCCTGGTTCACCCAAACACGGGTTACGTCCAGTCCTCACAAATGTGAGCTTTTCCACTATGTGCTCAAAAGCAAGATTGTTCTTGGTTGTTGCACAATTTTTCACAGATCAATCTTGATCTTTACACTGTTTCTACCTTTCTACCTAGAAAGGATTTCTTCAAGTTTACCTTAACTATTTCAGAAAGGATTTTTCGAACTATCTTTTAAAACATAAAGGATTTTATAAACTACTTAAGTTTATGTTAACACAATAACCTTGAGTTTACAAAGTGATAATTTAAAGAAGGTTTAGAATTTGGGTATTGCTCAACTCTTGTTTGAGAAATAGATTCTGTAAGTAGAACTCAGTTGGTACTGATTCTAACACAACACAAAGTTTTAGAAACAGCAAGCTAAAGAATGATTTCGAGGCACTTGAGTGTGATTGAATGATTGATGTTTTTCTTGGCACTTTGAGTTGTGTCTTGTTATTTATCCTTAAGCTGTATTTATAAGCTTCAATAGAACTTTAGGACAGCTCATATGTCCGTTGAAATAGGGCCAGCTGTCATTAAGGAGTGGTTGGAAAAAGCTAGTCATAAAGCAAGAGTGTCCATGTTGATACCAAGAACGTTCTTGACATCCAAGATCGTTCTTCAAATTGGTTGATGATGAACTGACTTGTACTTGTGGTTGTCAGTTGTTCTGAGTTGAATACTTGCTTTTCAGTCACGCGTGTAGGTCTAAATGACAAGTATAATCAGTAGTGCACTTTACAGTACGTATCTTTGTACTTTACAACATGTGCCTTTGTACTTGCACTTGCCTCACATGAAGAATGATCTTGCTTTAATCTTAAAACTTAGCATGTCTTTGATTCTTCGAAATTCTTGAATAATCATGACATAGATTGATCCTTGCTTATTCTCTGATGAAGATATGAGATGAATAAAGTTCTAGGATCTAATTTCTAACAGAGAAACTGGTTATTCTTGTTTCTGCCAAAAACGAAGATCGATCTTCGTTTTCCAGAAATACTTCAAGATCAATCCTCGTTTTACTGTTTTTGCTTTCTTTGATTTTAATGTGATCTGCTTTGTAATGTTTGATACCTATCTTGTTTAACACTCTAAAATGCACATGTTAAATACCAAAACATTTAGAATCATAATTAATAGTCTTTAATTAACTTTTTGTTTAATTATCATCAAAACATTTAAATTGAGATTTTGTCTTAACAAATCCCGCACATCCTATGATGATCCAATACTAGGATCCGCTCCCGCTCCACGACCAAGGCGAACCAAACTCTAATACCACTTGTTGAAATTATCTTACTAATTCATCAATCAAAACATATATAATCATGCTTTAGTGGGAAACCAAATAAGCATATGAAATAGAAAAAAAAAACATAAATTTTGACAATATTAGGATCTATATCATGTTGATTTATAAAAAGATATTAGAAACACCTGAATTTATGTGTTGATAGTCTTTCGACGACGATACTCTAAGCTTCCTGAAAAGAGAGACGAATGACAAACACTCGTTGATTTTTGGTTCTTCCTCAATCTAAACATTTTATGTCCTATGCAGTCTTCAGATGGAGTGAAGAGGCAATATGTCGTATGTCGTGTATATTGGAGACCATAACCTATATATAATGTGATGACCAATTATAGTTTGTATTATTCTTAAATGCTCCATCAGACATCCACTCATATTGGAGCTCTTATCAATTAATTAATTATCTTAATTAGAAATCTAATAAGCCTTATTACTTAATTTGATCACTAATCAGTTAAGTCTCCTAATTGATAAATAGTTAATATAATTAAATAAAGATATGTGCTCACATAATGCAAATATTGCCGATAACAAAGGAGGAGTTAATATTGTCGAGGATCAAACATGCAGAAGAGGGATCAAAGATGAAGAGAAAGAAGAAAATTGTGTGATTAAATATCCATAAAGTGTCAAGTCTTCTTGTAATGTCATGGTTTACAACAAATAAACCCTAAAAAACTGGTCATATTGATAGTGTTGCATAAACCATACGACCTATGATCGAGATCTTTTCAAATAGCTCAACAAAGTTAATATTTTAATAGTCATAATTTAAAATGGAGCAGACATTACAATATAAACCCACTCGATATTGAGAAAAATCTTATTTAGATGTTGCTCTGGTTTTTGGAGAAAAGACTGCAGTGTATTATTTGAACATAAAAATTGTGTGATTAAAATTCTAAACAACAAAAATGTTATCACAATTCAACTAAAAGCTAAAACTATTTTTTAGATTTAATAAAGATTGTGAATATTAATCATGAAGAAGAGGAAAAAAAGATCTAAATTCAAAGAAGACCATAAAGACACTTGTATTTTGAAGAAATTTAATGTAAAAGAGGAGCATAAAAATATAGGTTAAGAACGAATAGTTCAACTCAACAGTAAATTTAGTCTCATCAAAGAATGATATTCAAAAGAATTATAATAAAAAAAAAATTCAAGTCTAAAAAATTAGAAAGATAAATTTCCAACTTGAGATCCAAATTGAATGCAGAAAAGATATTATTAGCTTATTATAAATTTAAGTTTTAGATTTAAAACATCGTATTTATAGTATATGATCTAGTTTATAATACTTTTAATATTTTGTTTCATATTTTAAAAATATAATATGTTTTTACATTACAATCTAACACTATATATATAGAGAATGATCTATATATATGGCCTGCAATAAAATCTAATTAAGGTTTCTTAATCTTGGATAGAAGAGGAAAATAAGTAATGGATGAAGTGAAGAAGCTCAAATAGACAAATTATAAATTTGGGAATTTATTTTTCTAAAAAAGTAAAATAATTTAAAAAAACTACATGAGCTTTTTTGTAATCAAATTGAACGGAAAGTTAAAAAGTGGAAACAGTTAACACATTTTATCATTTTAAAAATATATATATTAAAAAGATTAATCTGACACAATAAAATAAGAGTTTAATTGTTATATATATAATCATTTATGGAAATAACTTTAAAGATAATTTTAATAAAATTCAAATATTTTTAATTTTTTAATGATTTTGATTGACTCATAGTATAAATTTTTTTGACATTGAAATATCACAAAAAAATAATTTAAAAAACACATATTATATACATGCATCTGTGAAAAAAAAAATCACCTCAATTTTAATTAAAATGACTTAATTACCAAATTTGAATTAAATATCCAAATTAACCTCTACCTACCTGCAGATGCACTCATGTACATGCATATGTGAAAAGGTTACTATTAATATTTTGTCAAAAATAAAGGGGAAAAGAGTGGAAA
>NC_021160.2:37172184-37180326 GCF_000331145.2 Cicer arietinum | reverse complement strand
AAAGCTTGAGATCTGAATCAAACAATTCAATGTGATTGAGATCTAAAACAAAGAGTGGAAATAAGATGGAGATTTCAGAGAGAGTGATGAAACAGTTATTGTGGACAGTTGGGGTGATATTGATAAGCAGTGTTGTAATATTGTTTGAGAAACTATGGTGGAAGCCACGTAGGATTAGATCAGTGCTTGAAAAACAAGGAATAAAAGGACCAAAACCGTCTTTTCCATTCGGAAATGTTTCTGAGATGCAAAATCTTCAACCCCAACCACCTCCAAATTCTGATGTCAAAGAAGCATGGGTTTATTCCATTTTTCCATATTTTCACATATGGAAACAACGTTATGGTATGTGTAAATTATAATTTATTCGTCAAATTAGATTTTTTGTTTGGTCAATCGCAAATTGGATTCTTTATCCACCTCTATTTTTTTTTTTTATCTAATTTACAAATATTAATTTTTCGTTTATTTTGTTTTGAATATTTTTTAGGAACTTGATGCATGCAAATCGGATTATTTATCCACCCTCCGATTTACTTGCTTTATTTTAGCAAGACACTCGCATAGAATTTTGATTTTGCTTTTTCTATTGTTTTAATTGCATTTTTATTCTTTAATAATGTTTATTAGTTTAGTTAAATATATAATAAGTACTATCTCATATGTTTTAAATATAATAATCAGCGTTAATCTTTAATGTTAATTTTTAATATATTATATATTAAATATTACATCAAACTTATATTTTATTGAAGCTTTTACAATATCTGTATTTATAAAAAAAATTATAATTGTAAATTAATGGATCAAAATTTGATTTAATTTCAATTGTATTTAATTAGATTAGATCAAATTAAATTTCTTATTAACGTCATTCTAAAATCTATAATAGATCTTCTTTAAAGTATTGAGTCTTAATCCATTTATAAATTGTTTTAGAATTTTGTTAAATCAACCAAATTTCTTACTTTAACGATACTAGAATTTACTTTGTTGATTCTCTTTGTTCTCTCTCTAAACAAAAAATATACAAAAGTATATAAATGGTATACGAAGGTTTGAGACATCCAAAACTAAGGTTTGAATGACATCTATGTTGTTACAGTTATTTATTCATTTTTTATGAAACCACATCGATCAAAAAAAATTAAACAATAAAAAATCAAATCATATATTATTAAATATTTTTACATCTTAGACAAAAAAAGATATTTTTACATTTATATGTCTGTTTAGATCAAATTTTAACTTAAATTTAAAAATATAATTTAACCAAATCGTATATAGAAAGTTTAGTTGTTATTTTTTTATTGGTGTAGAAGACGACATATTTCATTAATTTATTAGTTTTGATTTTATTTTTTGAAAATACTTATTACTTTAGTTTGATATTTTTTTTACTATTTTAAAAGCTTCAAATATAATAATCATTTTTATTATGGGATATTAATTTTTAATTTATTATATTATATTTTTTAACAAATCTATTATTTTATTGAAATTTTTATAATATTAATATTGAAAATATTACTTTTATAAATTGGACTCTAAAAATCAATTCGATCTAAATTATATCTTTTTGGATTAGATCAATTTAATTTTTTTTAAGAGATCAACAAATTTGAAACGAATGATGTGTCATTTTTATGTTTGATCATAAAATATTTTTTTGCCTCAAAATAGATCTAACTAGTACATTTTGAACATTCGCATCAGATTTTTTTCACAATTTTTCAATGTTTTGAACTTAAATATATAAATACATTTGAAAATATCATAATAATTAAATCAATGATTAGTATTCTACTATCTGTTTAATTACTATGTTTCGAATTCAAAATTATGTAACATGATTATCAATATACGATGCTTATAGGTCCATTGTATTTGTACTCGACCGGAACAAAGCAACATCTGTATGTGGAGAAGGGTGCCTTAGTAAAAGATATGGCTGCGCATATGGCCCCTGATCTAGGCAGGCCTTTGTATCTTAACCAAGCATTAGAGCCTATTTTTGGAGATGGCGTCCTAAGAGCCAATGGTAAAACATGGGTCTATCAAAGGAATGTTATTATTGCTGAATTATTCATGAGCAAAATTAAGGTTTGTATATACTTCCTCTCTTTCAAAAATATTATCCTTTAAGTTTCTTGCACACATTTAAAAATATATAATAAATAGAATAAACATAATAATTATTTTACTAAAATTCTTTTTATTAAATGTCAATGTGTTTTCTACTTTCATAAATGTAAAATAATATTTATATTTTATTTATTTTATGTAGACAATGTTATATAGTATGGAAGATTCTGCTATGGAAATTGTCAAAAAATGGGATAAATCTATAGAAGAGAATAAAGGAAAAACCGTAGATTTGGTGATTGAACATGATTTGAAGGTTCTTTCAGAAGATATTCTTTCAAAAGCTTGTTTTGGTAGCAATTATGGAGAAGGAAAACATGTTTTTGAAAGATTGGGTGCTATGCAAACTAAACTTGGAAAGACCAGTACACTTTTAGGATTTTTTAACTTAAGGTAACTTATAAAAAAAAAATTAAAAATCAATACTCTATTCTAAATGAAATATAAGCAAAAGAGTAATTGAAAAGTCGATGTATATGATCTATATCTAATACATAAACTTTTCAAAAACTATTATTGTTTATATTTTATTTCAGAAGAACTATTATTGATATTATATTGATTATATTTTATATTATATTGTACCAAGTGCTAAATTAATATGTTTTCTCAGTTTTCTTTCAATTAATGGCAACAAAGAGGTATGGAGGATGAAGAAAGAGGTGGACGTGTTGATAACAAAAATGATCAATGATCGTGAAATCCAAAACAAAAATAAGAACGATGATGAGAAACCAAATGATCTATTACAAAAAATAATAGAAAGTTCCAAAAGAGATACAACTTTAAATGAAAAGGGTTTTTTCAAAAGGAAGTATGACATGAACCAATTGACTATAGATCTTTGCAAAAATATCTACTTTGCTGGCTCTGAGTCGACCGCTCTTGCAACTACTTGGGCATTGTGGCTCATTGCATCATATCCTGAATGGCAACAACGTCTTCGATCTGAGATTTTGGAAGCATTTGATTACAAGTTGCCTCATTCTTTTTCTGAGGATGGCAAACTTCAAAAGCTGAAATTGGTTAGTAAATCACTTCACAATCCTTCATCTTCAAAACTTATACATTTACTTCAACTATTGCATTACTACTAATGTTTATGAGTGGACAACTTAGTCACATTTCAGATGTCTCGTCGGGGCTATGAGGGTTGTTGATAGTCTTGCATTAGATCTTATATAAATTCAATGTTTATAAGTGGGATGCATTTTTCGTCATATAAATTATTTTTATGAGATTGAGTTATGTTTAACCATATTGTTGTTGTGTAGCTAACAATGGTGATTCAAGAGAGTTTCCGTCTTTATGGACCAGCAGTGACTAACTCAAGAGAAACTTTTGCTGACATGAAATTCGGAGACCTTTTGGTACCTAAAGGCACCTACTTGTGGATGTTTGTGCCAGCACTTCATCGCGACACAGATAATTGGGGACCAGATGCTGCAGAATTTAAGCCAGAAAGATTTGCAAATGGTCTTAGTAAAGCTTGCAAATATCCTCAAGCTTATATTCCATTCGGATTTGGGAGCCGCAATTGCTTAGGCCAAAACTTTACAATGACAGAAATTAAGATTGCACTTAGTCTTCTCCTCTATCATTTCTCCTTTGAGGTTTCACCAGATTATCGACATTGCCCTGTCTCTAATTTGTTATTAATTCCAAAGTATGGTATAAGGCTTCTTGTTACCAGGCTGAACCACACACAGAAATGATTCACTGGGTTTTTTGGTCACGACTCTTTCGGTTTTAACCGACATCAATAACACATCCTGTAATAATATTAATAATGCATCTTATGCTTTCTATTATCCATTTTCATTTATCTTATATCTATATTTATATTTAGGAATTCCTCTCTCTTAAAAAAAATTTCATGTGTTACTCTATACCAAACATTTTCCAATAACTTTACCGCGTTAAATCTTTCTTACCCCCAAGAATTACAGTATTAATTAATAAGTTTCATAATATTATTATTTTTTATAACAATATATAGAATTGTTAATAAATGGTACTCAAAGTGAAGACATTAGAGCTCAACTAATGAAGGTTACTTGCAAAACAAACAATTTGTTTTTCTATTTGTTATTTTTCAGTTAATTAATTGTAACTGTTTTCTAATTACTCCCAAATGTAAGTAACTAGTATATAATTCCCAGTTAGTGATAATGGAGTACATAGTAAGAAAACAAAATTGTGTAGAAACAGAAAGAGAAAGTGAAGAAAAAGCTTGTATGTGTTCTATCTCATATTAGTGATTTTTCAAAGTCGGATCCAGTGCCCCAAATGTAAGAGTATCACTCTGTACTGGGTTAACAATTTGTGTGTGTTCATTTTAGCATTTCTTTATTGTTGTTTTGCTTCTGATCTGCAAAATTGCAGTAGGCTTATTCTTCTGGTTTTATAGCTTTCTATTTATGGTTTTAAAGAAAACCATTCAACAAATTCACTCCATTTTTCATCAGTTCTCAAATTGATCAAGGAAATTCAACAACAACTAGCATCAGAGCCAGGTTCACTCGATTCATGAAAAAAATGGCATCAACAAAGTAAGTAATGTAGAAATTCGATGGAAAAAATGATTTTGAATTATGGTGTCTCAAGATGAAAGCTTTGCTGGTTCATCAAGGTTTAGTAGAAGCACTAGTAGGAGAGAAAGACATGGCATCCAACACTTCCAGAAAAGGAGAAGAAGTATATCATGAACAAGACTCATAGTGCTTTAATCTTGAGTCTTGAAGACAAAGTTCTGAGGTAAGTGTCAAAGAAGACCTCTGCAGCAGTAATTTGGCTCAAGTTGGAATCATTATACATGACAAAATCATTAGAAAATCGTTTATACTTAAAAGAAAAAAAGATATATACTTTCAAGATGCAATCTGGAAGATCAATCGAAGATCATATGGATGAATTTAATAAGATCATTTTAGATCTTGAAAATATTGATGTAAAAATGGACGATGAGGATCAGGCTCTACTATTGATAAATTCATTACCTAGCTCTCTTGGAAATCTGTGTGATACACTCCTTTATGATAGAGATTCATTGTCATTAGAAGAAGTGCAAGCTGCACTAATCTCCAAAGAATTAAAAAGGAAATCTAATGGGAAAGAAGAAAGCAGTGGTGAGGGGTTGTTTGTTAAAGCTAAAACACGAAAGAAGAATTAGAAATAGAATAATAAATTCAAGAATAAAGAAAAGGACAAGTCTAAAATGAAGTGTTTCGTATGCAAGAAATAAGGGAATTTCAAAAAAATAATGTCCAAATTAGAAACCAAAGAAAGGGTCAAATAGTGATGATGATTATGGAAATGCTTCAATAGCCTCTAAAAGGATATGACAAAACAAAAGTTCTTATGGCAAATTCAACTGAAATCATGGAAGATGACTAGGTGTTTGACTCAGGGTGTTCATTTCACATGACCTCAAATAGAGATTGGTTCCTTAATTATAAAGAAACTGATGGAGGCAAGGTGATCATGGGTAACAAATCAACCTGCAAGGTAGTTGGGATTGGCTCAATCAAGCTGAAGTTGGAAGATGGTACTATGAAGATTTTATCAAAGGTCATACAAGTTCCAGAGATGAAAAAGAACTTAACATGTCTAGGAATTTTGGAAGAAGTTGGGTGCTCTTACAAAGTAGAGAAAGGTACTCTAAAAGTGATAAAAAGATCATTAATACTCATGAAGGGAGAAAGGGATCATGGTATCTATCTTTTCAATGGTCAAGCAGTGACAGGAATGGAAGCTATGGTAGTCCAAGCATCAAGCAAAACAAACATGCAGCATCAAAGGTTGAGACATGTAAGTCTAAGAGGAATGCAGGTCCTAGACAGACAAGGCATGTATGTTAGGTGGTGACAAGATTGGTGATATTGAATTTTGTGAGTATTGTGTTTATGGAAAGATGCATAAATTCAAGTTATCTACAGGGACACATTGCTCAAGAGGAATTATAAAATATGTTCACTATGACCTATGGGAGCCTTGCCAAAATTGTTTCACATGGAGGTAACAAGTACTTCATTACTTTTCTTGATGACTATAGAAGAAAAGTATGGATTTACATGTTGAAAAGCAAGGATGAAGCATTCAAAACCTTTAAAGATTTGAGGACTATGGTTGAGAATAGGACTAACAAAAGGATTAAAAATTTAAGGACAGACAATGGTCTTGAATTTTGCCGGAGGACTTCACTAGTTATTGCAAAACTCATGGTGTAAACAGACATATGACTGTAAGACACACACCTCAGCAAAATGGACTGGCTGAAAGGATGAATAGAACGTTGCTTGAAAGAATGAGATGTATTTTGTCAAATGCAGGTATGCTTGCACAGTTTTAGGGAGAAGTTGTCTATAAGCTTGCTATTTGATAAATTAGACACTACAAGAAAAACACCATTTTGTGGCCAACTTTATAAATATTTTGTGGCCGACTAAAACCCTCACAAATTAGTGACCGAAAAAGCCCTCAAAAGTGCCAAAATTGAAATTGGTCTTTATTTGTGGCTGAAAAAGCCCTCACAAATTTTTAAATATTTAACTGGATTTTGTGGCTGCCTAAGCCCTCACAAAATCACAATTGTGATTTTGTGAGGGCTTAGGTAGCCACAAAATCCAGTTAAATATTTAAGGATTTTGTGAGGGCTTTTACAGCCACAAAAAATCAATTTTGTGAGGGCCAAATCCGTCACAAAGGACTGACGTGACCAGTGGCATTTGTGGCTGCAAAGGCCGCCACAAAGGAATGCACACGTGGAATTTGTGGCTGCAAAGGCCGCCAAATAGGAGGCCCAATACAGCTGGCATTTCTGGCCGCTCAGGCCGTCACAAATGGATAGTATCCGTTGGCATTGTGGCTGCTTTGGCCGCCACAAATGCTTAAGGTAACACTATATATATTTCTCCCCCTCCTAATTCATTTTTTCACATCTAACTTCTCTCTAAAACCTCATTCTAACTATTATCTCCTCCTTCTCTCTACACAAAATTACTCTTAAGCTTCATTTAAATTTGGTAAGTATAAATTATATTATATATGTAGTTTTATAATTTTATTTTTTAATTTGATATAACTAATTAATGTTATTGATTTTTATTTTTACAGTGCTTGTTAATTATTTCGAAGACTTGCAAGCATCGTACGTGAGTGAAAGCTTGAAGTCAGACGCTACTCGGCATCAAGTTAGTATTTTATATATTTTAAATTTAGATTAGTAAATATATATATTATTTTTAAAATATAGATTAGTAATATTTATATTTAGATTAGTTTTATAAATTTATTTTTAAAAAAATAGGAATGATGTTGTTTACATATTAATATATGATAAATTAAAGTTTCAAACCACGGTTAAAATATATTAGTTTTAATATAATTATTATTTAAAAAAACATTATTAAAATTGATGATATTATTATTTTTTGTTATAAATAAGTCTTGATTATTAGTCTTGATTTTTAAAAAAACATCATTTAAAATTTTATATAGGTTTATATATATTTATTGTATTGATATATATAATTTATTGTATTGATATATATATTATATTGATAATAATATATTATATATTATTGTATTGTATTGATAATAATATATTATATTGTATTGATAGTATTGATAATAATATATTATATTGTATTGATAGTATTGATAATAATATATTATATTGTATTGATAATAATATAATATATTATATTGTATTGATAGTATTGATAATAATATATTATATTGTATTGATAGTATTGATAATAATATATTATATTGTATTGATAGTATTGATAATAATATATTATATTGTATTGATAGTATTGATAATAATATATTATATTATATTGATATATATATATATATATATAATTTTATTTCGGTTTATATATATTTATTGTATTGGTAATAATATATTATATTGTGTGCAGATGCATGCTCCCCTAATTGACATATAAATATGTCAAAATTTATATATAATGCTTTTGAAAAATAAAGCAA
>NC_021160.2:37166627-37171354 GCF_000331145.2 Cicer arietinum | reverse complement strand
GCCCTCACAAATGCCTGTCTTTTGTGGCTGCAAAAGCCCTCACAAATGCCAACCTGTTTCAGGCACTTTGTGGCTGCAAAAGCCCTCACAAAATTTTGTGACCAGCTTCTTCGTGGCTGCCAAAAGCCCTCACAAAATCCACCTTTGTGGCTGATTATACCCCTTTGTGAGGACTTTTGGCCCTCACAAAAACCATGATTTCTTGTAGTAAGAGCTCTTCAACTGCAATTGAACTCAAAACCCCTCAAGAAATGTGGACAAGACATACTGCAAATTACTATCACTTACAAGTATTTGGGTGTGCTGCATACTATCATGTAAATGAAGGGAAGTCAGTTCCTTGAGCCAAGAAAGGATACATTGTTGGATATCCAAGTGTTGTAAAAGGCTATAAGATATGGTGTCCTGAAAGTAGGAAATGTATCATTAGCAGAGATGTAAAGTTTCATAAGGCTGGCTTATATAAGTGCTTAACCAAGGCTGCTAATGAAAGTCCACATCAACTTGAAGTTGAGAAATATGATCTTAAGGTGGAGCAATCTATAAAAAGTAGAAAAGAACAACATCAGGCTCAACAAGATAGAATTGATACCAACTTAGTTGAAAATGGTATGTTTCCAGATCATGACAATCCAACAGAACATGAATTAGTTGAAAATGGTATGTTTCCAGACCATGACAATTCAAGGGAAAGAAGACTGGGTTTGCCTACTAAAGAGATCATTATATGGGCTAAAGAAATCACCAAGACAATGGTATTTAAGGTTTGATTCATTCATGCTTAGTCAAAGTTATACAAAAAGTAATTTTGATAGTTGTGTGTATTATAAGCAAGTATCATCAACAACATACATTTACTTGCTATTATATGTGGATGACATGCTAATAGCATCTAAAAGTATGAAAGAAATAGAAAAATTGAAGAGCCAACCAAAGACAGAATTTGAGATGAAGGACTTGGGATCAGCCAAGAGAATTCTAGGAATGAAAATCATCTGAATTGGAGAGCAAGGAAAATAGATAATTTCTCAAGAAAGCTATCTTGAAAAAGTCCTAAATAGATTCAATATGAGTGAATCAAAAGTTGTCAGCTCTCCACTTGCAGCTCACTTCAAACTTTCTTCAGCCTTGTCACCGAACACAACCTAGGAAACAGAAGACATGAAGAAAATACAATATGCTAGTGCCATAGGAAGCCTCATGTAAGCTATGGTATGCTTAAGGTAATACATTTCTCATGTTGTAAGTGTTACAATCAGATTTATGGGCAATCCCGGTATGAGCCATTGGCAAGCTGTCAAATGGATTCTAAGGTACCTAAAAAGAACTCAAAACTTGTGTATGGTATACAACAAAAGTTCAGAACCATCAAAACCAGTCCAAGGATTTGTTGACTCTGATTTTGCTGGTGACTTAGATAAAAGAAGATCCATCACAGGGTATGTGACCACAGTGTTCAACAACACAATCAGTTGGAAAGCTAATCTTCAACACATAGTGGCATTATCAACAGTAGAAGTAGAATATGTTGCTCTTGTTGTAGCTGTTAAAGAAGAAATTTGGCTAAAGGGATTAATCACTGAAGTTAGAGTTAAACAAGATTTAGTTTGCATAAATTGTGACAAGCAAAGTGCAATTCATTTGAGTAAAAATAAAATGTATCACTAAAGAACCAAACATATAGACATCAAGCTTCATTTCATAAGAGATGTCATCGAAAGGGGTGAGATAAATGTGGAAAAGGTGCACACAAGTGATAATCTTGTTGACATGTTTACAAATACTGTCACACTTAGCAAATTTAGACATTATTTAAATTTGCTTAAGATCAATCTCAAAAACTGAGATAGAGGATCTGATTTGTAGAATTAGAGGCTGAAGCTTATCATTTGGTACCACGATGGACGATTGTTAATAAGTGGTACTCAAAGTGAAGACATTAGAGTTCAACTAATGATGGTTACTTGCAAAACAAACAATCTATTTTTCTATCTGTTATTTTTTAGTTAATCAGTTGTAATTGTTTTCTAATTACCCCCAAATGTAACTAACTAGTATATAATGCCCAGTTAGGGAGGATGGAGTACATAGTAAGTAACCAAAACTATGCAGAAACAGAAAGAGGAAGTGAGGAAAAAGGTTGTAAACATCCTATCTCATATTAGTGATTTTTCAAAGTTGGATCCATCCCCTAGATGTAAGAGTATCACTCTGAACTGGGTTAACAATTTTTGTGTGTTCATTTTTGCATTTCTTTATTATTGTTTTGTTTCTGATATGCAAAACTGGAATAGCCTTATTCTTCTGGTTTTATAGCTTTCTGTTTCTAGTTTTAAAGAAAACCATTCAACAAATTCAATCAATTATTCATTGAGTTCTCAAATTGATCAAGGAAATTCAAAAACAAGAATCTTATATATTCATACTAAAATTAAATATATAATTCTTAAAAAATACTTTCAATTCTATTTTGGGTAGTATTTTAAAAAAAATATATGATTTGATTTCTAAAAAAGTTCACTCTACTAATCAAAATGAAATTCCAAAACAAAAAAGAAAATCTTTCAAGAACTCTAGCTAGGGAAAAATAGTCACAATTGAAAAAAAAATAGTCAAAATCGTTTCAGATAAAGAATTTTCATTGCAACAACAAAATTCCAAAAGGTAAGGGAAAATAGAGAAAACCTTAAGTTGATCTTGAAACTCTAACTGAGGAAGAATATGTATTGAGGAGTCACAGGTTGCATCAAGCCTCACTACTTATGATTGCTAATCCAAATCATCGTTCTACCACATGTTGACGTCATTGCAATTCCTGCACAACTCAAAACTCTTAGAACCTGGGACATAAACCCGATCCACAATAATAGTAGAGGGCCACAATCTAAATACAACGTATATATGAAAATACAAAGCAAAAAAGTAAAACATGGCATGGTATCCAATGATAAAAAAACTTGCATATAAATATATCATCATATATCAAACATGACTCTTGTGACAAAACACCTTAATGAAATGTTTATATGCTAGTGCACATGATTCTAGAATTTCATACCCTCCTCGAGGGCCGTAATACAACCCCTCACAGACCAGTACTATTTACTGAGGTGCAATCTCTCATGAACTAGAATGATTTACTATGGTGCAGTCTCTCACAAACTAGCATGACTCAATAATCCTTGTATGGATAAGGTGGACTATCAACACCTGGAACTACCCCATGGACCATCAACACATGTGACCACTTACTATGAAATAAATGAGCATACTCTAACTCTTTCACATCAATTATTATGTAAATGTAGTGATTAAAACTTTTTACTTTTAATACTCATTAAACCCTAATAATTCTTCAACAATTTTTCATAGAGCATACTCATGACAGTTTATCATCAATAAGATTCATAACGCATAGTAAATACATATGTTATTAGTTATGAATACATAAACAATCATGTGCACCTTTATTGATCACAAGCACATAAAATATCTATACAAGACATACTCCACATTCAAGCATATAAAATATCATTTGAAAGTGCCCTTACCTTGATGGAGCTTTGTTATAGAAGAAACTTACGCTATCAAATGTAACCTATTTGACGATTCAAACGACACCTCTCAATTTCCTTGTACCTTAAACCAATCAATCGACTTAATTAATACAAGTTTCTAAAATTGTAAGAACAGAGGTGCCCCTAAGAGGGGGTGGGGGGTGAATTAAGTGTTAGGAAATTTTCTTATTTTCAGAGGTTTAATGATCGATTTTTTTTTTTGTTTTTTTGGACAGTGTAGGGCAATGAGTAAATGGTCGTAAATTAATGAACACAGTAATATTATCCTGGTTCTGCTTATGACCAAGGGTACATCCAGTCCTCTTGCACACTACAAGAGATTTTTCCACTATTGTCAAAAAATGTACAAATCCCACCCTAGGATATCTGCTACAACCTTCTAACAAAAACTTCTAAGATAGCACACCACTATCTTAGATTAGACTACTTTAAGAAAGTACTACTTTCTTTTAAAAATAATGTAATTTGATTTGGAATAAGAATAAGAAGGATACAATGATATCAAATCAATATGATTTCAAGTGTACTTTGAGAACCTTTCTCAATGATATGAAAATGTAATGCAAGTACTTGAAATAAAAAAAATAAATAATAACTTTGAGAAAAAATCAGAAATTTGTTCAAGGTTTGGTAATAGGATTGTGTGTTTATTAATATGAAACTATGGGGTATTTATACTCCATAAACATCACTTCAGATAAGTGGTCATTGTTCCAAGAGTTTTGATGAACAAATGCAATTATCTAGAACTATTTCAAATCTGAAAAATTGCATTGTTTCCAGTTGTATTCGAATACAGTATGAATGTATTCGAATACACCTCTTATAACCTTCAAACTTATTCAAAATTTTCATCTTGTATTCGAATACAAGGGTCATGTCGTCGAATACAAATAAGTGTATTTTACCACTTACTTGTTGTTCGTATTCGACTATGTAAGACCCATAATTTTAAAGTATACTTTATGTATTTTTGTGTATTTTGGATATTGGCTCGGAGGATTTTTAGCCAAAGTTATTAATATTTTGGAGTTTATATGATCAAAAAGATATTTTGATGCCGATTAGAATTACTCGTCGATGAATAAATTAAATTAACTGCGGTGAATCTTTTACGAAGAATTTAATGCGTTATGGGTGAAATGGTAA
>NC_021160.2:37165737-37166615 GCF_000331145.2 Cicer arietinum | reverse complement strand
AAAAGGAAATAGAAAGAAAGGAAATTAGAAGGAAGGAAAAGGAAAAGAAAAGAAACATTACGTCTTCTTCTTCCTCTGCCTCGCAACATTTCTCTTCTCCCCCTTTTCTTCCTTCATTGGTTTTGCTTTCTTTTTCTTTCTTTGGCTTCAAGAATATAAACCCAAGGATTAGTGGGTAAGAAAGCAAGGATTTCTCAGCTTCATACTTCCTCGTTGTTTCGAAAACGAAGAAAAACAGTGTTAGGGATTTCAAAACCGTTAAACACAAACCTCCCCGTTTCATCTAGATCTAAGCTTCGTTTCACGAAGAGATAGAAGGGAAAGTTGCTCACTACCATGCTACGGTGCTAGGGAACCAACTTTGGAGGCGACGTTGCGAGCGGAGATTTTACCAGATTTACTCGTGGTACCGTAATCGAACGTTAAAGCTAACGTTAAGGTAAGGGGTCCTTCCAAACTTCTAGTTTGCATTTAGGGACTTATATGTGGTTGTGTGGAAAGGAATTTGTTAGGGTTGAAGTGTTGATTTGGGGGAAAATGAATCTAAGGCTTTATGTGTAAAATCTTAGAGTTAGGTTTTGGTTATATTGATGAATTTTTCGTGGAAAATGAATTTAAACTCATTTATGTATGATTTTGAGTAAATGAAACTTGTTGTGTTTGAGTGGTGGATTGTGTTGATTTGTGTTCGTCGTATTTGACGTGTTCTTAATTAGTACTGATGAAATTTGATATGTGTATGGTTGGATTTTGTGGAGAAATGAATTGATGTGTTTTGGGGTGTGGATCGTGGATTGAATTTGATAATATGTTTGAGTTTGTTTTGTGTGGAATTTGAAAACCATTAGAGTTAAACGAGTATTAAGAATGGGGAATCT
>NC_021160.2:37156990-37164403 GCF_000331145.2 Cicer arietinum | reverse complement strand
TGAGAGACTGCACATGTGTTTGTCCGTGAGAGACTACACCCTGGTAAATTGTGTTTGTCCATGAGAGACTACACTCGTGTTCGTTCGTGAGAAACTATACGTTTAGGATTTACGCCTTTCGCGGAGGGTTTTGGTTTGGAATTGTGTGATAGCATGTTTGATTGCAAAACTATTTCGAAGCTCATGATGTTGTAGTGATTGTGTTGAAATTGCCAAGTGTTATGTATTGATTATTTTGTTATGGATTGCAAAACTAATTCGAAACCCAATTTGTCGTGGTGATCGCGTAGGAATTGCTAAGTGTTAAGATGTGGAATTGTGTATGAATGATTTTGAGTTAGTTTATGTATTTTTGGAAGAATATGCAGGGAAATCGATTTCCCAAACGATTGGATGAGTTACAGGGACTTCCCTAATTTGACATAATCGATTTGCCAATCGATGTTATAATATGTTTTTCAAAACCATTTAAGAAATCTGTACCCTGTGGATGGGAATGTAGATGGGAATGCCTAACTGGAGCTATGTTAGGAGGATCTTACGGGGCGCGTGGAGATCACTCACGGTGTATAGCTATAGTTTTTTTTGAAGAATGATCAGATTAGGATGACATAGAGGGAACAAATGTTTTTTTTGGATTACGTTATTTTGAACTGGAAAACTGTACCTTTACTAATATTGTCAGTATGACATCTTATTTGAATGAGTTCCATGTATCATTTGTGGTTGTGTAAATACTTTGGATTCATATTTGGAGAAACTTTTCCGCTGCTTGTAAATTACAATGACTCAATTATTTATCCAAAGGTATTTCCTTATTTATTTCTCTGTTTTATTTTAATTTCTTTTGAAAAAAAAAATACACCCTCGCTTTGAAAATCGGGGTGTTACAGACTACATCAGGTTGTAGTCGAATACAGATGTCTAGTCTGAGCTACTGACTTAGCACTTATATTCGACTACAACACCTCGTTGTCGAATAAAGATGTCAAGTTTTTGCTACTGACTTAGCATTTGTATTCGAATACAATATGTTGTATTCGAATACGACATTGCTTTTTGTTAACGTAATTTTGACATGAAAATCCTTTTTATGCATATGCAAAGATGAATGGTTCTCATGTACTTTTGAAGTGTTGATTGTATCATGTACCTTTACATTTATTAAACATTTAATACGTTTGATTATAGTTGACATATGATATTTGGACTTCTTTTTGAGCTTTGTTGTTTTGATCACAATTTTTGGTATTTGTCTTCATCAAAAACACGTGCTTTACATTCTCCCCCTTTTTGATTATGACAAAAACTTGTTGTTTGGAGAGACTTCGTCATTTTAAAAGTTGCTCCCCCATAATTTATGCGTACTCCCCGTTGAATTTGATTTTTTTGTGATCATTTTGAAAAAAGTGTTGAAGACCTAGAACGGTTTTAAGAACAACAATATACCAAATTTTCTCCCCCTTTTGACATGATCAAAAAGAAGGAAATATATAGAATAAAATGCAAGCAAATCAGCACATATTGTAACACAAAAGGAACACAGTTCATAATAAAACGGAAGCATGTGCAAAGAGTTTATTATAATAGAACATATAATGAAAGAGATACGACCAAAATAGAAAAACAATACAAAGACAAACAAATGAACATCAAATACATTTCCTAGGATTGAACTACATGTCAACATCCGGTGGGAGGTGAAGATGGTCAATCTTGTCAGATAAACTACTAAGGTCATGAGCTAATGTTTCATGATTGTGAGCAATATTAGTTTCGGTGGTTTGAAAGTGGGTGTTGATGGAGGTGGTCATGTTTTGGAATTGGGTAGTGATGAATGTCTGTAAGGAATCCAGTTTGTCCATGACCATGCAATTTGAAACATAATCATCATCAGGTGCGATGTCCTCTGTCGTCTGCTTGGGCAGTAGTAGAAGGTTGACCAAGATCACCTTTATGAACATAGGCCTGCTGTTGTTCATTCCATATGATCTTCATACTCGGAAGCACACTCAAGTCAAGCAGATTGTCCTTGGTTTTTTGTACATGATTTCGCCAGAAAAATATACTTTGAAGTGACTCAAAATTCTAGTGACTTCCTTGGCATAAGGTAAGCCAATAACGTCTTTTGAAGCAAATATCACAAAGTGGACAAAGTAAGCCCAATTGAGCGGACATCCTTCAAACATGAAGTAGATAATCTGAAGTTCAAATTCTGTTATCAAAGAGTAATTTATATCCTTAGGAACCATAATATAACTCAAAAAGTAGTGCAGGAGCCTGTAGTCAAAGGTGAGATTTCCAACTCCGTACTATTGCTGAGCAAAATTTGAACCAGCTTGTTTCCTTTTTCGTTCTGTGGTCGCTTTGTCAAACCGACACAACGCAATATATGCATCATATTTCGTAACACCCACCCATTCACACAGATTTCCGGGCCTAATTTTATGTCCCTCAAATGGAAGCTGAAAGATTTCTCCAATAATGTGAGTGTCTAACTCAATGCGTTTACCCTTAACCCGAGACACTAGCTTAGATCCGTCTTTCTTGAGATTACAGTAAAAGACCCTAACCAAATTATGAAAAATAGGACCGTTGTAACCAATGAACGCCTCTAAGTGTTGAGCTTTGAGTAACTCAGGAAAATGAAAAGCCGAAAAGGAATCAAGAGTACCATATTTGGGAGTGATGATTCTTTTGTCGGAGTAGTCGGTGCAAAACCAATCAATTTCTTCTGGTGAGTGAAGCAAGCGAGACAAATCGGCTCCATTATCATTTCTAGCCCTCCTCTTTGAAGGACCCACAACGGCATGCTTGGTTCTTGATCCTCTTTTGCGAGCATCCATGGTTTTAATGAAGATTCACAGATTTGGGAGAAAAATGGGGGTTTTCGAGGAATGAGAAATTTTGAGGTTTGAAAGGTTACTTTGAGTGGGCAATGATCTTAGATGCAAGGTTGGTTGATTTGGCAACTTGTTGTAAGCAAGATAGGACGAGATTTTGGAGGAGAGGATGAAGCTGATGGCTGTATTCGAATACGGAAATGTAAAAATAACCTAAAAATGCGAAGCAGATTTTATATTTGGGGAAAATCGTGAAACTGTATTCGACTACACTCCCGTTGTATTCGAATACAGATTTTTCTGGGAACGTGTATTCGACTACACATGAGTTGTATTCGAATACAAGAATTTCTTGAAACAAGTATTCGAATACAATTACTGTGTATTCGGCTACATTATCAAGTTTTTGCTTAAAAACGAATTTTTCCATAGAAAATACAACATGTAAGGCACATATTCATATATTAAGAAAAGATAAACATCAAAGAATTAATTCTAACAACTTATCAAGAGGAAATTTTAGATCTTGAAGAGAGATGACAAAGTATAGGTACCTTGCAATTTAGAGATCGTTTTCATTTAAAATGCCAAGTTCTCTTTGTATCTTGTAAAAAGAGTCTTTAGGTAGAGGCTTTGTGAAGATGTCTGCTAATTGATTATGTGTATCCACAAAAGTTACTTCAACATTGCCTTTGAGCACGTGATCTTGCAGAAAGTGATGACGTATATCAATGTGTTTAGTCCAAGAGTGCATGATTGGATTCTTTGAGATATTTATTGCACTGGTGTTGTCACATCTTAGTGGAATACATCCGAGATCAAGTCCATAATCATATAATTGTTGTTTGAGCCAGAGAATCTGTGCACAACAACTTTCTGCTGCTATGTATTCAGCTTGAACAGTGCTAAGGGCAGCACAAGCTTGCTTTTTACAGGACCATGATACTAATGCATTACCTAAGATATGGCTGATCCGTTGTCGCACACGGGTCAAATACAATTGATAAAATGTAAATAAAGGTAATAACTCGAATCGTTTCGCAAGGACTTCTGATATAGTAATAATAATCGAATTGAAAATTGAAATTAAAAGGGGGGGGGGGGGGGTTTAGATTTTTGTTTTAACAGATGAGCAGAACAATTAATCCACTTATTCGAGTTTCAAACCTATCACAGATTCTATCAATGAGTTTAATTCCTAATTTGTGATTTTGTTCTTATTTTACTATAGAATTGATCAAACAAACGTAATCAATCCTATGGAATTTGGTTTCTTTGATTGGATTAAGCATCAAAATCATCAAAATATTATAATTAACGATCAAGTGTCGCAAAATTATAATTCAATTAAATTAGAAACCGAAACCAAATTCTGTCAAATAAATTTAATCAATCCTATTGAAATTCAATTTAAGCAATCAAAATATCAATATAATCAAATAAACAAGAATAGAATCATGAATAGAAATTGACAGTGTAACCTGAATCTCAAGGTCTTGATGAAACTCTGAACTCATGGATTAATCTTATAAAATTAGCCTTCCATGAAATTAAAATAAAACTGTTTAGTTCTTGTAGCAATTTGAATCCTAATTTTTTCGTCCTTAGAAAAGAAACAAAACGGCCAATATATAGTACTTGATATTGGGCTTTAGGATTTAAAAACAAATGACCCGCTAATTAAAATTATTATAAAAGTCGAAATTACGAAATCTGCAATTTAGGCCCAGTGAAGTTTGGAATTGGTCTTTTCTTCCAACACAAACGTTGTAGCTCAGATTTTTAGCTTTCCAACGCCTGCTCATATGTGCCAATCCAATATCCAGAGCTCAAGTTATGATCTACATAGTGAGAAAGAGTTAAAATACAAATAATAAAATTAAAATGCAAATAATAAAATTATAATCTAATTTTGACCCAAAGTTTAGAAACAAGCTAAAAATATTAATCTAAGCTATAAAGAGCTTTTAAAATACCAAACTAAAAATCTAGAATCATGTGCCCAAATGCTATGATCAAATTACCCCACACTTAAACTTTTGCACTCCGAGCAAAACAATGCATGCGATTCCAAATATTCTTATGAATGCAAAGTGGTGAGAGAAAAAAAAAAATATTTCTAGCTTCAAGCAATCATGAATAGTTTTGTTATCCCAACCAAGTCAAACAAGAGGATAAATTAACTAAAGAATGTATCATAAGTGATAGAGTCCTCCCAGGATATAAAATTCTCTCAAAGTGTTTGGGCTACTGTTTACACTCAGAGCACACCATGAAAGCTAGCACTACCATAGGCTTGACAAGCCTCTATAATCTATATTTGAAATGCATGCAGATAATGATCAAAAAGTATTTATTTAGGTTGTAACGTGGCCAAGGTAAGGGTGAGGTAATCCTAAGGAGACTAAGGCTGAAAATCAAAGAGGATAAAGGAGTAATGTTTAAGAGAAAAAAACAACATTAAGAAGTAACTCAACAAAACATCATTGATTTTTATTTTCACACTATCTTTGCTCACAACACAATCATTTTTCCTCATAATTTTTTTTCATAACCCTCAAATTTAAACAAACAAGTTGAACACCCCTACAATTATTCAAGGAAAGACTTCTTTATCCCCCAAGATTGGGTCAATTCATTGTTTCTCACTTTTAGGCTTGTAATGAGCTATATAACAAAGAATTGGTTAATTAGGCTCAAATAGGCTTACACAAATGGAAAATTGTAGGGTATGCTTATTTGGCTAGTAGCTTAATCAAAAACAAATGCCTAGATCATTTTAATATATGCATGCGGACAAGAGTCCAGTCAAGTTCTGGCGTAACTAGCAATCATTAGTGAGATAACACACAAGAAGAAAAAAAAAATGGAAAAAATGTATTCCATTCATAATAAGGCTAAAAAATCTCACAAAGGTTAATGACTTATCACAGATGATACACAATTTAGCGTTTTAATCCAATTTATTTTACCAAGAATGCAAAATTACTATCTAATCATGCTAGTCCAAACAAACTCTCAACATTTACAACCATAAAATTTGATGAAAAACCATGCAATGTAATGTCCATTTTTATTTATTTATTTATTTATTTACTTTTTGTTAATTAATTTTTTTTAAATATAATAAATAAAATCCTAAAACAAATAAAATCATAAATAATACCCCCACACTTAAATTACACATTGCCCTCAATGAAAGTAACAAGTATAAAATAAGAGTAAGGAAAGGGAGCTCCCTGTTTAAACTTTAGTGTAGGTGGGCTTTTCCAAGGAGAGTTCTTTTATGATAGCATCTTCAAGCACAAAGCTCTCATGGAATAGCTTAAGGCGTTGTCCATTTACTTTGAACATTTTCTCGGTGTTTTCACTTTTCATTTTCACTGCACCATGAGCAAAAATGTTAGTAACAACAAAAGGGTCAATCCACTTCTATCGAAGTTTCCCAGCCATAATTTTCAAATGGGAGTTGAACAATAAACCTTTTTGGCCAATGGAAAATTCTTTCCTAGAAATCATCTTATCATGAAAGTGCTTAGTTTTCTCTTTGATGGAGAAATCATCTTAAGATGCGAGAGTTCTCATAAGCTTCAAGTCTAAGCTCTTCAAGTTGTTGCAATTGAAGCTTTCTCTCCAAACCTGCTTTCTCCATCTCAAGATTACATCTCTTGACTGCCCAATAAGCACGGTGTTGTATTTCCACTGGGAGGTGGCATGCCTTACCAATCACAAGTCGATAAGGGGACATCCCTATTGGTGTTTTGTAGGCTGTTCTATGAGCCCAAAGAGCTTCTTCAAGTCGGTGGCTCCAGTCTTTCCTGTTTAGCTGTACCATCTTTTCTAAAATCTGTTTGATTTCCCTATTTGAGACTTCAGCTTGCCCATTAGTTTGGGGATGATAAGGTGTAGAAACTCTGTGCACAACCCCATACTTCTGAAGCAAAGCGTCCATGGTGCGGTTGCAAAAATGAGTGCCTTGATCACTTATGATGGCTCGTGGTTTTCCAATTCTGCAAAAAATATTTGATCTGATAAAACCTACAACAACTTTAGAATCATTAGTCCTAGTGGGTATTGCTTCCACCCACTTCAAAACATAATCAACAACAAGTAAAATATAGACATAACCAAAAGATATAGGAAAAGGACTCATAAAGTCAATGTCCCACACATCAAATACTTCACATAAAAGCATAGGTTGTTGAGGCATCTCACTCCTACGAGTGATTGATGTTCCTGCTATTCGGCATTGTTCACAATTTCTGTAAGTCTCAAAAACATCTTTAAACAAAGTGGGCCAAAAGAAACCCGAGTCTAAGACTTTTCTTGCTGTTCGTTGAGGACCAAAATGTCCTCCAGTTTGAGAGGGATGATAAAAATGAAGAATGGATTGAGCCTCATGGTGGGAAAACACATCGCCTAATCACCTGGTCACTACAAAATTTCCACATATATGGATCATCCCACACATAGTATTTGGAATCACTTTTAAGTTTGTGTATTTGTGTTCAGGATGCATCTGCAGGAAAGACTCCAGCAACTAGATAATTAACTAAATCAGCAAACCAAG